>NC_140534.1:1332152-1419652 GCF_057382185.1 Mchenga conophoros | reverse complement strand
ATACTTAGAAAACAGGAAATACTTTGTATCAATAGGTAACTTCACATCTGAGCAGACAAGTATCACATGTGGAGTTCCCCAAGGTTCCATCTTGGGACCCCTTCTGTTTAACATCTACATGCTCCCACTGGCACAGATTATAAACAACAACAAAATAAACTATCACAGCTATGCAGATGACACACAAATATATATCACAATGTCACCAGGAGACCGAGGCCCTGTACAGGCTCTTGGTAAATGCATTGAGGAAATCAATGACTGGTTGTGCCACAATTTTCTCCAGCTAAACAAAAACAAAACTGAGGTAATAGTCTTTGGCGCCAAAGAAAAACGATTACAGGTCACCAGAGAACTTCAATCTATACACCTAAAAACCACAAACCAGGCGAGAAATTTGGGTGTAGTGATGGATGCAGACCTAAACTTAGAAAAACACATTAAGACAATAACAAAGTCAGCTTACTATCACCTCAAGAATATATCAAGGATAAAAGATCTGATGTCTCAACAGGACCTGGAAAAACTAGTCCATGCATTCATCTTTAGTAGGCTTGATTACTGTAACAGCATCTTTACAGGTCTACCTAAAAAATCAGTCAGACAACTACAGCTCATTCAGAACTCTGCTGCTCGAGTCCTCACTAAGACCAAAAAAGTGGACCACATCAGTCCAGCTCTGAGGTCCTTACACTGGCTGCCTGTCCGTCAGAGGATAGACTTTAAAGTTCTGATGCTGGCCTATAAAGCTCTGAATGGTTTAGGACCAAAATACATCAATGACCTCCTGACCCAGTATGAACCATCCAGATCCCTCAGGTCATCTGGATCCGGTCTTTTATCAGTTCCCAGAGTCAGAACCAGACACGGAGAAGCTGCATTCAGCTTTTATGCTCCTTATATCTGGAACAAACTCCCAGAAAGCCTCAGATCAGCTGAAACACTCAGTTTATTTAAATCCAGGTTGAAGACTCACCTGTTCTCAGCTGCATTTGAATAAAGCACCAAATCCACACTTTAAGCTTAAATTTCAAAACTTACATTTAACTACTGATTTTATCTACTGTTCTGATTTTATCTGTTTTGATTTTATATACTGTTGTTTGTTTGTTTGTTTGTTTGTTAATTAGTTAGTTAGTTTATTTGCTTGTTTTAATCAATTTTAAATCATGCTTTTTATTTGTTCTTGTTTCTAATGTCTCTGTAAAGCACTTTGAATCACCTTGTTGTTGAATTGTGCTATACAAATAAACTTGCCTTGCCTTGCCTTGCCTTGAAAAACCTTCAGTCGGCTGCAACAAAAGTGGACAGGGACTAGAAAGAGGGAGCACATTTCTCTCATTTTGGCTTCTCTTCACTGGCTCCCTGTGAATCTCATCTTAAAGACCTGGTAGTATTCTATCACCCCAACTGAGCAGGTCAGTCTCAGAGCGCTGGGGTGTTTGTAAACCGTAAACAGGGCATTGAAAAGTGGAACTGTTTGGATTCAGGAGACAGACAGTATCTCTACTTTTAAGATTAGGTTTAAAACTTTGCTTTTTGATAAAGCATATAGTTAGGGCTGGATCAGGTGACCCTGAATCCTCTTAGTGCATCATGAGGAGCCCCCAGCAGCCTAGGCCTACTGCAGCCTAACTGTTCTTTTCACTCACTCTGCATTGAATAATTAGTTACCAATCATTTCTGGCACTCTTCGACAGTGTGTCTTTTGTCATGTCTGCACTTTCATAAAGACGCTGACTGTAATGACAGCTGGGGTGGACAAGGCTAAGCATCAGCCTTTCAAATGAATTTAAAGTCTATCTGGGTCTTTGGTTGATTAATAGGCTGGTGTGGAAAAATGCTGCCACTCCTCCTATTCTGACAGTTGTTATGATTTGGAGTGTTGATTCATTTAAACTAACATAATCATCCTGCTGCAACCAGGTTTCTGTAAGGCAGAGTAAATCGATTTGTTGATCAATTATTAAGTCATGTACTAACAGAGACTCGGAGGAGAGAGACCTAATATTTAATAATCCACATTTCACTGGGTTTTTTTTGTAAACATATTTATTGAGGGCAGCACGGTGGCACGGTGGTTAGCACTGTTGCCTCACAGCAAGAAGGTCCTGAGTTCAATTCCACCATCAGGCCGGGGTCTTTCTGTGTGGAGTTTGCATGTTCTCCCCGTGTTTGCGTGGGTTCTCTCCGGGTACTCCGGCTTCCTCCCACCATCCAAAGACATGCACTTAGTGGGGATAGGTTAATTGGATAATCCAAATTGCCACTAGGTGTGAATGTGCGAGTGAATGTGAGTGCGAATGGTTGTCTGTCCCTGTGTGTTGGCCCTGCGACAGACTGGCGACCTGTCCAGGGTGTACCCCGCCTCTCGCCCTATGACAGCTGGGATAGGCTCCAGCGCCCCCCGCGACCCTGAAAAGGATAAGCGGAAGCGGATGGATGGATGGATATTTATTGAATTTTGTATTCATAAACATCCAACACTTTAAACACCTTGAATATGTGGCAGTAAGAAAGCACTAAGAAAGCAAGACATTCAAAAAACAAATTAAAAAAAATACTAAGGGAAATTAAAAAAAATAAAATAAAATAAAAAACAAAAAAAAAGTACAGGATAGTC
Organism: Mchenga conophoros; assembly: GCF_057382185.1. NCBI lineage: Eukaryota > Metazoa > Chordata > Actinopteri > Cichliformes > Cichlidae > Mchenga > Mchenga conophoros. The sequence goes on along the minus strand of NC_140534.1, from coordinate 1,417,029 downwards.
TATACTGTATACATTCCCAAATTTAGTTGCATATTTTCATTACATTATCCTCTCTCTCCAGTTCCTCAACATCCCCAGTCTTTAATAGCTCCAGGATCATTTTCCAAATGTCAAAAACTTCTGATGATCTTTTCCTAACCACATAGGTCAGTTTCTCAGGAACTAAACTTGATGACACACTGTTTAACCATTGGTCAAAAGAGGGGCCACCAACATTCTTCCAGCATATTGCAATGCAACATTTGGCCTGGAGTAAGAAAAGGTCAACCATCTTTCTGTCTGAGCTAAATTACAGTCATCTTAATAAATGCCTAAAATACAGATGTTGGGACTTAATGGGACAGGGTGATCTGAGAAATATATTTTAACACTGAGCACTAAAACTTTTGAATCTTTTCACACTCCCACAAAGAGTGGTACAATGGACCCTTGTGATCAGTACACTTATAACATATGTCCACTATATTAGGATAAAACATTAAAACATTTTTTCAATTTCTACCCACAGCAAGAAAACGTATTTAGAAAACTAAAACATTGTGGCCCTCAGCTGAGCAGCCCAATAATACCATTCTAGGTTTGGCAACTGTAGCCCTCCTCTATCATAGGGCACGTAGAGGAGAGAGAGTCGAAGTCTTGGCTTCCTGTTGTTACAGAAAAAATTAGAGAGAAGCTTTCTGTTTTTTGGGAAAAAAGAAGGTGGCGGGGCTAGTGGAACTGATTGAAAAGCATATAGGAATTTGGGTAATATGGTCATCTTTTTTATGTTTATTCTTCCCAGTATAGATATAGGCAATGTTGTCCATCTGTTGATCTCTTCCCCCAATTCTGCTACCATGGGTTCGTAGTTGGTTGAACTAAGTTTGCTTATAGTTGGAGTTATTATGATGCCCAAGTATCGAAATCCTTATGCAGCATTCACAAATGGGTGGGATACTAATGGTTTTCTCCTCTCATTACCATTTAAAAATATAATTGATGATTTTTCTCTGTTCACCTTGAATCCCGAGATTGTACCAAGTTGATTAATCAATTCCAAGAGAGCAGGTATTGTTTCTGAAAGCTGTGATAGAAACAAAATAGTATCATCAGCATACATTGCTATCTTGTGTTCAATATCCATGGTCTTAATGCTGTGAATTGAGGTGTGTGATCTAACCACTATCGCCAGTGGTTCCATGTCTAAAACGAAAAGGTGAAATTGGTGACCCTTGTCTCGTACCTCGAAACAATTCAAAAGGGTGAGAGATGAAGTTATTAGTAGATATCATTGCAGTAGTATCAACAAGTATTATTTTGACCCATCCACAAAAATGTTCACCAAATCCAAACCGTTTAAGCACCTCGAGCATATAGGGCCATTCCACTTGGTCAAATGCTTTTTCTGCATCGAGAGATAAGATTGCATTGTCAGGGAACTCTTCACAGGCATGAATTATATTAAGAACTCTCCTCACATTGTGAAACCCCTGTCGGCTTTGCACAAAACCATTTTGGTCCGTATGTGTAATGGCAGGTAGTATCCTTTCTAGTCTCATTGCTAAAACGTTTGCTATAATCTTTGCATCGGAATTTAAAAGTGATATGGGTCTGTATGAACCTTGTTCAGGGGCCTCTTTGCCTGGCTTTAGAATAAGAGTGATCAGAGCATTTCGTAATGAAGCAGGGAGACTCCCTGTTTTAAAGGATTCCAAATACACATCTACCAATGGACTATGTGCACGTTAGCATATGCTACTTCCGGTGCGGAAACTCCTGTGGGGAGCTTTGTTTCCGGTGTCCTATTCGCGCCTGGTTTACGGCCCAAAACAAGTTAAGCAAATGAATGAATCAAGCGGCGATTTACATTTCTATAGATGTCTCAGGCATTTACCCAACATATCTGTAAATGATGTTCATCGACTTGTTGATATGTTTTCCCCGCGCCTCAGAGCAAAAGAGAAAAGGGATTCAAATGTTATATTTCTCAGCTGTCCCTTGTTTATCGCGGGTGTTATGTTCTAAAAATAACCAGCGAGAGGTGAAATCAAGTAGCCAATTTTATTTTTTGATGGTGCAAAACGTTTGGTGGACATCGTGGACATACAGTACTGCACTTCAGAGTCACACTGCTAGCATCGATGCAGCGATTCTGTACTGTACAGGAGAGACATCACGGAGGAGATCGTCTGCAGCGATCAGGACGCAGGACACAATGTGACGTAAAAAAAACATGCAAACTTGCACTAAAAAAATCTGTGAAACAGCGAGGTGAAAGGTGAACCGCGTTATAGCGAGGGACCGCTGTAATTTTTAAGCTAAGTCACAACATACCCTTCGTACATACTAATGTATAGAAACCGTTACCAGCAATCATTCATTTTTGTGTGGCTTTTTTCACGGTTTGTTAACATGCTGTGTAGGTGTGTACTTGACTAGCTGATCTCGACATAACAGGGAAACATCTGGTTTGACTATTCGTCACCTGTAGTTTGAATGCTGAACATTTGCCTGTTTAGATCATGAGACCAGTCACTACACAGAGATGTGCTTCTGAGTGTGGACGATGTGTCTTCTGCTGCAGTGATGCAGTTCTGCTTGTGTTGAGTGATGTAAAAAACTGATCGATCTAAACTCTTTAAACGTCAAAATTGATCATTAGATTTTTTATGACACAGCAGCGGTGAGTGTTCCCACCTTCTCTTTGTAACTTAACGCGATCTTTCCGTTTTCGAGTTTTGGACATGATTTTGGAGGATATCGTCGCAGTAGCGATTGACTGCAAAGTAAAGCTACCGGAAATGTACAACCCCACATCCGGTCTCAAACCAGGAAGTTAGCATTTTCTCGTGCACAGGGTCAATGGGGCTATTATTTTCTCTTTAAATAGTTTATAAATATCTATCGGGAGCCCATCTGGGCCAGCTGTTTTACGTCCTTTCATGCTTGTGATGGCATTAGAGACATCATTCAGATCCAAATCCTTCTCCAAAGCAATTTTTGTATCTTCAGAAATACAAGGGATGGTCAGGCCATCAAGGAAACTCTGCGTTCAGAGTCAAGTAAGCCATCTGAATTATATAGCAATTTATAATATCAGTGATTCCTGAGATTAGGGACAAAACAGGTTTTAATTTTCTAAAATATATTTTTTGTTTTTTCAAAAACATATTTACTAGGGGTGCAACGATACACAAAATTCACGGTTCGGTTCGATACTTTGGTGTCACGGTTCGATATTTTTTCGATACAAAAAAAATGTTCATGCCTTTTTAATTTGTCATTTATTAAAATTATAAATATATATTTTAACTCAAAAGTATAGTTTTTAAATTTAACCCTAACCCTTGTGCGTGTTTTTTATTTTGACAGCGAATGCGCACCTGCGGACCACTTATGTGCAGCCCTGGTTATTTAGCTCGTCATATTGCAGCCACAGAAATTCTTTTGTCCATGAAACCATAAAGCTGCACTTTCTTTTTGCCTTATAGTCTGATTTGTCATAACTTCTCCGTTTTGTGGTAAGCTTTTCTTTGGCTGTCACTTCTTCACCCTGACCTGTCTTATTTGGCTCAGCAGAACTAAAATATATATGCTGCTGGTTTTACACACGCACTCACATAAGCTCAGCGATTCTCTGCGTGATCAACCTCTCACATGTTTAAGCTGCGGGAGATTTCACTTGTCATGTTTGCATAGTAAGCTAACGATTAATAAGACGATGTCAGAGGAATTGGTGCACAAATTATCATCACTCACAGATCAGTGCTGTCGCTCTCTATACACAGTTTGCGCGATTGCAAAGTGAAAGCAAAAAACAAGCGCAAATTCAAACGCGATTTCAATATGTCACATATTGACAGTGGCTCACCGATGCCAATGACGTAATTACCCAGCTACATTTCCGAAAGAATGCAAAAGCATTGACATATATTTTTCCTTCCTACGATAGCCCGACGGGCAGGGCAGAGATAGATTTTGGTAGCCCGACTGGAAAAATCGCTAGCCCCAGGACGTCGGGCTAGCGATTTTGTGAGCCTTGTATCTGATTGAGGAATCACTCATCTTTGGAAAAGAGAGTTTATTACAGAGAAATGGCTCTTTCAAAATAAAAGCTATACTATCCGCTTCTTCTGGGCTATATTCTCAGCAGCATATTAAACATATCAGGTCCCCATAAGGAGAATCCTGTGCTAACGGCTGTCTAAATGACTCGGGTAAAGTTTGTAGCATGCATGCTTGTTGTTTTTGTCTTTGCACTAGGATGCTGTCGGAGTAAATGTGCAGTCATATTCGTTGTGTTCCCACTAGTGCTTTCAGGTTAATCTGAAATGACGTTAACGCCACAACACGGCAAATCTCCGTTAACGAGCTACCGCGGATCGCCCTGTGCGTGGGGCTGGACGGCCAACACGTTAACGAGCTAACTGCGCTAACACACTAGTTCCCACCCATGTAATTGAGCATTGTGTGGCACATCCAACATACTGTTTTACTTTAGTCCATGACTCGCTTACCTTCAGGGTCATACTTCACATAAAAACCAAAATAGTTCCAAACGCCAGATCTGAATGAGGGTGGGAGAGGTTCAGTTTGCCATGTTGCAAAGAGAGCTTAACTTCTGTCTTGCTAGCTTGCCCTGCGCTCTTCCTTCTGACTATGCTGTCTGTGTGGAGCGCTCAGTGGATCTGCGCTCGACAGTGCAGCCTAGGCGGAGTAGTCGAACGCAGATTCACTGAGCACTCAACACAGACAGCATCGTCAGAAGGAAAGTTGATAAATAAAATAAATTACAAATTTTGTATTGTTCGATAGATATGCGTACCGAACCGAAAGCACTGTATCGAACGGTTCAATATCGATACGAATATCGTTGCACCCCTAATATTTACATATAATTGTTACACAAAGTTTTGGCTGTCTCACCATGTTTTGGTCTCCCATTTTTTAATAATTTATGCTTTTGCTGGAGAAGTGCAAGGTTTTTGTCAACACCATCAGACACAAAGAAATGCAAAAATATATATTTTAAATTAAGTTGTTTCAGCAATTTTGACTATTAGCAGGTTCTCTGTTCTACTGTTTATGCACATATGTTTTCAAACTAATTATACCACGTTTAAAAGTTAGATTGTTTTGGCTTTTTATTATTAGAGTTACGGTCATACATATTTTCAGAAGCTTGTATTTAATCTCTATAAGTCGTGGCTAACACCGCTAGCATGAGACACGAGCGTGATGCTACCGGGATTCCAGCTGCTGCGGGCGGACAGGACGAGAGAGAGCGGTAAGAGGAAAGGAGGGGGAGTGGCAGCGTTTGTGAACGACAGATGGTGTAACCCTGGGCACATCACTGTGAAAGAACAACTCTGCAGCAGAGACATTGAGCTGTTAGCTGTTAGCATGCGTCCGTACTACCTGCCCCGGGAGTTCTCGCATGTTATCGCGATAACAGCGTTGTCCCCCCCTCGGCCAACGCAGATGCAGCCTGTGACTCTCTCCACTCTGTGGTCAGCAGACTGCAAACACAATCTCCGAGAGCCCTTCTCATAATATCAGGGGACTTTAATCATGCCTCACTGGACTCCACACTGCCCACCTTCACCCAGTATGTGACCTGCCCCACCAGAGACAATAAAACACTGGACTTACTGTATGCCAATGCAGAAGAGGCATACAGTTCATCACCTCTCCCTCCCCTGGGCAGATCTGATCACAACCTGGTGCACCTTGTCCCTGTGTATGAGCCCTTAGTGCGCAGGGAGCCACCAGCCACCCGCACAGTACAGAGATGGTCAGAGGAGAGCGAGGAGGCTCTTAAGGACTGTTTTGAGTCGACTGTGTGGGAGGTGATCTGTGACGACCACGGAGAGGACATCGACAGCCTTACTACATGCATTACTGACTCACCCACCCCCACTACTGCTGTTCCACCTCTGACACCTCAGACACTTCACACCTCCTCTATTCACCCTGCTCACTCCCCCCCACCCCCAACAACAGCATCCAATACACACTCAACACAAGGCTCCAGCCTGCCTCTCTCAACCACCCAGGTTAGGAGGCAACTGAGGAGGAAAGGAAAGCTGTGGGTCCAGATGGCATCAGCTCAAGAGTGGTCAGGTCCTGTGCAGACCAACTGTGTGGGGTGATGGAGCACCTCTTCAACCTGAGCCTGAGGCTGGGAAGAGTCCCACAGCTCTTGAAAACCTCCTGTGTTGTACCAGTGCCAAAGACATTCCCTATTCCGAGCAGGGTAAACTGTTCCCTCGATGTTTTTCTCATAAGGGTCTTCTGAATCGCTCTTTGTCTGGTCCCTCACCCAGGACCAATTTGCCATGGGAGACCCTACCAGGAGGCAAAAGCCCCCAGACAACATAGCCCCTGGAATCCCTGGGACACACAAACCTTCCACCATGGTAAGGTAGCGATTCACGAAGACGGCCCTGGTGGTTGCATTTGTTTGATTTCTATTTATTGAGAAGTAGAGATCCATGTTTTCTCCTATGAATTTTATAAAGTCAGAATCTTGTAACCAAATTTTAGGGTGTAAGCGCCAGTTAAAATAGTGTTTGTTCACTTGTACAACATTATAAAACAGCGAGACTGGGGCATGATCTGACAGAACAATACTACCGTGAATACTGTCAGTTACACTAGGTAACAACGATGAGGAGATAATAATCTATTTGAGAGTGGGTTTTAAATGTTGAAGAGTAGCATGAGCATTCCGTTCTGGTAGGACTTTGAGAGATTCAAATCTTCTATGTATCGAAGTAGTTTCTTTCTTGTTTGAGAATGTGAGGTATCTGTCCCTGACGAGCGATCAGTCTTTGGGCCCAAGGTACAATTTAACCCTTTACAGCCGATCGGAGCGGGCACGCTCTGTTTTGCGTAACTATTTTTAAATCCCGGTAGCTCTGCAACCACGTAAGCTAGCGCAATAATTTTTTTTGCATATGAAACTGGAGGAGTTGTACTTACATCTTATGCCATCAGCTTGTCCTAGGTCACAGTTTCCTTCCACATATAGCTTTGCAAAAACTGCATAAAAATCACTTGCAGCAACAAAAACATGATATTCCAGAAACACGCTTCGCCGATCCAATCAGCTGTTTGTAACACTTCCTACGTCCATCAGCGTGAACTATCACATGACCGCATGACCTGCCCGAAACCGGAAGTGACGTCATTTTGCGGAAATGTAGTTTTTTTTTTACCATCGTACCTCATGAGCTTATACTTGTGTTTTTAAAAGTTATGTTTGACTTCATGACTTTCTGTGTCGTTTCTGGGATGCTGAGGACTCATGTTGCACTGCTGGAAATAGTTTATTGTGATGCATATGCTGTTATTTTGCAAATTTGCACTATAATATTTATTTTCGTTTTTCCTGCAGTATATAAAAATTGGTGTATTTCAAAAATAAAACTATGAAGACACTTAAAATAAATTTCCTGTGGTGGGAAACTAGTTTGTGCAACTTTTTTGTATTTACAGTTTTGAGGGATAAGCCTCTTAAATTTCTCTAACTAGAAATATATGTTAAAAAAACAAAAACGATTTTCAATTTTTTTGTAGTTTATTGCACTTTTTTGCAATTTATGTAATTACTATGCACCTAATGCAGACATATTATTAAAGTTTGGGCTATAATGGTTGTATTGATGTATAGCAACTTGAAATGCTCCCAAAAATGGCTCCACAGCATGTAAAAATATAATATAAGCTCTGGCGGACTTGGTTCTATGGTAGGTCTTAAAGGGTTAAGTCACCTGCCAATATGATCTTACCAGGAAGGGTGGCCATTAACAAAAACACATTCTCAAAGAACAATGGGTTGTCATCATTGGGGCCGTAGACATTAAACAAATTTATATTTCCTTTCAAGAAGGTACCCTGGACCACCAAAAATCTACCCGCACTGTCATAAATAGTGTTATTTACCTGAAAAGGCACTGAGTTGTGAATTAACACTATAACCCCTCTAGAATGAGATGGGAAACAGGACGCTAGTACTTTGCATGGCCATCTCCTTTGTACTTTCACCAAGTTGTTTCTGAGTCGATGGGTCTCCTGGATAAAAACGATTGAGGACTTCAGATGCTAAAGCCTGGTAATAACCTGCTTTAGCTTAGTCACTTTTACCATCCCCCTTACATTCCAAGAAGTAAATTTAAACTTCTTATTTGGAAGCACCTCATGTTTTGAGGAGTATTGAAAAAACAAACACAAAGCTGAAAATCTGCCATAAACAAATCTCCTTAGCTATCACCCCGAACCAGACAGCCCTCCCTCCTGTGCACTCACCGATCCAGTGTAAATAAGGGAGCAGTTAGACCAAACCAAGCAATCTTAAAAGAACAAAATACAACTAACAAGTTCTTCATGTCTCCCAGCGATAGTAAATATTTTCACGAAAATGTATATCTGAAATGTTCATTGGAGTCTCTTCTGCAGCTTATAACACAAGTGAAGAACCGATTACTTCTTGGGACAAAAGTTTATTTGTGAGGAGAGCTACCTGTTTAACAAGTGCATCAGACTTGTTTTTCTCTGAGTTAACTGTGTCTTCTACGTTGCTAATTCGCACTTCTGCTTCATCCATGCGTGCCAAGAAGTCCTGCCTGCACGTCCCTGTTAACGTCCTGTATGGCTTCCAGCACCACATCAATTTTCGTGGAAAAGTCATTTCTGATCTCGTGGAGAATCTGAATGACATCCATGTTGTGTGCCGTTCCAGTATTTTCGCCTACGCGTGGCTCAGGTCTAGCATCATCTGCTGAGTTAGCTTGACTACTAGCATACGATACATCGTCTTCCCCATTTGGAGAAGGGTTAGTTTTAATTTTAGTGCCTTCTTCACTGGCATATTTTTGCATGATATTATACTAAATGGCCACAGGTGGTAAATTTCACTGTTCGTGGAGTAAAAGTATAATTTTAAGGCTTTTATGCCGGGAGCTCACCAAAAGCCATATGTTTAGCCACGCCCCCGACATTTCACTGTTTTACTCTTTGGTTTGGTGTTGTTCTGTACTCTATTCTTTTTTACTCATAACTAAAAGAAGTTTAGTTATTGTTGTTTTTTTGAATTTGCAAAATCTTCTTGTTGATTGATCGAAGATGACTCACAGTTTTGTCCATTTGAAATTATTTCAAAAACACAACAAAGGTACATTTTAGTTTTGTCTAGTGCTTTTTATCAGACTAACAGTACCTTAAACATAGCTTTTGTTTGTATGTATGTATAGTACAAAAAGAAGACAATCAAATACACTTCCCATAATGTAAATAGTGCCTGGTGTGTTCTGTCCTCAGGAAGGCTGCAGAAAGCCAAAACAAGTCTGTGGCCATAATGGCGAAACCTACAACACGGTGTGTGGCGCCTATTCTGACCGTGTCACTGTGGACTATGAGGCCCCCTGCAGAGCTGTGGGAGCTGTCTCTGACGTGGCCCCTGACTCAGCCTGCAGTTTGGTTTCATGTCCAAGTCTGTCCACTCCAGGCTGCCACCCTGTCACTCCACCAGGTGAGTGGAGTAGCACCATACATGAAAAGGTTAACTGGGGTCAGCCAGCAGATAAAATTACACCGTGTACATGACATTTATGTAGCGTCATGGGCAGTACGGTGGTACAGTAGTGAGGACTGGTTCCTGGCAGGGCCTTTCTATGTGGAGAGCGCGTGTTCACCCTGTGCCTGCATGATGACTGCAGCTCCCTCAGGCCAGGACATGCATTTTAGGTTAACTGGTGATTCTAAGTTGACTGTGGATGTGAGGTAAAGTGGTTAAAAATGTCTGAAACACTTTTAACTGTCAGTACAAGTAGGATAGTGTCACATAAAGACGTTGCATTTTATTATAATATGTTCTCTGAACTTTATCCAGGAGCCTGTTGTCCCATATGTGCCAGCATCCTGCAGATCCTCTGGAGCAAAGAGCGAATGAACACGTTCTCAAAGGTATGGACGGTTCACAGCTGTTTGTTTGTTTAGGTAACAAATCCACTGTCCAGTATGATATGTTTATGAATGATTTATGCTGATGACAAAGGGAGTTTCAAAGTACTATTTTCTTTAATCAGTGTTGTTAGGTTTGACTTATAGGTAGGGTATGAAAGCTAGAGCAGGTCAAATCAATATTGACCAGTTTTCATGGTGATGTGTCGTAACAACCAGTACAATCCACACATTCAAAGAAATCAGACATACATGTCCATAAGTTATGTGTAAGAATGAGAAATGACACATGTAAAATGAAGAAAGGGAGGTGCAAAAAGGCGTGGAAAGTTATGACACCAGCTGAAATCTGTCAGTAAATAGAAAGCAGTCCTGCAAACTAATAGAAGCTGATTCAGTCCCCACTGATGGCCTATAAAATGCTGTCTCATTACCGAGATGTACACCAGAAACATTTCATAATAGATAAAACCGTGAGCTCTCTCAAGATATTCACATCCTTATTTTTCAAAACATACTGAAAGCACTGTTTAGAGAAGAACTACTGAAGGTTCCAGTGGGCACTGTTGGGACCACAATCCCAAAGCATCCACTATAAACTGGCTACAACCAGGCGCTGCCCTTAAGATTTCAGGTAGAGGAGTAACAAGAATGATCAAAAGGGTTGTGCAAGAGCCAAGGACGACTTGTGGAGGGCTACAGAAGGACCTGGAATCAGCAGGTACAACTGTTTCAAAGAAAACAATAAGCAATTCACTCAGCCGCCTGTATGCACACTCACCATGCAACATGCCATTGTTTAAGAAAAAGTATGTTGAAGTCCGTTTAAAGTTTGATGAAATTTGCCTGTGAAGTACTGGGAGACTATGGTCTGGTCAGATGAGACCAAGATTGAACTCTTTGGATGCTACGTCATGTTTGGAGGGAAAGGGTACTGCATATCGCCCCAGAAACACCATACCCAAACTGAAATTTGGTGCTGGGAACATCATAGTGTCGGGCTGTTTTTTCTCTATACACCACTGGCATTCTTCATGTAATTGAATGAAGGATGAATGGGAAAATGTACCAACACATTCTTGATAAAAATCTGCTGCCAAGATGATGAAGATGAAAAGAGGGTCGTTGCTGCAACAAGACAATGATCCCAAACAAACAGCCAAAGGAAGGAAGCTAAAGCTGCTGGAAGGGCCCAGTCACCTGACCTGAATCTGTGGAAAGTGCTAAAGCTAAGAGTTCATACAAGGGGCCCACAAAAGCTTCAGGGTCTGAAGACTGACGGCCAAAATCAGGAGGACAATAAATGTTCCCCATGTGGATCAAATAAGCAAGTTCAGTACTTTGTGCCTGTGTCATTTCTCATTAATATGCCACTTAATTGGATTTCTCCGTGGATTGGATGGGTTGTTAAACACACCTGGTGAGAATTCAATAGCGCCTTTAGAGATAGATTTACTTACAAAATTTGTGATGTGTTATTCCCACACAGGGATGCTGTGTGAGACTTTGTCTGAGCCGCTCTAGCATTGTCCTCTATGGGCAAGGGAGATGGAGGAGGCTGTGCTTATGACATTCATGGGAGAACTGTAAATCCTGTCTTGATGAGACTGACCCTGGATGAACGAGAAGGATGGTGGCTACATTTTGATGTATATATTATACCAGCGGTCCCCAACCCCCGGGCCTTGGACCGGTACCGGTCCGTGAGTCGTTTGGTACCGGGCCGCGAGAGTTGAGGCTCAGGTGTGAAATGTCTGGTTTTCAGGGTTTTTATCGGTTTTCAGCATTATTTTGTTATCGTTTTTATCGTTAACTCGGTTTTCCTGGGGCTTTTCACGTGTGTTATGAATAAATCTTTTTTTTTTTGGTACCAGTACTAGTTTTATTTTGTTGTATTTATCCGCGACACCTTAAAGGCCGGTCCATGAAAATATTGTCGGGCATAAACCGGTCCGTGGCGCAAAAAAGGTTGGAGACCGCTGAATTATACCATCAAACCCATAAATATTTGGACAGAGACAGTTTGTTTTTTTTATTTTGGTTGTGTACATTACCACAATGAATTTGAAATGAAGCAACTCAGGTGCAGTTGAAGAGCTTTCAGCTTTAAGTCAGTGCAACTGCCTAAAACTGTGAGGACCCAAAGCATTCTTCTAATGCAGTCTCTTCATTTTAGGAGCTCAGAGTTGGACAGATTGGTGCAGTGTGCAGCACTGTAGCCTCACCTGAGTTCAGTTCCACCATCAGCCTTTCTGTGTGGAGACTGCATGTTCTCACTGTGATGGCGTGGGTTCTCCGGGTACTCTGGCTTCCTTCCACAGTCCAAAGAAGTGCAGTTAGTGGGGTTAGGTTAACTGGTAAATCTAAAGTACCCATAGGTACGAATGTGAGTGCGAATGAAAGACCAGACAAAGAGCGATTCAGAAGAACACCATGGGAACCGTTCACCCTGCCTGAGATAGGGTTACCAGGCCTCGCCCTAGAGCCAGGCCGGCAGAGGGTGCCCGAGGGCGAGCATCTGCTGACTGTAGAAGTAATATTCATCCAGGAAGGTCTTTTCATTGGCCTTCAGGTCAACGGTGATCCAGGGTTTCTTACTGGGAAAACAGACATACAGTCCTAGTTGGGAGGATGTATCCTCACAGAAATGTGTATGGTCAGTGATGCAGTCTGTGCTGCTGTTGATGTCTTCCCCATATGGATCATCCCAGTCTGTCGCATCCAAGCAGTGCTGCAGGGTCTGGCTGGCATCCTGACTCCACCTCCTCACAGACTTGGTGGAAACAGGAAGTCTTTGAACACATCAACATGCATACATCCTGTGCGTTCTCAGAGGTTTATTCATTTTACAGACTGCTGGGAGGTTGTCAGAGTCAATCATCACAAACGTCTCAGGGTGTTTACACTGTAGGTCAGCTACAGTCGTGTGGAAGAGGTCACACAGAGGTCATCAGCTGATGCTGGTACATAAACACCAGTCAATAAGCTGAGGGTGTACTGAGTGATCAGCACTAGGTTACTCTATAAAATTGTCTTTCTTTTCCCAAGCACATCAAAATAGTTTACAACATAACAGGTTACACATCACACCACAAACAACGTCTCTATAAAAGCATGATTGGGAATCCTAACATCCAGAAAATATAGATCGATATGTAGAAAAAATCAAACCCAGACACTCAGAGGAAGCCATGCCTGCCTGGATTACTTCATGTCAGAGGAAGAGCACAGCCCAAATGTGAGTGAGGGAGACAGTGATGTGGAGCTGCTGATGGATGTCCTGATCATAAATCAGTAAATGTTGTGGTGTGATGAGGCTGTAGTAACCTGTGCTTTTCCCAAGCACAGGTTACTACACTGGAACGGTCACCACACAGTCTCTTGTGTTATAAAGTGCTTCACAAACCTGAACATTACGGCTAACAGCTGTAGATTTTCCTGTTTCAGTGAAGCTAGCCCAACAACAAAGAGCCACTTAGTGTTTAACACAGTGACAGTGGACAGGTTACCAACATAGGACTCATAGTTGCAGCTGGGGGCGGCACAAACGCAACCCCCTCAGTAGCTGGCTAACATAAACTGATGTACTGACCCAACCAACCAATCTGGTGGCATCACGCTCTGTACTGACACAACATGGTGCTGAACATGTTCTGTAACCTTTCATTTTAAGCACTTTGGTTTTTAAATCCAGGCAGACAGACAGAGTGAAGTCTTTTTTTCATGTAAATGAACTACTGCTGTCAGCGTTAATCTCGTTACAATGACGTTAACGCCATAACCGCATTAACGTAGCAAATCTCCATTAGTGTCAACGTGTTAGCGCGGTGACGCGTTAGCGCTGTGCAGCCCCACAAAGGGGAGATTTGCTGCGTTAATGTGGTTATGGCGTTAACGTCATTTTAACTAGATTAACACTGACAGCGCTACTAGAAATGCATCGATTTCTGTAGTAAGCTCAATGCTGTCATTATATTTGTGTCAGTGTTTTCCAGTAAAGACAGATACTGTGGTGCTGTGCTGGGAGCATTTGTTGCCCTCATTAAAGTGTCACTGACCTGTTGTATGAAAGTTGGACAGCAACATGAATGTAATGCTGTGTGTCGCTGCGTGCAGCTGAACAAGAAGCAGCCGGTGACGGTCCACGATGTCCTTCAGATCCTGCGGCCTCACATCTCAGTGCCGCAGTGCGATGTTTTCGGCTACCTGAGTATTGACCACCTGCTGGTGGTCATCATCGCCCCAATGGACCAGCAGCCAACACCTCTGCAGGTAACAAACACCATCGTGCACACACACAGATATAGTCTGTTATATCTGTTGTTCTGCACACGCTTATGTGTTCTTTACTTTGATGAGAATGTGTGAACATTGTGTTCACAGTGTTTGCAGTGAAAGGCTACACTTTAGCTGTGTGACGTTCCCCTGAATGAATTAATAGCATGCATTTGTGTGTGTTGCTGTCACATGATCTTTTAATCACGTGTTCTGTTCGGCAGTCGTGACGAGCGCAGTTCAGGTCTCAATGCTTTGCTGTGCCAAACACATTGTTTCCCCAAGAAGAGCAGCTTTGGCGCTCTGTAGGCTTTATTGGATTTATTTATGTTATATTATTATCTGTGTGGATGCTGCAGTCGACGGGGTGAAGGCTGAGGGGAACGTTGGAGATGAACCAAACACATCAGGTCTCCAACTTTATTTCGTTACGGGACCAGTTGATCAAATCCATAATAATCCATCCTTTAGGTTTTAGAGAACAAGACTGAGGAAATCTTTGAGGGTTAGAGTTAGACGAAACTAGACAAAGACATAGAAGCAGCAGCAGGGAAGATAAGGGAGGGAGAGGGTGAAAGATGGGCCCTCCTCCTCCGAGAGCCAGAGAGTCATGAATAGTTGAGGTTCAGTGGGATTAGGCCTCCCCATGCAGTATTTCTACCCAACTCACCTTTTTCACTCACTATGTGTTTATGTGTGTTTCGTGACTGAGTAAAGATGGCGCCAGTGTGTGCGGCAGGCCGTCCTCGTCTCTGTTGTCAATCTCTTTTCCTTGATATTTGTTTATTATTTGTTATCTTTCTGGCACTATGCCCCCCAGATGGTTATGCATTAATCACCTATGACGGGGATACTTTGTTAAATCTTTGTTTCCCCCCCTATGCTGGGTTGGATCAAGGCTGGAATTTGGGAGATGCTACCTTTCCACGTATCATCTCTTCTACTGGTTCATACGGTTCCCCTCTCTGCTCCCCGCCTCAGAAGCGCTATAGGAAGTGGGGCAAACGGAGTGGGTTTCAGGTTCGCTTAAAGGCTTACCTTAAAGCATCAGCTGCAGCTAATTCCCTCACCACCGCGGGGATTATACGACTTCCATCTGCTCGGGATCCATCATCCTTCAGGCTGCTCAACCATCGCTGGATCTGTCCGGTTGGTAAACAAGCCTGTCCGGTTTCTCCGGTAGTCTCTCTGCCTGTTCGTGTTTGGATTGGGTCCCCCAGTGATGGTGTACGGCTCAGGCATTTAAGCCGGCTAAGACGTGCTTCCAGCAGAGATAAGATGCCGATCTCTCGGATGGCTTTATTAAACGCAAGATCGCTGGTGAATAAAACCTTCATCTTAAATGACCTCTTCCTCTCCTCTCGGCTTGATGCTCAGTTATTGACTGAAACTTGGATTCATCCTGGTGAGTCCTCTTCTTTTTCAGAGCTACTACCCCCGGACTGTGTAGTCTTCAGTTCACCGAGGCCTTCGGGAAGAGGTGGAGGCGTGGCCTCTGTTTTTAAAAACAAACTTAAAGTTCGGCAACTGCCCTCTCCTACCTATTCTAGTTTTGAGGTTCAACTATTGGAGCTTGCCGGACCCCCAACGATTCTATGTGCTGTGATTTATCGACCACCTAAATATAATAGGTCTTTTATTTGTGAATTTGCTGACTTCTTAGGTTCATTTTTATTAAGTTATGACCAAGCTCTTATCACTGGAGATTTTAACATACATATTTGTTGTGCTGATGACCCCCTAGCCAAGGATTTTCTTGCCCTAATTGACTCTTTTAACCTTACACAGTGGGTCAGGGAACCAACTCATCTTAAAGGTCATACCTTGGATTTGGTCCTCCCATATGCTTTGGATATTTGTACTATGGACATTGATAATGCTGGTATTTCTGACCATTTTTTGGTTATGTTTGATGTTGAGCTATGTGCAATTGATTTAAATTCTAAAGGCTGTCATCGCCCTGTACGTATCATTAACTCTGAGACTGTGGCTAACTGCATTACGGCCTTTCTAAACTTTGCCTTTTTTGATCCAGACGTCACTGATACAAACTGTTACACACCTCCATTGGTTGATGATTTTGCCAACGCTATGCTATCCACCTGTTGTTCCATCTTAGATACTGTGGCCCCTATAAAGATGAAACGTCCCAGAACTTCTCATCAACCATGGCTAAATGACACTATACGAGCCTTACGTCGTATTGAGACTAATAGCCACAACGCCCGAATGTTATTCAAAATTTTTAATTCAGTGATAAATCCCTGTCCGGACTCTTCGAGCTCGGCCTCTCAGGCTGTCTGTGAGCAATTTCTTAATCCCGCTTGTACCATAGGCCTACTAGTACAAGTGGAAATACACTAAAAATTACCTCCAAGTGTTCAATACTGAGTATTGTAAAACAACTGATTGACATCAAAATTTAAACAGGAAGCAGGATAAAGTCTGCTTACAATTATCTCTCATAAAGTTATTTTTAGCTGCTTTAACCATTTACAGCTTTTCACATGTTAATGACTTAGTTAATGATCTAACTAGCATAGCAACAGCATTTCAGGGACATGCAACAACTGTACCCACACTCCGCACATCACGTGTCTGATTAGCCACATTTAGCTTACCGCCGTCGAGTGGATGCTCAGCATTTACGTGGAGCCACAGCTCAGTAAACCTTCCAGTTTCGCTCTGCCCTTGACAACAACGAGTGCAAATACATAGTTTGTGAAAAAGATCAGTTTAGATCGTATTTTTTTTAACTCGTTAGAGGTTAATTTCTCCAGCTTACCGATAACAAAAGTTTTAGTCAGTCTGCTCTGTTCGGCTGTAGAAGCAAGAGACTGAAAACTTGGGAGCTGGTACTAAGGAGGGACAAGAGCTGCCTAGAGCTTCACCGATTGGCTGACATGCGAGGAGTGGAGTAAAACAATAGGCTCTCATCAGAGCTCATCAACCCTCTGAGAAAACTTAACCCTTGTTTGACCAGAGCATATCATATATAATCTGCGTCCCTTCTATGTTTAAATAAATATTTTGATCTCATTTCACTTTCATTAACAGGGACAGTAAGAACAGAACAATGAACATTAAATGTTTTAATTTTTCTTCTCTTTTTGTTTGAGATGATTTTAGGAACTGGGTTACACTAACTCTCTCCCTGATTCTATGCGTAACCTGGGTGTCTATTTGGATAGCTCCTTTAAGCTCGATAAGCAAGTATCATCTGTAGTTAAATCTGTTTTTTTTTTTTCAACTGCGCCAGATTTCTAAAGCTAAGCATTATATACCACACAGGGACCTGGAGAAACTTATCCATGCTTTTGTGACCTCTAGGTTAGATTATTGTAATTCTCTCTACTGTGGTCTCCAAGCCTTCTCTCTTCGAAGGCTGCAACTCGTTCAGAATGCTGCGGCTCGCCTTCTTACTGGAGCTAGAAAATTTGACCCTATTACTCCGGCTCTTGTTGATCTACACTGGTTACCAATGAAATATCGCATTGAGTTTAAAATCTTGCTACTCACGTTTAAAATCCTGAATAACATTGCGCCCAGCTACCTCACTGACCTCCTCAATTTGTACACTCCTTGTCGTGCATTAAGATCATCAGGTCAATTACTCCCGGCCCAACCTAAGTTTAGACTGAAGACCAGAGGCTATCGTGCCTTAGCTTCAGCTGCACCCAAGCTTTGGAACAGCCTCCCTGCTTCTATTCGAGCCTTGGACTCTATCCAGTCCTTTAAATCAAGATTAAAAGCATATTTGACTTGGCTTTCCCGACCAGTTAATACCCTTTTAAATCTTTTAATTTTTAAACTTTTAAATCTTTTATTAGAGTTTATTAAATGTATTATTTTTAGTAATTTTACTGCTGTTTTTGCCTTCGTAGCATATTTTGTATTTATCTAACTCTCCTGGTCTGTTAGTGCCTCTATCCTGTCTGTGCTTGTGCCTGATTTGTACCCTGTTTTTGACTTATGTTGACTCTCCATATTACTGTGAAGCACTTTGGTGTGCCTTCGGGTTTTTAAATGTGCTATATAAATAAAATCGTATTGTATTATTAACGTGCAGCTTTCTTACATAGTGGGTCTTCCTCCAGCAGCCACAGCAGTCAGCTTTCCCTAGGATCTGCTGCTACCAAGCCCTTGCTCACAGCGTGTTGTTTTTTGGGCCTTTTCCATACAGTATAAAGCACCTTGTGGTGACTGTTGTTGTGTATAAATAATGTTTTGTTTTGCAGATTGAAGCCTGCAGTAAAGAGGCTGAGAAGATTGACTCCCTCATCAACTATGCCAGCCCCACTCTGGTGTCCCACGTCCCTCTGTCTGCCTTCCTCACCTCTGAAATCAAGACATCTTCCATCCACTCCTCAGGGAGCACGCCATGGTCACCTCTGGCACCCGCCCTGTGTTTCCTTCTGGGTCTCCTTGTTACACCGGCTCCAGTGCTCTAAGTGCCAGCCTCTGTGACTCCCAGTGCCAAAGTCAGGATGGTGGGCGTGTTCTGGCAGCAATGAACAGACGATCGTGATGACAATCATTCCTATTGACTGACCTGCGTTTCAAACAATCAGGGTGGTTCAAAGCTTTTGTATCAACTGTGTTTAGTGAATAGTTACTCACTGGATTTCCCAGCCAGTGTGTGTGTGTGTATGTGTGTGTGTGTGTGTGTGCGCGTGTGTGTGTGCGTGTGTGCGTGTGTGTGTGTGTGTGTGCGCGTGTGTGTGTGTGTGTGTGCGTGTGTGTGTGCGTGCGTGTGCGTGTGCGTGCGCGCGTGTGCGTGCGCGTGTGCGTGCGCGCGTGCGTGTGCGTGCGTGTGCGTGCGCGTGTGTGCGCGTGTGTGTGTGTGCGTGTGTGTGTGCGTGTGCGTGTGTGATAGACACTGTTTATCCATCCGTCCCAGGAGCACCAGGAGGGGGCGCTGATGTGTATGTTTGATTCAAGACTGCACGAAGTATCCTTGTTAAGCAGGACATCACACACACACACATCCAGGTATCTGTGTACATTGCAAACATACATTGGAACATATATAATGAAGGGCACACGTTTAAAGCCTGTGGTGCATGACAGTGTGCCGCATGTGGACCTGGTGATTGAACCTCTAACCTCAGCAGTATTATTGCTCAAACTGAGCCCAACTAATCCAAACACAGTTTGAAGGACTGGCTAAACAAAGTCTCCAAAGTCAACTTTCCCAGGATATTTAGTCTGTGCCATCGGCCCGTCTTCTGTGAAAAAAGCTCCCAGTTTGGACTGGGGAGACAGACACCCAGGCAGTGGTCTATTTCACGTAGCAGTGATCTAAAACCTTGGTCAGTTTCACCTGATCACATAAAGCTTTCGTCCAAACAAACCTGGTAACACTATACTTGAAGTGGTGCTCATAAAATATCATTATTAATAGATTGTATTATAAGGTAGAGAACCTGCAGTAACACAAAAAAAGCACCTGCTGACAGTGGAAAGGAAACCCCCCCTCTTAACAGGAAGAAGCAGGGAGGGTTAAATAAATAATAAATATAAATAATTAAAAAAAGTCAGAATAACTTGACCACCTTGGATTTTTGAGCACCAGCTTTGGTCCCCACATAACGACATGAGGATAAGAATCATGTCTTTGTTGCACACCATTGGCTGCCTTTCCCACGGGGGGCTAAACGAGCCCGGGCCACTCCTGCCTGGCCCCGTGGCACATGGTTACCTGCTCACCCACTGAGCTAAACTGACACCTCAGCATAAATATTAAAAAGAAATATTGTTTGAATTTTTAATGCCTTTTTCTGGTATTAGAACATGTAATAACGAGTTTAATGCCGTCAGTTAAACTGATGTATTTTATGAGCGTCACTTCTAACAAAGTGCTGCCTTGACATTCCTCAAACTCAATGAGAATCAACAATGAACCTTACAGCAGCAGAAAGGCCTGACCATCACTCCCTGTGTGATCCAGTAGCTCTGAATAGCAAAAGGGAAGTTTTCTGTTTATATATATATGAGAAGCAATAAGCCATTCACTAACAGAAAGGACAATCAGTTGCTACCCACAATCCACTGGGGGCAGATTTTCCACAGTATGCCTTATGTCTTATATGAAGTATTAATAAAAATGCAATATAAGAAATATCTCTATATTTTATATGTATCTGTCTGATTATGTGCCATGTTTCTGAAATAAATAGTTGCTATTCTTTGTTGCATGATGACAATTATAAAATGTGTTTACTCCAGAACATAATATAATATGTTTTCCCCATCTCTATGTGTGTATCTGCCTGTATAGCACAATGTGTCTCTATATCTAACAGTATTACTGTGCTAGGCAGCTCTGTAGCAGGGAACCCATCCGTCTGTTATTATTAGCATTATTATTATTACTAAGTGTTTTTTTTCTCTTACTGAGCCTGGGCTGCTTTTTTATGGTAAAAGTGTTTAATTTCAGTTTACAGTAAAAAAAAAGTTCTAACTAAGCTGCAACAGTTCAACCTTTTGGAAGTACTCGCATTCACTTTGTTGACTCACATGATGCTTCTCTTCTTTAATTAATATGAGGCCTGTTGTCCTGATGTTTAGCGCTATATTTTTATTTTTGTAGATTTGCTTTATATTCATCTGTTTTCTACATGAGTTTCAGTTTAATTGTTTATGTTGTACTGTCCCCTCTTTGCTAAATGTTTGAAACATGCAGTCTTTTTAAGGATCACGCCCTCAAAGATGCTGTGTTCTCATTGGCCAAGGAGAAGTGTCTGTACTTTGTAATCATTCAGTGTCCGGAACACAGAATTTAAAGAAAGCACACGAGGAAATAAAAAAATAAAATTGTATGGACAAATCGAAGCCTTTGGCTTTTTACTGTAACAGTTTTGTTTAAAAGAATCTGTATATTTTAGATGAACAGAGGGCATAATAGTTCCTCTTTAAGTCAAAGCTGGCATGATTGATTTAAATGGAGTCTGTATAGAAATAAAAAATGCACATAGAAACATACTTTATTTTTAGCAACGTGTACCTAATAATAAATATTAAAAAAAACCCACATAGTTTGTCTTTTTAGGGTAAGGTAACTCATAAGGCTTTAGCTTAATTACCCGTAAGAGTCATCAGTTAGCTAGTTAATCTTAACTTTAGCTAGATGAACCGGCTAATATCTTTGTTAGCTAATTTGTCAAGTCTTGAGTTTAAAACTCAGTTAAATGACCTTTTTTGTTGTTCTAGTTCACTAGAATCTGCAAAACGTATATTTGATGACTGCATACATGATATATGAGCATAGCATGTAAAGATTAAAAAAGGCTAATGCTAGGAGAATGCTAAATGGTTTTTCTTCAAGCTTTCTTCAAATGGGCAGACAATGTTTTTCATTCATTGTAGGATAAAGACAATCATCTTCATTGTTACTACATTGTATTCAAAAAGGAAAAGAGATTGTAATTTGTATAGTGTAACATGTTCTGAGAGGCTAGCTTCTTACTTTGGGCAGCTAGTTAGCTAGGTTTGCTGGGTAAATAGCTGCTGTATTGTGAGATGAATGTTTATGCGCCATGTTCAAGTTAACTTCCCTTCAGGAAAAGGAATTTTAAGCTTTTAATGTTAAGGCCTATTTGGAATGGGCTAGAGTAATCAATGTACTCAGCAGAGATGGTTTCTGTAATTAAAAAAAATGGCATGACCTCTCAGTCTCTGTTACTATTCATTATTCCTTTTACCAAATTGTTGTCTTATCTGTTTTCTTGAATGGGTTTGACTCCAAAGATACCGTAAATTAAAATTTGAGGAAATATGAAAGAGCAGTACCACCTCTTACAGTGAATGTGTTTGCAGAGTAGCCTGAAGGCTGGAAAGAAATAACACAACCTCTATGTCATTTGCTGCAAAAGTGATCAAATCTGCACTGACATTTCCAGACCTCTCTAAATAGTGAACAGCGCAGTGAAAGATCGGTCGTTCATATTTAACCCACTGAGGTTCAGGATTTATGTGTTTATGTTAGATAAACAGATAAATCCTCAGAGAAAAAGGCAGAATCCAACAGTCCAGCTGCAGGTGGGCCGCGGTGGGTAGATCGGTAGATCGTGCGCAGGTTTAAGCTGGTCCATTGAAACCACCTCCTGCCGATCCCCGAAGTCCAAAATGAAATGCTTGTGGCCTGGTTTAAGAACTCTATATGGGCCATCAAGGGAGGTTGATGGGCATCGTGCCTGCAAACCAAGAAGAGTCCAACGACCTCGGAACAAAAACGTCGGCCAGGCAGTGGTGCACTGGGCCAGGAACAGAAAAGGAGCCTCCTGAGGAACGGAGAGACGGCACAGAGGTATCGAAACACAGAGGGGGGCTCTCAGGCAAAAATTCTCCAGGAACTCGGAGGGGCTGCCCAAGAACGAGTTCGGCCGGAGAAACTCAGAGGTCCTCCTTAACCGGGCAGTGCAACCCCAAACAAAACCCAGGAAAGACAGTCGACTGAGTTGCCGCCCGTTAAGGAAGATTGGAGCACGGCCTTGAGTGACCGGTGAAACCGCTCGCACATTCTGTTAGCAGGTGGGTGGTATAGTATAGTGCGGTGGACCTTGACCCCCAGGCCGTCAGCCATGGCAGACCAAAGCTCCAAAATGAACTGGTGGCCCCTGTCCAAGGTAATGTCAGCGGGGGGGGCAAAATATGAAACCCACGTTGACACAAATGCCCTGGCCACCACCTCCGCCGTCGTGGATACCAGGGGAACCGCCTCCGGCCACCTGGTCGTGCGATCCACCACAGTCAAGGTGCGTGAAACTCTGTGACTGCAGAAGAGGGCCGACCAAATCGACATGCACAGGGTCACCAATGTGGAGCTATGGTACAAACGACACAGGAGCTCTAACTTTCCACTCCGACTTTATTCATCACCACACATCAACTGAACACATCATGCCACACAACTCGGCAAAACCCTTACTCTCAACTCACTTGCGAGTGGAGACCCAAGTGGGACGCCACAATGTGATAATTGTCCCATTATCCTAAAGTAGACATGAACCTTGTTTTGCACTATCTAATGGTACTTATTGAAACTGCAGAGGCGTGTGGTGATTTTTATAGAAAGCCTAACAGCACCACCACCACCACCACACATACACACACACGCGCACGTAGATCACACAAGCAAAAACACGTTCCTGCACTATTTAACAAGATTAACTGGATTAGATTAAAGCATGTCACAGCCAAACGTGAGTACAGGGACAGGGTGGAGCAACAGTTTGACAACCCTCGGAGTATGTGGCAGGGACTAAACACGATCACAGACTTTAGAGGGAAAACCAGCACACCGCAGACCACGGCCTCTCTGTGTGAGGATCTAAACGTATTCTACGCTAGATTCGACACAGCGAACACCATGAGACCGGACAGTGTGCGCACCGCGGATGACGTCAGTGTGCACACTGTGTCTGAGGAGGATGTGCGGAAGTGCTTCAGGAAGGTGAACGCACGCAAAGCTACTGGTCCGGACGGGATTCCCGGCCGCGTCCTCGAGTCATGCGCGGCTCAGCTGGCTGGAGTGTTCACGCACATCTTCAACCTTTCCCTCTCTCTGTCTGTAGTCCCAGCCTGCTTCAAAATGGCCACCATCGTCCCTGTACCCAAATCCTCCACCATCTCCTCATTGAACGACTGGCGACCTGTAGTCCTGACCCCCATCGTAAGCAAATGCTTCGAGAAGCTGGTCAGGGACTTCATCTGCTCTGCACTACCCGACTCACTGGACCCTCTACAGTTTGCATACCGCCACAACAGGTCCACTGATGATGCCATAGCCCTGACACTACATACTGCCCTGTCACACCTGGAGAAGAGAGACACGTATGTGAGGATGCTGTTTGTAGATTACAGCTCAGCATTCAATACCATCGTTCCCTCGAAGCTGGACAGGAAACTGCAGGATCTAGGACTGAGCAGCTCCCTCTGCAGCTGGATCCTTAGCTTCCTGTCTGACAGACGCCAAGTGGTCAGACTGGGCAGCATCACCTCATCCCCCATCACACTGAACACTGGTGCTCCACAGGGGTGTGTACTGAGCCCTCTCCTGTACTCACTCTACACCTACGACTGCACAGCCACTAACAGCTCCAACATCATTGTGAAGTTTGCGGACGACACTACAGTGGTGGGTCTTATCACCAACGGTGATGAGACGGCTTACAGGGAGGAGGTCAGCGCCCTGACCCACTGGTGTCAAGACAACCATCTCACCCTCAACGTCGCAAAGACAAAGGAGTTGATAGTGGACTTCCGGAGGTGCAGAGAAGTACACACCCCCATCACCATCAACGGCGCTGCTGTGGAGAGAGTGAGCAGCTTCCGGTTCCTTGGAGTACATCTGGCTGAGGATCTTACGTGGTCAGTACACACAAACAAAACAGTGAAGAAGGCGCAGCAGCGCCTCTTCTTTCTCAGGAGACTGAAAAGATTCGGCATGAGCCCCCGCATCCTCAGGACCTTCTATCACTGTGCCATTGAGAGCATCCTCACTGGATGCATCACCACCTGGTATGGCAACAGCACCACCTACAACTGCAAAGCTCTCCAGCGAGTAGTGCGGTGCTCTGAACGGATAATTGGAGGTGAGCTTCCCTCCCTCCAAGACATCTACAGGAAGCGCTGCCTGAGGAAAGCGGGGAGGATCATCAAGGACTCCAGTCACCCCAGCCATAAACTGTTCAGACTGCTTCCATCAGGAAGGAGGTTCTGCAGCATCCGGTCCCGTACCAGCAGACTGAGAGACAGCTTCTTCCACCAGGCCATCAGACTGCTGAACACGTCATAGACACCTCAGCTTCACTACTGGAACATTATGCACTCCACACTGTATATAAATGCCACTTGTTTTGCACATATTCAACTCTGTATATTTTATATATTTTATTTATTGTTGACTCTATTTAATTTGTAAAATATGTGTACACACACACACACACACACACACACACACACACGTAGGAAAATATTTAGTATACACATCCAGAAATGCATATACTATTATATATTGTACATATATTTATTAGTTTCAGATGTAGCCATTCTTGTATTTTGCTTGTTTACATTATTGTATTTTGCACAACTCTGTTGCTTGTGGGGCTCGCACACAAGAATTTCACTCACATGTGCTGTACCAATGTACCTGCGCATGTGATGTGACAATAAAAGTGATTTGATTTAATTTGATTTGGTGTTCCCTGTCTGCACTCCTTCCTGCCCAAAGGACTGTAAAGTATGATTAACTCTGTAGTTGAAGAAGTATCTACCATATTACCAAAAATTATTGGCTGAACGTGATGAGTGGCTGAGAACATTTTCAAGCTATTCTTTTATTTCTTTCTATAAAGCAATAAAACACTATGAAAACACCTCAGTACATATAAGACTGGATTATTGGTGCATAAAGGATCAAGAGTCAGAGAGAAGTCATTAATATTACTGCTGTTTAAGATTGAACTCATTTTAAGGTCTTTATATTCTGTTTAAGCTCCGGCATCATCAAACTGCTGTTTTTTTTAAAGTATATTAAAACATATAATAATAATAAATCAGCTAAAAAAGAGGCAGACTGCAAGATGACCAGCAGCACAGAGATGTGGAGTCAGTATAGCTGCTGAAGATGGGCAGTGGCCTGTATTTACTCACTGTCTCAAATAAAAATGTGTTTGGTGATCTGAAACAAATGAAAATGTCAGCATGACAAATATTTGAAGTAAGAAATCAGGAGGAGACTAACAGCACTGTAGACAAAGACAGTGAGGAAGACTGAGGATTGTTTACAGGCCAGGAGTCAGATGAATGGCTAATTTGGATTAGAAATCATAGAAGCAAAGATGTTGCTGGCAGAAAATAACATGATCAAAAAGGCAAATGAAACACATAAAATTACACAAATATAGATTCCATGGCATGAACGAGCGTCTGAGGCAGAATGACAAGAAACACACACAGAACAGACACTGAGGTGGATTAGTAACTAATGGGTTTAGAGTGATTAAAGCAGAACTGATTTTGACAGCATGAAAAAGAGGAAGTGGTCAAAAGAATAGACTAGATGTCACAGCCTGCAGAGGCAGACTGTGGACTGTGTGAGGAGGACCAGGAGCAGACACAGGCAAGGAGAACTGAACGTGAACGAAGGGCAAGCCTTTATTATGGCTGATTACAGGTAGTCAAAAACAAGACAATGAGGACTCTGGTGAAACTTAGACTGGAACCTAAGAACTGTCACTGAACTATAATAACCATGAAGACTATGGTTGTGATGACAGGGAGGTAGGTAACACAGACGATGTGACACTGAACACAGGAAGACTTAAATACACTCAAGGGAAGTGGAGACACACGAGGAAACAGCTGACTAGAATGAACATAATGACACCACAGTGGAAGTGAAACTAAAACAACATGGACCACAAGACGCCTTTAAAGTAGAACAGGAACCATAAATAAGACGCAGACGTGACATGAGCGAGACAACATGAACCACACAGACTTGAGACATGACAGATTAGACACACTAACCAATAAGGGAGACTTATTGGTCAGACATAAGGGGAACCATGAACTGTAACTGCAACCTAAGCAAGCTGAAATGAAGCTAGAACACAAAGGAACAACAAAATATAAAGAAACACCGGTCACATGACCCAGGACTGTGACACCAGAGCCCAAAGACCTCTGAATATAGGTAGACAAGTGGCGATGGATTAATTCATTATAATTGCGATCTCTGTGGTATTTTCTTTAAATAGGTAAACAGTCCACCTGTGGCATATTCACTTGATAGACATGAAGTGAAAAAACACACCTGTCTACATGAAGTCCCATAGTCAGGGGTGCACATAAGTGGTCTGCAGGTGCACGTGCACTGTCATAATAAAAGATAAGAAGATAAGAAGTTGTCCACTAGAGTGGGATTTTCACAGCATACTCTGCACCACATCTCTGTGCGTTCATCATTTCTCTCCTTCTGACATTTCTTTGGAGGTGGAGGAACACCAAAGTAATTGCTTAAAGGAGCGTCTTCGACATCTTTAAGAGTTCTAAACAAATGTCTGTCCTCCTCCACAAAATCTTATGTACGCAAACGCGCGTTGCAACTTCTTATCTGGTGCGCGTTTTTTGTTTTGACAGCGCATGTGCACCTGCGGACCACTTATGTGCAGCCCTGCCCATAGTTAGCAGTGCATGTCGTAAGCACAAAGAGACAGGATTGTATCGAGGCACAGTTTCGGGGAGGGGAGAGAAAAATTTCCGTAGTACTGAATAGGGATGGGTATCGAAAACCGGTTCTTGTTGGTTCCCACTGTTTCAATTCCTTGGAATCGTTTGCCATTTTTGCAAACGATTCCCTTATCGATTCCAGTCGCCCCGAATGACGTCACCACGTTGTGGAGCGTCATTTACCTGGCAGGAAACACGGCGCCTAAGCGGCTCAAACGCTCAAAAGTTTGGTTATACTTTACGAGAACGGATGACAACAGGACAACTTGCAATACTTGCAAAGTAGAGATTTCATTTAAGGGAGGAAACACTACGAACATGCAAAAGCATTTGCTCAGAAAACACACGATGACCTTAAATGAATGTCGTGTTTTTAATTCAGTGAATCTCAACCCAGCAGCAGCGGTAACGTTTGCACGTCCTCTCCCGTTAATGCAGCAGGTAAATAATCAACTAACAGTGCATATTATGTTAGCGCGATCTGCCTTATTACAAACCTGCCATCACTGTGCATTTAGTGACCATGATGAGAGAGGCAGTCTGGCTCAGATGCTGCCAGCTCTCGCTGCAGTCTGCCGGTAGCGTCTCCTTTCAGGCCAGGATAGACGAATGTCACCGAGCAGTGACTCAGTTTGTGGTCAAAAGTTTGCACCCATTTGCCACAGCAGATGCCCCGATTTCACTTTGGTAAGTGAATGTGTTTAATTGTAGGCAGGGACATTACTGGATATTCTTGTGTAATTGCTACAGAACAATTTATGTTATACTTTGTTATTGCTACAGGAGAATATTTATTTTATTATTTTACATTTACAATGTTTTTTCCTGGGGACCCTGTGACACCCCATTGAAGAGCTGTAGGCTGGATCTCTTAAGATGTCACTGTTGGGTTTGTAAGGCCATGTTACTCCTAAATTTCTACCTTGTTCAAAGAGAAGATATAAAACAAAGTTCTACCCATATGGAAAAGATATTTATAAATCTTATAAAGTTTTTATCTGTCTTGTATGAAACTTGTATGAAAAGCATACAAGAGTGAAAACACATATAAGATCCCTTGAAAAATTATATAATGAAACTTGTATGTTTTGTATACTAAAAAAATATATGAAAGTAATGAGAAAGTGGCCACTTTCATGAGTAAATCATATATGTTTTTATTATTTCTTTTCCATATGGGTAAGCTAATCGACCTTAGTGTTCTCCTTTTTTAAAAATAAGAATCGATAAAGAATCGAATCGTTAAAATCTTATCGATACCCATCCCTAGTACTGAAGGTCCCAAATGAGCACAGTGACATCCGTCATCCATAAATGGAAGAAATTTGGAAACACCAAGGCTCGTCCTCGAGCAGCTGCCAGATCAGTCTGAGAGATCGGGGAAGGCCTGAGTCAGTGAGGTGGCCGCGAACACGGCAGTCACTCTGACAAAGACCAGGCATCGTTCTCTGGAGAGAGGAGAAGCTTCCAGAAGGAAAACAGTTTCTGCAGCACTCCAACAATAAGTCCTGTTTGAGTGAGTCGTCACAGAAACCACTCGTCAGTGATCACAGTCCGCCTGGAGTTTGCCCAAAGCCACCACAAGGACTCGCACACCATTTATCCATCAGCTTTCTTCTGCTCATCAGGGCGGGTCAAAGGGAAGTGGGTGATTGTCTTAGTCCCTTTAGAATAGGGGAATAACATGACCCCAGTGCCATGTACACCAGTGGAGTGGCTGGTGGAGTGAAAAACAGGCGTACATCTGGATTGTTTCATCATCTTCAGCCTCAGCTGATTTCTCAAAATTGTATTAAAATATTAATAACAGAAAAATGAGGTGAATTCAAAGGCTTGATCCGTGTGTGACATGGCCAAGTGTCAGTATCAAATCAAATCAAATTAAATCACTTTTATTGTCACATCGCATGTGCAGGTACATTGGTACAGCACATGCGAGTGAAATTCTTGTGTGCGAGCTTCACAAGCAACAGAGTTGTGCAAAATACAATAATGTAAACAAGCAAAATACAAGAATGGCTACATCTTAAACTAATAAATATATGTATAATATATAATAGTGTATGCATTTCTGGATGTGTATACTAAATATTTTTCTACGTGTGTGTGTGTGTGTGTGTTGTGATATTATTCTGTTATCATATGTTACCTTATATATGTAATCAAAAGTAGTTGAAGTATGATACTGCTGTAGATCATATTAGACCCTTTAACATAGTGTGATCAGTATGTAGTCTTAGTTTGCATTATACTTCTGACTTAAAAGAGTGTGAAAATCATTAGATCTATTGGATTGACCTGTATTACTCGACACTGTTGAATGTGTTACACTGTTTCTTGACATTTCATACAGCTGAATCATGAAGAGAATGTTGTGTGCAGAGGACCTTGTGCCGATAATAGAAGAGACAGACCACATTCCACACCCCCACCTTACAGAAAGCAGAGAAAGACAGGGAGCCGAGGTCATAACTTAGGCGCCGTAAAAGAGAAAGAATGTGAATATTTAGGCTTTTACGACTAGGTGGGGGCCACTAGAGACTATAAAAAGCTGAGCAACCCGTCACCATCATGATGGTCCTTATGCTCTTAAGTGTTGAATTGTATGGAAATAAATGATTGTTGATTGAGCATAAATACACCGAGTATTGTCCTTCCTTCAGCCCAAAGATTCAAAGAATTGGGAGATTTCAACAGTGTGTACACATATTTTACAAATTAAATAGAGTCAACAATAAATAAAATATATAAAATATACAGAGTTGAATATGTGCAAAACAGTGGCATTACTGTACAGTATGGAGTGCATAATGTTGAAGTTCCAGTAGTGAAGCTGAGGTGTCTATGAAGTGTTCAGCAGTCTGATGGCCTGGTGGAAGAAGCTGTCTCTCAGTCTGCTGGTACGGGACCGGATGCTGCAGAACCTCCTTCCTGATGGAAGCAGTCTGAACAGTTTATGGCTGGGGTGACTGGAGTCCTTGATGATCCTCCCCGCTTTCCTCAGGCAGCGCTTCCTGTAGATGTCTTGGAGGGAGGGAAGCTCACCTCCAATTATCCGTTCAGAGCACCGCACTACTCGCTGGAGAGCTTTGCGGTTGTAGGCGGTGCTGTTGCCATACCAGGTGGTGATGCATCCAGTGAGGATGCTCTCAATGGCACAGTGATAGAAGGTCCTGAGGATGCGGGGGCTCATGCCGAATCTTTTCAGTCTCCTGAGAAAGAAGAGGCGCTG
The DNA here is from genome assembly GCF_057382185.1 of Mchenga conophoros. NCBI lineage: Eukaryota > Metazoa > Chordata > Actinopteri > Cichliformes > Cichlidae > Mchenga > Mchenga conophoros. The sequence continues at coordinate 1,386,344 of NC_140534.1, read as the reverse complement.
CTGCGCCTTCTTCACTGTATCTAGAATAGAATAGAATAGAATAGAATTCAACTTTATTGTCATTGCACATGCACAGGTACAGGGCAACGAAATGCAGTTTGCATCCATCCAGAAGTGCTTTAGTGATATAGATATATTACAATATATATTAGCAATAATATAGATATGTGAGTATATTACAGAAATGGGTCTATTATGGTATGTTATAATGTACACGGTATGAAGTATGTTGTGACTATTCTATAACTAAGTATGTACAGGCTGTAGTGAGTACAAGCTATGAACAGGATATAAATATACAGAATATGAAATAAATAACTTTACAGAATCTGAGATATACAGCTATACAGAAATGGGAACTATGCAAGTTGTAAACAGTTGTAGGATTAAAGATTATTGAATGTACAGAATGATTATTTACACAGAGCTATACAGTACTACATTAATCTACATTAAGATATGAGTAAAAACTGAAGGTAGAGCTTATTTACATTTAGACATGGTCCGCGTTAAAAATGGCCTGTTGGGTGCATGTGCTGGTGTATGATTGTGTGGAAACTAAACGGCTGTTGAGGGAAGGGATGCAACACGAGCATGAGACTGCTGGACAGCAGTGCTCATCGACCCCCAAAGAACCCCTCAGTGTCTAAGGTGCATGTACAAGTGAGTGAACAGTGAACAGGTGACTGGGACTGCCTCGGCAGGACAAGGGCTCGCAGCTCCAGCATATTTTATGTGCTGGGCTGAACAGTGGCTGTTCCAGTGCTCACTGACCCCACAACCCTCATGGACCACACCGACTGGGTAAGCGTCTGTGAAGACCAGCTGATGGTGAGTCACCAGGCCCACTGCATGGCCCTTCTCCATGTCGGTCCAGTCCTTCCAAACCAATGGAGAACTCAGTAGAGTCCCTGTGAGACCAGTCAGGCGGTGAGTTTGAAGTGGGCACAGCTCAGCAGGTAACATTAGACTGGTCTCATGCACAGGAGAGCTAGCGGCCAAGGCAAAGTGGTACCAAGGTAGCATGGCTGCAGTACTCCTCTTCTGATGCAGCAGAACCCACCAGACCCTGAGGCCTCACAGCCTCATAGGTGCAAAGACTGCATCCATGCATCCAATTGAACACCTTCCCCTGAAAGCTGAAAGGCCTCCAGCCAAAGGCCTGTACATATGTAGTTAGTGTGTAGTGTGGTTGTTTGAACTTAACAATGAGGGCACTACTGAATCTTACAGTTGGTGCCAAAAGGCCATCAAAGGCAGGTTACAATGTAAACACTGTGTCCAGGTCTGAAACATGAGGAGTGTTATCAGGCCTGACATGTGCTCCTCTGTCCTGCAGTGGACAGAAACTCCTCTTTGGAGTGGCATAATTAATGCGTATAACATCATATTGTGACACATAATTGTTCTGTAATTTTAATTTCAGTAGTAGCATTGGCTACATTTTTGGGTAAATAGTCGTATATAACTTTGCTTTTTGCAAAATATCTACATGGTGCAAAATATTTTTACATTTACGAATACATTTGCATTTCAAGTTATAAGAATGATGCATTAAACATATTTGTAGTATTCACCTGAAAAAATATAACTTTTTCCTATCAAATTTGATGATTTTTGTGTGATTTTAGACCAATTGTGTTAATACAGTGTGGCATGAATAAGGCACGGCGGGTCCAAGGATCACAGTTTTGAGCCATCTTTATTTCACGCGGCTGCAGCTCTCAAGCTGCCAGCCGCAAATACACCACACCACAAAACACACCAACCGCTGAGTCCCCGTGTTTTTAACTAGGCGGGCGTGATTAAGGATGCCCTGCAGGTGCGCAGACCACGCCTCACCACATACAGTATGTCAAAAGAAAAAACAAACAAACTATAAATTCAGACATGTGCCGAAAAGAATTAATGTGGGATAAATAGTTTCTAAAGGTAAAATCAAACGTAGTGAAAAACCAGAGGGTTAAAGAGGAATCCAAACACCCTCACAAAGGGGGGTCATTTCCTCTACATATGGAATATGGAACAGAGTACAGAGATAGTCTCGGTGTCATAGAGAAGCTTGGATCATCTGGCCAGAGTCATGAACCATTGTGCGACACACATGGAGCCAGTGAGGAAAAGAGGAGCCCGTTCCTCATAAAAACCAAACAGAATAACCTCATGTGTTGTTGTGATTTTACTATTTCATAAGCACATTCTAACCCCAGGCCAAACATACATAAAAATACACTATACATATGAATTACATTAAATGTAACTGTCCAATGGCTAATAACCTAACATAACCACGTGAAGACCGGGAGCTCATAGCACAAGCATGCACCTACTGTAACCCATCATAAGACTATGTTATTATTATATGTAAAGTATTTTTAATCTATTGTGTTTACAAAGAAAGGAAGATCACAGCAGGGCACGTGTTTAAACATGATTTCATAATCAAATACATAATTCTTCACCATATAAAATACATGTTCAACGCACCACAACAGTAGAGTCATCACATGATATTAAACAGAAGCTGCCACTCAGTTCTCGAGGTCTCACAGTGAAGCGGTTCATGTTCTTCTGTAGGTTCAGGCTGCGCTTCATATTTTGGCCACCAGATGTCATCAAAGAGAACTGTGTTGAAAAGCTTTGAAAAGCTCAACGAGATGTAAGCAGATGTTTCATTAGCTTATTTCCATCCTCTACACTTTGTACTACCTTTGTACCAGACAGCATAAAGTTTGTATAAAGGCTGAAGGTAGTCAATGAAACGAAGCGTCATCAGCGTAATCTCAGCTACACGTGATGTAACTGAACACTGACCATGAATACCACACCAGTGGCACCAGTGCAACACAGCCTTTATTGTAAATTCATCACAGTATGAAAAGCCAACCTGTTTATTTTGCACAAAACTACCCAGTATTCTAATGCAACAGTTGAATAACACAAATGAAGTATAGTCTAGCTTGTCTGTCCTGGTCTCATCTGTGATATGTCCTTTTGTCTCGAGTATTTGATTTTGATTTTGACATCTTCTCCTCCTATATCAGCACTTATGTTTCAGTCTCTGTCTCAGTGTTAGAGCTCATGATCAGTTGACCTTCCCTTGTCAAGGTAAATATATTTCTAAAGATGCCATTGGCATAAAATTCTCTGTAGATGTAAGTAACTCATCTAATCCACACATGCAAAGAGATTAAAGCACAGATGTCCATAAATTATGTGTAATAATGAGAAATGACAGAGGGAAACACATGAAGAAAGGGGGCTTTAATGGGCAATCCTGCCACTTAGTGCAAATTAATATTATCTGCTTTAGTCCCAAGTGATGTGGCCTATAAAACAGTATAAAACTGAAAAAAAATCTCATGATAGGTAAAGCCAGTGAGCTCTCTCACAACACACCCTGATGGCATTGGCTATAGAAGAATTTCTAAACGCCCACCTCTGCAGCTGTTTATTGACTCTGACAGTGAGCTATGCTAAAATAACAATAGATCTCTCAGCTTCCCTGCCCAAAACAAAAGTCAAACCAAAGACAATTTGCTTACCTAAATTCCTATCACAAAAAACAAGAGAAAACAGGTTTCAACAGAAAAAAACTTGTCATTCCTACGAGGCTGCAGCAGTGTTCGATATATACAGTGAAAGAACACGAGTTCTCTAATTTACAGAACTATTTACAAAGGTCGCATCTAGCACTCATATTACCACACACACAAATTGACTTATTCTCAGTAACAACACAGAAACACTCGGCTGCTTGTTGGGTGGTGGAGGCCAGGAGGGAGGGGCGAGGTGTCATCTGGACCCGAGAACCTTACATGGAGTCTCCATCAAGACACACCCATGCACACACCTGAGGGGGAGGAACGAGAAAAACCCACAACAATATCCTCCAGTGGTTTGATGCACACACAAGAACACACACAACCCCTAAGATCTTGGGTCATACCATTCCACCCCACCGCAACAAACCCCCAAACATTTCCCCCTATAAGAAATGTGTATTTTACACCCCGAGAGAGCATCGGCTACAATGTTCCCGTGAACTTTCTTAAAGCAGATTTCAGTGTTGAAGTCTTGGAGTAACAAAGACCTGCACATAAGGTATCTGCATATGAGACAAAAACACAAGAGGGATATAGTCAGAAAACACAATGATTGGGATAGGGCTAGAGCCAAGATACACTCTGAAGTGTTGTAGTGCTAACACGTTTTCAGTTGTGCTGTAATGTAGTTGACGCTTCTTGAACTTTTGGGAAAAATAACAAATTGCATGGCCCACATAATGCTCATCCCCCTGTAGGAGTGCTGCACGAATTTTGGTTGCTTCAAAACCAGCTTGACACTCATTGGACCACCAGAGGGGGTGATATAAAGTCAAAGCTGCCAAAGAAGCACGATGCACATTGTCACTACCATACCTAAGACTACCTAAGATACCTATGAATCAATCCATTGTGTTTGAGTAGCAGGGAAATCCACTATTGCTTGCACTTTAGCAGCCACTTAAAGGATTTGCCCTTGCCCTACCTGTTTACTTATATGAGTAACTACAGCTTTACCAAATTCACCTTTGGCCAAGTTCAACATCAGAGAATTATCAGAATACACTGCACAATTACTTATCCCACACGGATCAGTATTCATTAGTCACTGGAATGTGGCTGGCGCATTTTGCAATCCAAAGGCATCGCTGTATGTTGTAAGAAACGGTCCGGTGTAACAAAAGCACTGATTTCAGCTGCATGGGTGGTTAGTGGGACTTGTCAGTATCCTTTAACGAGATCTAGTTTTGTGACAAACTTGAGCCGTCCACACAATCATCCATATATGGAAATGGGAAAGAGTCGGGTTTCGTGACAGCATTAACCTTACGTCATTACAGAACGGCACCGTTTGATCAGGCTTTGGCACAAGAAGTGATGGAGAGCTCCAAGGACTACTACTGGGTGCTGCAAAGTTATGATCAAGGAGATGTTTTACTTCTTGTTGCATCAAACCGCTTGGGGTTTATTTGGTAGATATGCCGTTTAACGGTCACCCAGAGCAATTAACACAGTGGTTTGAGTGGGAATGTCATTAAACAGAGTTGGGTGGCTTTGATACGCTTGTGAATATCTGCCTGAGATTAACACAGGTGTGATAAGTAGGAATCTCGAAAGTCGGTCAAGATCTCAGAGTTTCAGAGAGCCATACCAAAAACAGAACTGTGTTTGTCATTCAGCCCATCATCACAGAGGTTAAAGGGAGTGACCAACATTGACGCAACATATACGGAAGACTGGCTATTAGCGCTATCGGTACTTTTACAGTCAATGTAAGCCTTCAGCACATCGATGTGGCAGGCACGACTTTAATTTTTACGTTTTTTTATGAGATAAAAGACAAATATGCTCCAATTATAAGTTTTCACAACATATTATCAAAACAATAGAATTTCATGTTAGTTTTACATGGTGCCATGCACTTCCTGTTCCTGGCTCAGAGCCTAAAGGCAGCTGCGCACAGGCAGTAAACACTTTTTATCATGTGTGATAAACAGAATACTAAGGTGATTGGTCAAAAGCCACAGTTCTCCTTTTTGACTGCGATCCAGCACTTCAGCTCACCTTTCTTCTTCTGCAGCTTTCTGGGCATCTCCTTATTTGGAGATGACCCTTCTGCCGGCAACGTTCCCATTACCATGACAACCATCACAGTTAAAGGGGGTATAGTGCATACCATAATAACAGATTTATGATCAAGGCCATACTCCTGTGAGGAGGTTGTGAGGAAGTGTTGTCTGTTAGTATCAGAGTGAATTCAAAACTATTCTACAATACACTCTGCGCAATAAAAACACTAATATGCGATGCTAAAAATGAAATATTAGCCTTTAAGACAAAAATAAATCCCAACAGGTAAGCACAACATAATCTGTCTCACTGAGTTTGTGCTCTACAACATACAGACCTGAAGACCTTGCATGTGGGGTCGAGCCAATGACAGGCACTAAAGCGAAAACACGGTCATGTGACTGAAGGACTGTGTGTAGCCCTGCTAGAAAAAAAAAGAGCAGCGGAAAGGTGTGTATGATGTAAACTATTTAGTCATGTCTTTTTGCTTTAAATAAAGATGTGGATGAATAAGATGATTTGTTGTTGTGTAACTTGGCCAATCAGCAATGAGCTCCCAGTGACCCTTGCTGTTGTCCTTGATCACATGACTTTCCACAGTCGCCATTGCGTTCACGTTCCCCCAACGTCATGTGCTCAGCAAACTGTTACCGAAGCCGAATCACTGCCCACATAGCAAAATTGCTATGGCCCGGATCTGGCCCACACAATGTGCTTATACATGGCCCACATACCGCAAAGGATGACAGCCCTTTGGTGGCCCAGATCTGGTTTTCTAGAGGTGGCCCACACATGGGCGAGCAGAAGGCCAGTTGCAGACACACTGCTGGCCCTGTGCTGGCCCAGAACAGTTTCAGCTCTGGCCCCTGATGTCAGTCTAATGTGTACCTTAATCAAAGCATGTAATAACAACATGTTCCGGAACATAATAGTGCAAAAGTAATGTGACGAAACTCTGTTCAGACAGGAAGTGGACTGTTTCCTGTAAAGCACTTTTCTATTCTCCCAGAGCTCTATACAACAAACCCACACTTTCTCTAAACTGAGTGCTTCCTAACTACATTCATACACATTCACTCTTGACATTCAGACTGGAGAAGCCAGGGATCAAACCACTAACCTTCCTATCAGTCGGTGACCTGCTCTACCTCCTGAGCTACAGCCACCCAGTGGTAAACATGAGTAACCCCTCACTAGGTTTTGGATAAAGTGTACACTCACAAACCTGTCAAACCTGCATTTGAAATGTTGGCTACCATAGCAGTATAGTTTTGCAACATGGAATTTGGATCTTCTAACTAAAATAGGAAAATATGAATATAAATAGTGCCATCATTGCCAGACCTGGCCCACATATGGTTGATATACACCCTGCCATGACACCAGTCAGTCAGAAGTGCCAGTTTGATTCCGGATCCGGTCCAGACATGTTTCCTATGAGCCTGGGCGACATAAACCAAACCACAATCAGGCCAGATGTAGCATGCTATCACATGAACAGTGCTGTCTACACCAGGCCTCACCCATATCTGGATGGTATACGACTTACCATGCCAGCAGTGCCAACTTGACACCAGCTCCGGGCCAGACCTGTCTGCTATGTGGGTGGAGTTCCAAGTGAGTCTGCTGCAGTTGTTTGTTGTTCCGAATGCCACCCTGTTCATCAGTCAGGTTTTTATTTTATCTGGTAAATGATGACTCAACAGACGAAAACCAGTCTGAAGCAAGCCTCCATTGACGAGTAGTGATTCCACAGTTCCAGTTAACTGGATGGCAAGCCAACTCAAGAGTAGATAAGACTGCTGAGGCTTCGTTCCCATGACATGGTGGGGAAGATACCTGCAGGACTTCAAAATTTCCTTCTTCACTGGAGTGTGGAAGATCAAACAATTAGACAAACACAGACCGGCCCCAACCATCCATCAGTTATCAAACATTCATTTATTCATTTGACTCAGAGTGTAACGTTGGGTTGTGTTGTGTGGTTGAGAAGAGGCGGCAAAACACCTAGCAGGCTAGTCGGAAGAACACACACCCACGCTGGTATCGGTAATCCACGGTGGTTCTTTAATACACCTTCTTCAACAACCATATAAAAGCCCGGTTGAACGGCTGCGGCTTAACAAACATAGCGCACAGTGTTCGTACAACCCATAACGTTGCAAACAAAGGTGTCTGGAGAGGTAAAACATGAAATCCGTCCCTCCTCATGCACTAGCGTGCAAGCACATGTCCACACAATCACAGAGACAGAGAGAGAGCAGTGGCACAAACTGATGACACAATCAACCCTCGACTTGGGTGTCTTAAAGGGACACCACACCATAGTGGCTGTTACAAGAGGCAAACTGTAAGCACGCACTTTATTTTAGTTTGTTATTACCGGGAAAATAGTTTGTACTTATTTTATTGTGTTAAGTACATTTCTTGGCAGCTGCAGTGTTTCAAATATACAATTTTGTGCACTGTTACTCTGGTGTGGTTCTTCCTTATTGATGCCTTGGGCTCCTGACGATCCCAGATTCTCTGGTGTTGGCCTAGTGACAGTTTAGTTGTTCTTATTTTTTTATTTTTTTTATTTTTTTATTTTTTATTTTTTTGCCTGTCCCGTTTGGCTCTTTTGTCATCAGAATTATTGTCTAAAGGCAAAGAAAGATGCCCAACGGATTTACTTTACCAAATTGACCATCCCAGCCATAATGGTCCATTTGATTCACCTTTTATTGTTTATTTTATTTTCATTTACTGAATACGGGACAGACTTGACTGGAGGAAAGGAGGAGAGAAAGAAAGAGAGAAAGAGAAACAGCTGAGAAGAGGGACGGGGGAGAAGGGCAAAGGACAAAAACCAACAGAATGGGCAGGAAAAAAAAATGCATATATCAATCACCTGGATCACCTGCTGAGAAAGAAAAAAGAAAACAAGCAGAAGAGAACAAGAGTAATAGAATAAACAACATCACAATGATATATGGGAATATGACAGTAAATACTAAATATTAAACATTATTGTGCAGCACATAAGATCAACAGAACACAGTGTGCTTTGAGGTAGGAGCCAAAAAGGGTGTAGTTTGTGGGTGTGATCACCCGTGTGTACACCTGTGAGCATGGACGCGCTTGTTTTTAAAAGGTTCCTTCATGTAATGATCTGCTAGAGGGTGTGGGGGGGCCACAGCCCCGTCCTCCAGGGCATGAAGCAGGTATGGAGGAGATCAAAACTCCAGACATCCAGAGGCCCCCAGAACACAAGAGACCATGGAAGACCAACAGAGGGGCAGCTGCGCCACTGTCCCAGAAAGAGCTGAGGAGAGTCCCAGATGAGGGCTCACTCAGCAGCCGCGGAGCAGAAGCCAGGGGGAGTTGCAGTGACGCGCCCGTGAGTTCCGCCGGACGCCAGCTGTGCCTGAGTGACTGAGCCCCAGGCCGAGAGGCCGGGGGCACCCCACCTTCGAAGTGGCCCGAGCGAGCCCCAGGCTCCAGGCCCCGATAAGCGGCCGCCAAGGAGTGAGCCGGTGTGTACCTGGACGCCCACCCCCAGACACAAAGAACCACCAACGCACCGACGTCTGAGGGAGTCCGCCACTGGCAGGGGAAGTGGTGGTGGGGGGAGAGAGACCTCCAAACCTTGGAGGGCCTGAGATGTCCCCAGAGAGGTGGCGTCTGATACCCAACCTGACATATAGACACAGACATACAGGCACACACAGACACAAACATCCATTCCCACCCTCATGCTCTCATATGCACTTACTCCACACTCAACCAACGTGGAGACAGACATAAAGAGACGCTGTACACACAATCACACTCCCCAAGCGTACTCTACGAACCGGGTCTAGGTACCCTTGCCCCTGGAGGGGGGAACTGCACCCAGACCCAGGTGGTGTTACCCTTTTCCCTGCGGTGGGGAGAGGCAGACCACCCCGACTCCGCAGCAGCAGGGAGGCCCCACACTCCAGACCGCAGTCGGACGGCCAACTCCTCCTCCTAGCCCCCCTGCTCCAGCAGGTCGCAGAGAATGGGGGTGAGAGAAGACTCCAAACCTCCCTCCACCCGCTCATTGTAGTGTTGATGCATGTGTGTTCTAAGGTGCATTTAAAACCCAGGAGGGCATGGAGCTACCTGCCAGAGAGCAGCAGGTAAGCGCATGGTCCCTCCTGCTGGCCCTCAATGTCTACGTGTATTTAAAATTGAGAGGTGGGCAACGACGCCAGGGGTGAGGTGTACACCCTGATGGTACTTTGGACTCCGTGTATCGTGCCCACCCCCAAGATCCTATATGTATGTGTTATGAGAGTGTGAGTAATGTGAATGTCTAAGTTGTGGGATAAAATTGAGGCAGAGGCAGCCAGAAGGGGACGGGGGGGGGGGGGGGGGGGGTAGCCTCCTCTGCACCCTGGTGACATACCCCTACTCCAAGGTCCTGCATGTGTGGGTGGTTGTGGTGGAGCGGGAAGAGGGAGGCAGCTGGAGATGGGGAGGGAAGGAAGGGAGGGGCAAGTGACCCCTCCCTGGGGCCAGCTCCACCGCTGACCCCAGTAGGCACCCCCATACTCCGCGACCCGCCAGGGAAAGGGGGCCCAGGCCCATCCAGACCGGGGCCCAGTGCAGCAGCGCCTCCCGGCCCCACAGAGCCCGGGACAGTCCACCCAACCCCACCACAGAGAAAACTGCACCCACCCCACAATCCACTCATCTTCCAGACTACATAAGCCAATAGACGCCCAGGCTGAGATCTTCCTCCACCCCTCCTGTATCTCCCCTTCCTGCAGAGAGAGTTCCTGAAGAGAGGAAAGCTCCTGCAAGATGTGACAATCTCCCCCACCAGTTGAAGAGCCCCCCAGGTGGCTCGACGCACCGGCGGCACCCTGCGCCAGGGCTGGGCCCCCTTGCACCCACCCGCCCACAACCGCGGCAACACACCAACCAGGACCCAAGCCCCCGAGGCCCGGCCAGGGCCCCAGCCCAGAGATGGAGCGCCCCCAGAACCTCACACCTATCCCGGACCCACCCAGGGGCAGCCAGGCTACCAGGTCAGTAACCCACGTCCGTCAGCACAGACCCTCCCCTAGCCCCGCTGCACGCATCCACGAGGAAACAGTCACCTGAGAGCCAACAGAGCCCCTAACCGGACATGACCGCTACCCCGGGTTGAGCCCCCCAAGGAAAATGCCTCCGGGGAACCCCCCGACGCCCTAAGCCTGTCCCTACCCCCACACCAATCACAACAGTGAAGGCGGGACCAAACTATGACCCCCCACCCCCACTAGGTGATGGAGCTGATCAAAGGAGCCCAGAGCAATTGATCTGATGTGGTGGCAGAGGCTGTGTCAAGACTAATGTAATCTAATAGATAATTTCTATATTGGTTAGAATTAAGATTGTTTTTATTTTTCCAGTTCATGAGGACTGTTTTCTTGGCTATGCATAGGGCAGTGAAAACCATATGGGCGATATTCTTATCTGTAGTGACATTATCTAAGCTGCCCAACAAACACACTAAGGGGGAAGTTGGAATGTTACATTTCAGACACTTCGATAAGTCTTCACATATCTCGCGCCAAAACTTCTGAACTGGTGGACAGAACCAAAGAGCGTGGATATAATTGTCCGGTGAATTGGTTTGGCAGTGTGAGCAGTTGTTGGTAGACGTAAAGCCCATCTTGAACATCCGATGACCTGTATAGTGCACTCTATGTAATATTTTGTATTGAATTAATTGCAGACTGGGATTTCTAATTAGATGAAAGGTTTTTAAGCAAATCTGAGACCAGAAGTTTAGGTCTAAGTTAACTGATAAATCCGCTTCCCATTTTGCAATAGGAAGTGATATTGATTCATCTGTTTTAGAAAGCATTCTGTATATTTTGGATAGTAATTTGGGGGTTTTAAGAGTAAGAAATTGAACCACACTTGGTGGTGTTTGTAGTTCAACTTGACCCGGTTTAAATTTCTTTTTTACTATGGATTTAATTTGTTGATATTCTAAAAATCTTTTCTTGTTGATCCCATATTGTGTAACCAGTCCGTCAAATGAAATAAATTCTGTTCCTTCTAGTATATGTTCTAAATATTTGATTCCTTTACCACTCCAATCTGAAAAGTTTATCATATTATTGTTTTGTAATATGTCAGGGTTGTTCCAGATAGGTGTACGTTTGCATGGGATTAATGAAGACGCCGTCAATTTTAGAAACTCCCACCATGCTGTCAGAGAAGAGCTGATGTTGATGCTTTTAAAGCATTCATGTCGTTGGATGTTTGAGCTGATAAATGGTAGGTCTGAGATCTCTAGATTATTGCAGAGTGCTTGTTCTACATCTAGCCAAGGTTCATCTAAGAGGGTGTGTTTTAGCCATCCTGAGATAAACTGAAGCCTGTTGGCTAAGAAGTAGTGCTGAAAGTTAGGCAGTTCTAGTCCTCCTTTATCCTTGGTCTTTTGTAGTGTTTTTAAGCTTATACGTGGGGGTTTATTTTTCCAAAGGAATTTGGACATACATGAATCTAGAGATCTGAACCAATCTTGTGGCGGTTTAGTTGGGATCACTGAGAATAAATAATTTATTTTTGGTAAGACCATCATTTTTATAGCGGCAACCCTTCCCATGAGTGATATGGGTAGACATTTCCATCTAGCCAGATCATCTTCTACCTTCTTTAAAAGTGGGATATGGTTTAATTTAGTTAGATCTGCAAGCTTGGGAGAAACATTAATACCTAAATATTTTATATTTCCCGATTGCAGTGGTGTAGAAGAGGAATTATGGAGGGAGCAATTAATCGGTAGGACTGTAGATTTTGACCAGTTAATTGAGTAATCTGATATTCTTGCAAAAGAGTTTATCAATTCAATCACCCCACAGATATTGGTTTGTGAATTTTGGAGAAAGAGTAACACATCATCCGCATAAAGGCTGATTTTATGTTCCATGTTCTTGCATTTTATGCCCTTAATTACTGAATTCTGTCTAATTGCTGCTGCTAGTGGTTCAATAAAAATTGCAAACAGTGAAGGGGAGAGTGGGCATCCCTGCCTGGTGCCCCTCAAGAGACAGAAGCTGGAGGATGTCTGGTCATTTGTTCTAACACAAGCTGTTGGGGAATTATATAATATTTTTAACCAGTTTATGAAAGAGGATCCAAAACCAAATTTGTGTAAAGTTGCAAATAGAAATTTCCAGTTAACTCTGTCGAATGCTTTTTCTGCGTCTAAAGAGAATATTGTAGTTTCTAGGTTTTTACTGTATGAGTAGTCTATCAAATTAAGTAATCTGCGTGTATTTGTTGATGAGTGCCTACCTTTTATGAAACCAGTTTGGTCAGGATGAATTAAGAGGGGGGTTATTTTCTCCAGTCTCTTTGAGAGAGCTTTGCAGATTATTTTAAGGTCTACATTTATAAGGGATATTGGACGATAGCTTGAGGGATATACAGGGTCTTTGCCTGGTTTTAGCAGCAGATTAATGTTTGCAGAATTCATATTTGATGGAAGTCTGCCCTTTTCTTTAATTTCCAACAACGTTCTGTAGAAAACTGGTGCTAGAATCGACCAGAATTCTTTGTAGAATTCTGCAGGAAAGCCGTCTGGACCTGGAGCCTTATTATTGTGCATACTTATCAGGGCTTCCTGGAGTTCACCTGGTGTCAGTGGTGAATCCAGTGCCATTGCTTGAGTGTCCAATAATTTTGGAAGAGTTATGTTGTCCAAAAACTGATCAATTTCTTTTTTAGATGGGTTTATTTGTGGTGAATACAACGTTTTATAGAAATCCCTGAAAATGTTGTTTATTTGTTTCGGGTCATATACTGTGTTCCCAGATGAATCTTGAACAGCACATATAGTTGTTTTTTCTTTATTTATTTTTAGCTGGTTTGCTAGAAATTGACCGGATTTATTACCATGTTCATAATTTTGTAGGCGTAGTCTTTGTACTAAGAATTTTGTTTTTTTATCAATTATCTCATTTAATTCTAGTTTTGTTTTGCGTATTTTGTTCAATGTTTCCTGATCTTGGTGGGACGCGTAGGCTTCTTCTAGTGATTTGATGTTTTTTTCTAATTCCTGAATATTTTTGTTTTCTTTTTTCTTTTTATGTGATGAGAAAGAAATTATTTTACCTCTCATTACAGCTTTCCCTGCTTCCCATAGAACAGAAGCTGATGTTTCGGGAGTGTCATTATAGTTCAAATATGAAGTCCACTCTTTTTTAAAATATTTAATAAAGTCTTCATCTTTAAGTAGTGATATATTAAATCTCCAGTTTTTTCTTGGCGTAGTATTATTCTTGTGCATTAGTGTTAAAGATACAGGACCATGATCGCTGACAGCTATAGGGTGAATCTCAGTGTCTGAAATGTCGTTCAGCAGTGAGCTGCTGACCAAAAAATAATCCAGACTAGAGTAAGAGTGATGGACATGTGAGAAAAAAGTATATTCCTTACTGGTGGGGTGAAGGGAACGCCATGCATCGCAAAGACCAAAGTCGCTCATATACTGTTTGATTATATTTGTGGACTGCCAATTACGCTGAGTTCCCGCTGTATTGAGCCTATCCATGTCTTCATTTAGTCCAAGGTTGAGGTCGCCTCCAAGAACAAGTGTGCCATCTAAGTGTTCAGAGAGTGCACTGAAAAAACCGTGAAAGAATGAGGGATCATCAACATTTGGACCATATACACTTGCAATACATAGCTTTTTATCAAGTATAGATAGTTTAATGATTAAGAATCTGCCCTCTGGATCTATAACTGTATCGAGTACTGTGAAATTAATATTTTTATGTATTAAAATTGCTGCTCCCCTTTGTCTAGAATTATAACAAGCTGAGAACACATTAGGAAACTCCGGTGTTTTAAGTTCATTCGAACCTCTAAGAGGTCTGTGGGTCTCTTGTAAAAGGACAACATCCGCCTGTAGTTTTTTGAGTTGGTTAAATATTTTTAACCTCTTTTCTCTGGAGCCAGCTCCATTTATATTCCATGTAATGAACCTCAGTGTACCCATAGATGTTTGTGTATAACTAGGGATGTATGCTGTGTGCGTCGCTTAGACAGGTGGAGAGAATACGTCACTTGTTCATAAATAAAGAGAAGGAGAGAGAGAAAAAATGTGTGGCGAGATACTCCCTGAGTCTGACTTTGTGTTTGCATATTTACTAATATGAGTAGGCTTGGCTTAAGTGTGTGTGTATCTTATATGACTGTGTGCGCTGTCTGACTGAAGTAAATGTGCTGCCGTTGAGCGCATGGTGCGTATGTGTCGAAATAAAGGATGTTTGTGGATGAGTGTCGAAGCAGGTGATCGAGGCAGTGAAAGGAATAAAGAAAGAAACCAAGGACAGGGGTGAGCAGCATAAAACCAAGAGGGGGAAAAGAGAGGAGGAAAAAAAAAAAAAAAACGAGAAGAAAAAAAAAAAACAGAAACAAAACGTAAACATTCCAATTAAATCACTGACGGAGAGTGACGGTTTTAATTCTGCTATGAAATCACACTTTAAGATGCGATTTGATACTGGTAAGTTAAACAGATGTTAGTGCAAGTTAGTGTGAGTGGATAGGGAAATGGTGCAGCTGATTCTTATCTGGTGTGAGGTTAATACAGCCACGGAGTGATGTTGGGGTCGCGGTGGAGCTGTCCGTCCACGTACAGCCGGTCCACAGCGATGACAGCGCGGGAGCCCTTCTGGATGAAGCCGCGTCGGATTGGGAAGAGGACCCTGCGTCGTTCCAAGATCTCTTTGGGGAACTGGTCGTTCACGCTGAAGTCCGTTCCTTTTAATTCCCTGCCGCGGCTTTTCACATGTTGCTTTTGTTTGAAGTGGCCGAATTTGGCCACGATAGGACGTGGTCTCCCGGCCGTAGCCCGAATGGGGCCGAGGCGATGTACCCGATCGAAGACGATGTTCTTCACAGTGTCCTCCGGCAGCTTCAGGTGGGTTTTGATGAAGCTTTTTACCGTGGTCTCCGCGTCCTCTCCAGCGGCTTCTGGAATACCAGAAAATACCAGCTTATCACGCATGCTACGAGCTTGTAGATCGATAACTGTTTCTTTTATTTTTTTATTTTCTCTATTGAGCTGGGTAACATTATCTGTGAGACATTTCACCGACTCCCTTAGCGTGGCATTTTCAGCAGCAAGCGTTTCCACCTGCTGCTGGCTGTACTCCAGGGATTCTCGCAAGCATTTAAATTCTCGGTGAAGAATCTCCACCAAGGACAGCCTTGCGTCGAAACTGGACAATCGCTTGTTGATTGACTCCAGTATGTCAGCAATATCTTTGCCGGCTGGCGATGTTGAGCCGGGCGTTGTCTTTTCGACGACGGCGTCTCAGGTTTGGCCGGGGAAGCTGCACACTGGGCCTTCTTCATCACGAGATCCTGAAAGCACTGATCAATATAATCTTGGAGAGTTTCTAAACTCTCCCCGTTGTTCTCCAGGGTGTTGGAGATTATTTAGACAAATAGTGTTAGTTATAAGACAATTGATAAGTGTATTTGGTAATGCTGAAGCTTAAATGAATTTGTTCAAATCTAAACTACCATTTGCTTTAATTTTCCGCCAAAATCTCCGGCGTCTGACGTCAGTTACAACACGAGTCGCTTACCTTGTCCGTCACTTACCTCCTCCTCACTTCAGTTTCTATGTCATTTAGTTGTTCTTATTAATAAACTGTAAGTAGGGTTACAAGTGCAACAGATGTTATGTCAAAGTGTGTCTTCATTTTCATCTGAGCACCTGCAAGCGCATTACAAGCAAGACTGGCATGGCACTATACAGTCTCTCTTGGGCCATGGTGCATCATTTCACCATAAACTGGCCATGACGAGTTGCTTCCCTCAAGTTTTCAAACAGAGGACTACAAAAAGATGATCAAAAATGTTCAGCCAAGGAGCACGTGTGGAGAGCTCCAGACAGACCTGGAATCAGCAATTTTTTCAAACAACAAGTAATGCACTGTATGCATGTTCACTACGCAAAACTCCAATGCAGGTTGAAGCACGTTTACAGTTTGCTCAACAACATTTACTTAAGCCTGTAAAATACTGAGTATGCTCTGGTCAGATGAGACCAAAGTTGATGCCATAGTACACACCATGTTCAAAAGGCATGGCGTTTGGAGGTAGGAACATCGTGGTGTGGGGCTGTTTGTCAGCATGCGGCCCTGGTACACTTTATATAACTGAAGGAAGGATAAATAGAAAAATATACCAAGACATTCTTGATAAAACTCTCTTGCCATCTACTAAGAGGATACAGACAAAATGAGGGTGGATGCTTCAGCAAGAAAATGGGCAGGAGCCTGTCTCAGACACAATAGGGTGATAGACAGGGTAGACCCTGGACAGGTCGCCAGTCTGTCGCATGGCTAACACAGAGAAACAGACAACTATTCACACACACATTCACACCTATGGGCAGTTTAGAATCCCCACTTAACCCCACTAACTGCATGTCTTTGGAAGCGGGAGTACATGGACAGAACCCAGGCAAACACAGGGACAACATCCTCCATACAGAGGTGACAGTGCTAACACCACCATGCTGTCCTACATACATCACAGTATTCAACAGAGATGGGCAGTAACGCGTTACAAGTAACGCGTTACTGTAATCTGATTACTTTTTTCAAGTAACGAGTAAAGTAAGGGATTACTATTGCAAAAACAGTAATTAGATTACCGTTACTTTCCCGTAGTAACGCTGCGTTACTGCGTTACTAAAACCGTGATTTTTTGCGAGAATGTCTCACGACAGTGACGTAAGCGAGTGCGCCGTTCGTGACAACAGCTGTGTGCAGATCAACAATGGATCACATATCGATTGTGGGAGAGAGTATGAGCGTGCAGCGTTTAAAGCGTGGAAGTACTGACCTTACTTTGAGTTTGATTCCATAAAAAGTGACAAAAACATTAGTGTCCGCTGTGCGTGGGAAGAAAACTTCTTTTTACAGCGAAAAAACCCCTAAACTTCCAACAAGCACTGAGTAGCTACGACGTAATGTGACATTCACAGAGAAACTCGCGGATTCTTCCACTGACCGCGGCACACCTGCACCAGGGTAAACCTCCGCCTGCCCCACTCCTGCTTTACAGGTGAAAATAGAGCAACAGGACCGCTGAGTCTTTGACTTTATTTATTTTCTGCTGTGTTTTACTTGCATCTATTTGAAAGACTGAGTGTAAACACACAAAATATTTTATTTTATGTGCTGGAATGTGCAGAAAATAGGTTTAAATGTTAAACTAATTTCTTCCAGTCAGAGAATGTTGCAGATAATTAAATGTTTGCTTGATGCATAAAGATAAAAGATTTAAACTAATAAAACAAGTTTTAAAAAGAGACTTTTCCATTTGATTACATTTTGTATGATGGATTATGCAGAAAAAGTAGAATTGGGCTGAAAGATATATCACTTTATCACCTCTTCAGGTTGTAAATCGTGTTTTTAAAAAGTAACTAAGTAACTAAGTAATTAATTACTTTTGAAAATAAGTAATCAGTAATTAGTTACTGATTACTTTTTTCAAGTAACTTGACCAACACTGGTATTCAATAATATAAATCTATACAAATATAACTGCTTTTCTTCCTCTCCTGTCCTGTCTTTCTGATATCTTTCTCCATCTCTGAGTGAAGTTATCTCACACTCTTTTCTTTCTCTGGAGATCACCACAGCTGTAGCTTTAGCTAGCAACACACTGTGCAGCACTGTGTTTTCTGTTTGTTGAGTTTATAGAAGCATTGAATTTGAAAGGACCTGCCACTTATAAAACGTTATTTCCTTTATTCTCTGTCCTGTTCAGTAGCACTAGCTCGATGCTGAAGTAGTGTAATTCCTGCACATTAAATTGTCCTTTATAATTAAAATTCTTGAATTGATGCTCGAAGTCTGGACTTGAATCACCGCTTGAATGTCAGACCATCACAGTTGTTACGCAGATGTATGATTTAAAAACCTTTCAAAAAATTGTTTGTCATTGATCAAAAGTTTATGGACCTAGCTGTACCAGCAGAGATGGGCAATAACGAGTTACTGTAATCCAATTACTTTTTCCAAGTAACGAGTAATGCAAGGGGTTACTGTTGCAAAAAAGTAATTACATTACAGTTACATTCCTGTACGGACGCTACGTTACTAAACTGAGAGTGTCTCATGACAATGACATACGAGCGTGCAGCGCCCATGGCAGCATCAGACGTGTGTAGATCAACAATATGGAGCGCGGGATAGAGTGTGACCATGCAGCGTTTAAAACGTGGAAGTACTCGCATTACTTTAAGTTTTAGTCCGTAAAAAGTGACAAAAACATCAGCGTCTGCTGTGCACTCTGCGTGGGAAGAAAGCTTGTTTCTACAGCGAAAAATTAAACTTCAAATCTGAGCGAGCACGCTGCCACGGGAATGTGACACTCACAGAGAAACCCCCGGATCCCCCCACTGATATCACCACTGTGGGCAAACCTCCACCTGCCCCACTCGTGCTAAACACAGACGATAGATCTAAGAGCGACAGGACTCAGAGCTGCTGAATCGTTGATTTTATTTATTTTCTGCTGTGTTTTACTTTCATCTATTTGAAAGAGTGAGTGTAAACACAAAAAATTATTTTATTTTATATGCTGGAATATTCAGAAAATAGGTTTAAATGTTAAACAAATTTTTTTTTTTAATTTTTGTTTGATACAATGTGCATAAAGTTAAAAGATTAAAACGAATAAAACATGTTTTAAAAATAGACTTTTTCATTTGATTACATTTTATATGATTTATTATGCAGAAAAAATAGAACTGTGCTGAAAGATCTATTGCTTTATTACATATTCAGGTTGTGTATCATGTTCAAGTAATAAATTAACTAATTACTTTTGAAAATAACAAATTAGTAAAGTAACAGGATTACTTTCTTGGAGAAGTAATGAGCAATTAGTAACTTATTGCTATTTTCAAGTAACTTGACCAACACTGTACCAATCCGTTTATCATTTACTGCAATTTTCTTTGTTTTGCTTTTGTAGTTTTGTTATATTTGATTTTAATTAAAAAAATTTTTTACAAAATTGATGGAATAGAAACAAATGTCATCTTTTTTTGACATAAAACTGTTTGTCAATAATGTCACATTTTGAAGTCCATAATGGCATTTCCTGTCTGCTTCTCCACTTGTAAGCATTAACCAATCAAAGAAGAAACACTCAACTCTGTGAAGCTGACCAATTTGTCTTTGCTGTCATACTACATGTTTTGTATGTAATCAAATTGTCTACATATTTCGCAGATACTGTAGGTTGGATGTGTTTTGAAATTCCATTGAAATTTTTTTAAATTAATTGTGTTTGCTGTTTTTATACTACTACTACTACTAATAATAATAAACTTTACCCAGGACTCTATAACCTTTGATAAGCTTAAGCTGCAATTTTGACTGCAGCTGTTGAAGATCCAGCTATGGCTGCGTTGCTGGGGCCAGCACTCATCTTTATCATGTATGCTGCCTTCATTGCTCTGTTATCAGCAGCTGTTTGCAGCCTGGACATAGTTTTACTTTAACGTGTTCTTATGGCTTGTTCTGGAAACTACAAACAAGTTATTTAGGAACTCTTAAAGCCATTTAGAAAGTCCAAGTAAATGTTTAACAACATATTTAGATGCACATTTATACATGCACAGATTATGAAATGAGGGTTTATGTGTTATTTCATTTTGCAATTCATGGCTAATTCAGGTATTTACTAGTTGTTAATTAAGTATTTTTATGAAGTGAGTCAACCAACTGAGCCTTCAAAGCATTTACAACTTAAATCTTAAAATGCAAAAAGCCTTCCCTATCGTCATAACTGAAAAAGCATAAAGGAATACAGGACATACAAATATTTGTTGTGTGATGCAAACATAACTCACCATTTGTAGAAAACAGAAATGTATGTCAGACCAGAGCCCGAGTTTGCAGAATGGTTTGAAAGGGAGAGGATGCAGACTTGCAGAGTATTTACTCTGTGGAAGCAGCTTCCAGTTTGGATTCAGGAGACAGACACTATCTCTACTTTCAAGATCAGGCTTCAAACTTTCCTTTTTGCTAAAGCATATAGTTAGAGCTGGACCAGGTGACCCTGCATCCTCCCTTAGTTATGCTGCAATAGACGTAGGCTGCCGGGGATTCCCATGATGCACTGGGTGTTTCTTCTTCACTCACTATGTGTTAATACACAAATCTGCAATAACATTTTTTGGAATTATTCATCGCTGGCTCTCTTCGACAGGGTCTTTGTCCAAACCCGTTTGGTTGCTATTTGAGTTTGCTGCTAATATTAACAGAGCAGCTGGTGACATGTTCTTTCTGAATGTTAAAGTCACCCACAATAATTATTTTGTCTGCACTAAATCAGATAAAAACTCTGAGAAATGAGTGTAAAGAAAAGCACATATCACCTTTGTAAGACTTTATTATTCTATTCTCTAAGAATGGTTTGGTTTCTATTAGAAATATACGAACACGGTGTAGTACTGAAGTAATATAAATGTAACTGAATTATAACATTCTTTGTTAATGCAGTGAACACGGTTTGTTTACAGGCGCGTTACAGTTGCTCTAGTGGGCGGGGTGTCGTACGTTCATTGGCCAATCAGCGCGCTCTACTCCTGAGCAGGTCCCGGCCAGGCGGGCTCGTTGCTCCGTCAGCCTATCAGCGGCCGTCTTCTTCTGCGCAGGGAGAAGTTAGCAGTCGAGTGGCAGTCTGGTTCGCAGCCACGATGGGTGCAGTACGGCTTTTTGTGGTCGTCCTTCTTTTTGGGACAAGGATACAAGAAAATAATGGTAAGTGATCTGAAATGAACACAGTAGATGTGCGTGTGTTTTCGTGTATTTGTCGAAACTTGCACTCTTGGTTCGACTCGCTTCCCTTAGAAGTGCTCTTTGTTCAAGAACCCCCAAGAAGCGGGTTGTGTCTAACTAAAATGGCGTAGGGTCTGCGGCCAGTCTGCTGCTGTCTGCCTGATGAATGTTTATAGTCTGGGGGGAAAGGATAAGGCAGCAACAAGTCACACGGCGCTGAGACGGTTCAGCGTGCTAAGCTCGGTTTTGGTCACCCGTTCCGACCCTGCTTTGGACCAGCACAGGACCGTCTGAAGGAACAGTCCGAGTGTGGCTGATAGAAAGTTGGCCGCATCACGGACGGCTGTTTGCTTTTTGTCAAACATTAATTGAAATTGGGAACAAGCATTTTTTCCTGCTGGGATTTATGTAAATATCTGTATTTACCATCTCAAACGCGTTGTTAGTGTTCTGGTCGGGACTCATCTTGAGGAGCATTACTAATCTTTGATGTGAGTCTGATAAATAACTCCGTTATTCTACGTGGATAAATGCTTAAAGAGTAACTTGCTGGTTGACTTCAGTAGTTTTCTGCCTGACGAGCAGACGCTAGCCCGTTAGCTTCTGTCAGACATTGGTTTAGCGCTGCTGTAACTTTCAACAAGAACTCGTGTAAATAAATGCTGAAGTCGCTGCTGCGTAAATGCCAGAGCTGCATCGCTCCGCTGCATGTTTGCAGCAGCGTAGTCGGCTACAGTGGAAGTGTTTAAGGAAACGCAGCTTTGAAGTAGCCAGCACGGTTAGTGACGAGGGCAGGCGCGTGCACTGCTGCTCGTGCACTGCTGCTCGTGCTCGCGAGTGTTGAGCCCAGATTTTTATTTGTTTTTCATGAAAAAAACATCGTGGTCGCTAAAACCATCGCGTGACTCTTACAGGTGAAGGGTTTTCTTAAAGGTGCAGCCTTCACCTGCATCTGTGTTCTTTGCGCTTCATTGTGTGACATTCCTTTGTGTATACAGAGAGGCTCGTGATGAGTGGGGAAGCGTGATTTCAGCTGAGGTCATTAAAGCCCCCCGTGGGGTCCTCATATACTCATGATATGTTGGCTCAGGGACACAAACAAAGGGGAGGCACTTCTGCTCTTTGTTCAGCGGGAGGCTTGTCATGTTGCACGTTTGGAGCATCATCAGTCCTTCTTTCTTTTGTTATCCTCACATTAACGCAAGTCTGATTTTAATTGGACCACGAGTGGCTGTGGATTACAGTGTAGACTGCATGAGAGCATCTTCACTGCCACCTCTGTGCCACGTTGCTGTTCAGCACCACACCCATGCAGCTCCCACTCCTGCTTCAGCAGCATCCGCACACAGCTGAGCACAGGCAGCAAGCTAAATTGGATGGTGTCACTAGTACTCATCATCCTCCACCCTAACGGGCACGAGGTGGTGCTTTGTCACTTCCCCCCCTTCCTTCTTCCCTCCCATTTTCCTCCTCCATTTTTAGCACAGTAAGTAATGAAAATCGTGACATATCTTGAGACGTAGAAACCGATCTCCTGCAGACTAGCCCACGTACACAGTACTACATACAGAATTCAAAGTATACGCATGTTTGCAAATGTATAAATGCAGCAGATGAGCTGGAAATGGTGCACGAACCTCAGAGAAGCAGTGCCATTCAAGAGCTGTTGTTTTGTTTCCTAATGTTGAAGTTTTGCTAGAAGAGTGGACGCTCAGTAGAGTAGACGAGGGTGGGTGACGTTCAAGTAATTATTGAATAGTGTTAGGGTTAGGCCACGATGTCACATGGTTACAGTGTGGTAGGAAGCTAACTTTGAATCGATTATGATGTTTGTTGCTGTTAGGGCTGCCACGATTGGTCGACTAGTCACGATTACATTGACGACTGATTTAATAGTCGACGCGTCGTTTGAAGCTGTGTAAGATCCAGAAAGATGCAGGAATAAGTAGCAGGATTTAAGACAGGCTTCGCAGCGACGCGGTGAAGCCTGTCCAAATTCAAAGACTCCCCCAAACGCGGCCGAAAAATGCGTTCTTCATTTCCCCAGATTTGAAGGGTGGGTCGGGTGTGTCCTTCGTGGCCCACCATATCCCAGAATTCATAGCGCGGCCCAGCCAATTCCAGTATCCAACAATGGCGGCAGCTACTTAGTGTTAATATTACTCTTATTACTCTTTCTGGGTCACAAAATAAACGTTTAACATATTTTCAGGGGAGAATGTAGCTGTGGAAACCTCAAACATCTGCTCGGTTTATTAAGACACCGTGTTTGCAAAAGTGCGCCGATGTTTTCAGCTGTTCCCCACCAGCTAGAGGGCTCAGTGGAGCCGGCGAGAACAGCGGACTCCCAGCACATCATTTTCAAACCCACCGCTGTCTTTCGCTACTGAGGTTAAACATGATATATGAGTCACTTAGATAACTTAAAATGTTATTGTTTGGCTTTTTTCAGTGTTTTATTTGTTGCTGAGTAAATCGGTTTGTCTGAGATTAAAGTTATAGTTTTCACACAGCTGAATAAACATCAAGCAGACAGCTGATTAAACAGAAGTGTGAGACGGTCGAGAGTTTACTCCGGTGTCCTGTTATATTTTAGATAGCAAGGAGTTTATTAAACTTCACCGAAACAATCTGCAAACTTCATTAAACTTTGATAAACTATCATCTTGTCTTTATTTGTAGTTAGCACCTGAAACACTTAAAGCTGTAAGCTAATGATAGTTATATAAGAGCAGATGCTGCTGGTGCAATAAGCTGTACTTTTACGTCCAATGGATGATGATCTGATTAGTCGACTATCACAATAATGGTCTGTGGCAGCCCTGCTGCTGTGTTTGCTGAATGAGAGGAGAGCCTCTGTGTTAATCCCGCAATGCTGTTTGATGAATCCTGCAATAAGAGCCAGGACGGGCTGTTTGTTAGTGACCCAGTGGTAATGGGATTTTGTTCCACCAGTGGACGCTCTGCTTCCTCTTTGATGGAGGGTTGAACAGATGTTTTTGTTAGAACAGTAAAAATCGACACAGACAGTCAGTTGCTGTTTTTTGCGTCTGGTTGTGTTGCTCATGCGTCACTGTTGGGTGTTTATACAACATGTTATTGTTGTGGAGGTTTTTCCGTGCACCGTGTTCTCCCACCATCGGGACTAGCAGTGGAGGAATGCCAGGCATGTGGGTGACCCCAGACAGCCGTTGTCCTTGCTTAAAGAACCACAACTAATTTGAGTGGTCGTAGCCACACGAGCAGCCGCTGGCAACAACGTGTTGATGAATAACCCTCGGTCACTGACGGAGAGGCTGCTGCCCGTGTTTCTGAGGGAAAGCTTCAGTCTGGCTGAGGACGACGTCTAGCGTATGATGTTAGGGCTGAAACTGCTGGTTACTGTAGTGATCGATTATTAATGAGCAGTAAGAAGAGAAAAGTGTTTTTAAGTTTAACTGCACACGTCTGTCAACAACAGTTTGTATTTCCTTTGCTTACTAAAGTTTGATTTGTTTAAAGAAAACATTCTGTTAAATGCAAAAGTAAATAATCTCAACTCCAGTCAAATAAAGTAAGCTCTGCATGGAGTCTAAACAGACTCCGTCAGACTCTGGGAGCCAAAAGAGTTCAGACACTATTGTATCTGTGTGTTTTTGTGCGTCAGCATGTCTGTGAGTCTGTGCCCACTTTGCAAGAGACGTGACCTGGACGTGTCTGTGTGGTGGTCACAATGCGAGCTTTTCCAGTTCTCCAGATACTAAGGAAAGGAGCCTCGCTGCCTCCTTTAGCAGAGGACACTCTTTACCATCCTGTGTGAGTGTAGAGGAGAAGATGCTGTGCTGTAATCATTTCATGCCAGGACCTGACGCTCAACATCACACTGCTGGGATAAAAGCCACTTATTGTTCAGGTCAATATCTCAGCTCCAGATTAGGATGAATATTAACCGATAAAGGTCGTGCATTAGTAAAGTCCTTTTTACTTCAGTACAGTTCAGTGTGATGATTGGAGGGAATTTTGCATCAGTTGGGGAGGAGGGGCGGAGTTACACGGGAACACAGCAAATATAAGAACATCATTTTCTATGCTGTGATTCAGTGTTTACTGTGTGAGGCAAATGATGGTGATGATGTGATAAACTAATAGTAAGCACCGTCTGAGTGTTGGCAGCTGTTTCTGTCTGTAAGCTGGTTCACGTCATAAACAGCCTGTGTGGAGCAGCTGACCCTGACGTTATCTACAGTCAGGTCTCGAGCAGCCCAGTTAAGGTTGGGCGATACGTACATTTCTTTCCAGTGGACAATCGTCAGTCCAGTGAACGATGATAGGTGACATTTTGATGGGCGGAGCCTTGTAATCATGCACAGACTGATTTACACGTTTTGTTTGGAGGGGATATTTGACCTTTTGCTTGTTTCAGTATTAATGCAGCTGCTGTTTGGATTATTCGTTTATTTGAGGTAAAAGACTTAACGTTACGTCTGAGATTTATTAATGTTCACTGGGTGAGACATTTAGATTTTTACTTACTTTGTGTTGACATTTGTGTCTGTTGTTTGGTGGAGTGTGTGAGACAGATAAACAGGTTTAGAGTGGAAAAACAAAGCCAGTGTCTCTTTGTTTCCCATCATTGTAGTTTTTAATTAAAATTCAATGTTTTTGTTTCTGAACGCAGGCTGCTGCCAG
The DNA here is from genome assembly GCF_057382185.1 of Mchenga conophoros. NCBI lineage: Eukaryota > Metazoa > Chordata > Actinopteri > Cichliformes > Cichlidae > Mchenga > Mchenga conophoros. The sequence goes on along the minus strand of NC_140534.1, from coordinate 1,360,228 downwards.
TCGTTCTGCTCTGAGTTTCAGTAACTGAATCGCTGTGCCGTTAATACAGCTCTATTATTTTTTTGCATTGACTCGTTCTCTTAGCTTCCACCAACATTATTAGCAAACGTACTCGTGGGCAGATAAATAAATCGCTGGTGTGAGAGCGATGGGCGAAAGGCTCAGCCTGTCGTCGAAGGTCGATATATTCATCCAGCCTTAATCCCAGTCACTGTTACTGTGCATGAACGTGCGCAGTGCCTTCAGTTGTAATAGCACATTGTAACTAGGGCTGAACGATTATGGAAAATAATCTAATTGCGATTTTTTTGCCCCAATATTGCGATTGCGATGCGATATGCGATTATTTTTTAAGGTCTTTGTCTTCTGTATTATTAAACAAAGACAAGCAATACATCATATAGTATGGCCAATACTATATTACATTAATTTTAAACTGTTCTTTCCTGGAAGACAGACCTCTGTTATGATGACATGAGGTGATGCATGAATTGATGACTGACATTTTTATTTAACTTCTTCAATCACAACAGTATATTTGAACATACACAATAGTTTATTTTTAGCTTACAAACATCTGAGCATAAAGTGCTGACAAGGAACCCTGGTGTAAACATTAAAATGAAAGTCAGTACAATGTGCAGATTGCAGAAATATACATAAACAAAATCAGTGGCTTTACCACACTCAGTTTTTCGACATCTGTGAACTACTAGACAGTCATTCAATTAAAAAATAATATTAAATAAATAAAACTAATAAATAAAAAATACACACATCTTACTGATCTCTGCAGTCAGTAACATTACACATAAAGTGCAAACATAATAGCAATTGTATAAACACACACACAAACACGCCTTTAAAATTTAAAGGCGTGAAATTGGACGGTCTAGCCTTCTGATTAGCTAATCTCAGAACTAGCCTTCTGATTAGCTAATCTCAGAACTAGCCTTCTGATTAGCTAATCTCAGAACTAGCCTTCTGATTAGAATAGAATAGAATAGAATTCAACTTTATTGTCATTGCACATGCACAGGTACAGGGCAACGAAATGCAGTTTGCATCCATCCAGAAGTGCTTTAGTGATATAGATATATTACAATATATATTAGCAATAATATAGATATGTGAGTATATTACAGAAATGGGTCTATTATGGTATGTTATAATGTACACGGTATGAAGTATGTTGTGAATATTCTATAACTATAAGTATGTACAGGCTGTAGTGAGTACAAGCTATGTACAGGATATGAACAGGATATAAATATGAAAAACTATACAGAATATGAAATAAATAACTTTACAGAATCTGAGATATACAGCTATACAGAAATGGGAACTATGCAAGTTGTAAACAGTTGTAGGATTAAAGATTATTGAATGTACAGAATGATTATTTACACAGAGCTATACATTAGTGCAGTTAAGATAAGTGAGGGTGTAGATAGTTTCTACAGAGGCTATATAAAGTGCTAGTGGTTGTGAGTGGTGGTTCAGTCCATGTTATTATTGTGTTTGAGGGTACAGTTGTCCATTGTGGGTGTGTGTATGTTCAGTCCATGAGTTAACGTGGGTCAGATGTCAGGAGGCAGAGTTCAGGAGTCTGACAGCTGTGGGGAAGAAGCTGTTCCGGTACCTGGTGGTCTTAGTCCGGAGGCTCCTGTGGCGCCTCCCAGAGGGCAGGAGGGTGAAGAGTCCATGTGATGGGTGACTGGGGTCTTTGATGATTTTCCCAGCCCTTTTCAGACACCGCTTCCTGTAGATGTCTTTTATGGCAGGAAGTGGTGCTCCGGCGATGCGCTGGGCAGTTTTCACGACCCTCTGCAACGCCTTCCGGTCCGAGGCAGAGCAGTTCCCGTACCAGACTGTTATACAGTTGGTCAGGATGCTCTCGATGGTGCAGCGATAGAAGTTCAACAGGATGTCTGAGGACAGGTGGTTCTTCCTCAGAGTCCTCAAGAAGAAGAGGCGCTGGTGAGCCTTCTTGACCAGCTTGGAGCAGTTGGTCGTCCAGGTGAGATCCTCGGAGATGTGGACTCCCAGGAACTTAGCTAATCAGAACTAGCCTTCTGATTAGCTAATCAGAAGGCTAGTTCTGATTAGCGTCACCGCTGTCTCGGTGGAGTTTAATAAACTCGGCCGTCTGCTTCTTGCTATCTAAAATATAACCAGACACTGGTGTAAATTCTCGACTGTCTCATACTTCTGTTTAATAAGTTTTCTGTTTGACGTTTAGTCAGCTGTGTGAAAACCAAGGAGGAACCCACCCGGGGGATTAATAAAGTTTTATTTTATCTAATCTAATAACTTTAATCTCAGCCAAACCGATTTACTCACGAACAAACAAAACACTGAAAAAAGCCCAACAATAACATTTTTAGGTTGTCTAAGTGACTTATATATTACGTTTAACCCGAGCAGCGAAACTCCGCGGTGATCTGAAAATGATGTGCCGGGAGTTGTGCCGTTCTCGGCCGCATCAGTAACCCTCGAGCTCCCGGCTAGCTGTCGAGCTGGTGGGTAGCAGACGCCTCTGAAAACGTCGAAGCACTTTTGCAAATATGGGATATCTTGATAAACCGAGCAGATATTTGATGTTTACACAGCTACTTTCTCGCCTGAAAATATGTTAAAAGTTTATTTTGTGACCCAGAAAGATTAGTATGAGTAATTTTAAAACTTAGTAGCGGCCGCCATTGCTGGAAACTGGAGTTTGGCTGGGCTATGAATTCTGGGATATGGTAGTAATTTGGACAGCCTTCGGCGCGTCGCTGTGACGTAATCGGTCTACAAATGCGGCCTCAGGAGGATGCAGCCCATGAATTTGGACATGTCCAGAGTATAATCGCAGCCTTTGCGGTTAGAAAATTGCACTTGATCATGTCGCGATATTATCGCAAATGCGATATATCGTTCAGCCCTAATTGTAACATTCAGGCATTGATCTTACACACTTACATGTATTTGTTACAGCTTCAGCAGAGAGAAGCAACTCGCTGTGTGCTTTAAGGACGTCACATTTGTACAAATGGCTTTCGTGCTCTGTGGGCAGATGTTGGAGGTTGGAGGTGTTTCCCTCTGTGTTGTCATCAGTGTTGGCTCATCACACTCATCATTTGATGTTACTCTGTAAAATGCCATTTAACAATTTAAACCTACACACACCCTAACACATTTGTGCCTGTCCTAATGAGGACACACACGTGATGTTTTTCTCTGTCGAGCCCACAGCAGCAGATGAAAACGAGCACGCAGAGACTTGGAAAGTGATCAACACAGTGACTGTGCTCTACAAACAGGTGAAGATGCAGCCGACTGCTCATCTTGCTGAAGTTCAGGCTGCTGGACTGGAGTCTGCGTTCACTCAGCTTTAACAGCACTCTCGGTTCTTGGCTAGGTTAGCGTTAGCATGCTGTCCATGCTGAAGTTGTGCTAACAGCATCGTGCACTCGTTTCTGGCCTGGAGCAGTCTCCACTTTACCATCGCGCTCGTCTTTTTTTGTGCAATGTCCACGCTGTGGACTGCACCGCTGTTTCCCTCGTCCTCCGACACATGTACTGAAGTCAGCTGACCGTAGCGAGGGTGCGAGAACCAACAAGTGGGATGGATAGGCAGGCAGACGAATGATTCTAAGCAGCTAGACTACTGTTCGATATAACGATATATACCGTCTGATGATATGAAAACATCTATTGTTTCATATTACCCCATCGTTTGTTTCGTGGTGTTGCAAAACAAACTGTTTACTGGAATATTTTTCATGGTTTTGATGGTCACTGTAGAATTTCTTAAAGTTCTGTCTTTGTCTTATATTTAACCTCCTAACAACCGAACTCTTCCACGGCATGCATGTTCCACTCAACGTCCTCGTAAGTGGATATCAGGCCCAGAAACATTAAGTATTTTGGTCTAGACAACCCACATATGTGGACGCCAGGTCCTAGGAGGTTAATATAACCACACTACGGACGGACAAGCGTCTGCTTTTATGCGTTGTCGTTAGCAACAACGACGCGTGGCTCCGCCGTCCGCTTGTTTGCTTTCCACATAAACCTTTCACAATAAAGCTAAGATCCTGTTGAGCTTTTTCAGAATAAACTGAATTATGTGAAATAGTATGCAGAGTGTTTACGGACCAGAAGCAAAAAAAACCCCAAAAACGTCGGGTGCTAAAAAATAAACCTTAGAACAGGCTTTCCCCCGCAGCACGCCGTGTAGTAAATACAAAGAAAACTCTAGGTACACGACGCCCAGCTGAAAACACTTCACACAAGTCGAGCTGATTCACAGAATATATATCGTTGTTGGGACGATAAATGTCTTCTGTCGGGATATGAGATTTTGGTCTTATCGCACAGCCCTATGGACTACTGCTGGGTTCTCTACAAGAACCGGTTCTGGATTCCCGTTCCTAACCAGGACTGACAGCACGTGGTGTAGGGCTGCTCGATTATGGCAAAAATAATCACGATTATTTTCACTGAAAATAATTTGAATTTATTTAACCTTTTAAGACCTACCATAGAACCAAGTCCGCCAGAGCTTATATTATTTTTTTACATGCTGTAGTGCCATTTGTGGGAGCATTTCAAGTTGCTATACATCAATACAACTGTTATAGCCCATATTTTAATAATATGTCTGCATTAAGTCCATAGTAATTACATAAATTGCAAAAAAGTGCAATAAACTACAAAAAAAATTGAAAATCGCTTTTGTTTTGTTTACATATATTTCTACTTGGAGAAATTTAAGAGGTTTATCCCTCAAAACTTTAAATACAATAAAGTTGCAAAAAATAGTTTCCCACCACAGGAAATTTATTTTGAGTGTCTTCATAGTTTTATTTTGGAGATACAGCAATTTTTATATACTGCAGGAAAAACAAAAAACAATCCTATGATGCAAATTTGCAAAGAAAACAGCAGGTGCATCATTTCACTGTGGGAAGTGTTACGAACAGCTGATCGGATCGGCAAAGCGTGTTTCTGGAATATTATGTTTCTGTTCCTGCAAGCGCTTTTTATGCAATTTTTGCAAAGCTATATGTGGAAGGAAACCGTGACCGAGGACAAGCTGATGGCATCAGATGTAAGTACAACTCCTCCGGTTTCATATGCAAAACAAATTATTGCGCTAGCTTACACGGTTCAGGTTCTACAGGGATTTAAAAATAGTTACACAACACGGAGCGTGCTGCTCTGACCGGCTTTAAAGGGTTAACAATGACTTTAAAAAATAATATAAAATAGTGTGCAACACCACTGAAGTTTTTTTCTTTTAAACTCTCTTTTCAACCAGCGGCAGTCACTCTCCAAATAACTTCTGCTTAGCTTTCCGAGCTTCCCTCGGGTCCTCTTAATCAGCGGTCTCCAACCTTTTTTGCCCCACGGACCGGTTTATGCCCGACAATATTTTCACGGACCGGCCTTTAAGGTGTCGCGGATAAATTAGGGAGGGGCTAATAATCGGCTCAGTCATTTTTAATGATCGTTGAAAGCCCAGATCGTAATCGTGATTAAAATTCGATTAATTGAGCAGCCCTAACGTGGTGTTCTGCAGTAAACTGGACTAACCAACAGCAGGACCCTTTCAGTAAGTTATCGGCACGTTTGTAAGTCGATCGATAATGAACGTCCTTAGCTAGCTAGTTAAGATGAGCAGTTGGTTGGCGTTGGTGTTGGTTAGCTAGTTTGTGAACATAAATGAGTATAACCTGACTAAAGAATCACTCTGAGCTGAGGGATGTTCCTGCAGCTGAGATGGGTTGTGTCAAAACGTTACCGTTACATTACTACAGTACAGTTTATTATTCAACTAAGAGCAGCAGGCTGGACTTTTCAGATCATGTGTAGAGCTGATCATTAAATAAGTGCAAAGAGCAGCATGTTTGTGTGCCTGCACATGTGTGAGGACAGTAAGCTGTCATTAATGGAGGATTTAATGCAGAAGAAGAAAATGTATTCTTCACTCACTGCCTGTAAAATTAGTGACATTTTCCAGGTTTGTTGTAACACACCTGATGGAAGTAAAAGAACCAGAATTAAAACAGCAACAGTGTTTCTGTGCTGTAACCAACAGTCTGTGTTCCCCAATGACTCGTTACAGTTACTTATAGTTGTTGTCTTTTTGTGAAATGAGTTCTCTCTCAGTGGGTCAGCAGAACATCTGGAAAGGGAGGAAGTTTCTCCAAACCTCTGGATGCAGGAATGGTGTCTGAGTTTTTCTCTGGGGTGGATGTATCTGTGCATAACAGTGTGGACTCTGGGTCCTGTAGTTAAATAAAGAATAAATTGTACGTCTATGAAACCTGCTGCTGCTGTTTTTATTGAAAGTGTCCATGTTAGCCGGCTGTAGAGGGCTCTGTGAGTGGACCGGATCGAACCTTCAGTTTCAGATCATCTTCAGTCTGATGTTAAAATCTGAAAGCACCGCTGGTTTAATTTCCAGATAATTCTGACTCTGGGCTTGTGTGTGTGTGTGCAGCTGATGCCATCGGTCTGTGGTGGGATAAGAACTCAGGAGAGCCGAATCTTAGAGCACGACAGTAACATAGGTGTGTAGCATCGCTAGCTAGCAACAAGCTTGTGCCTAATCTAATCCAGCCACCACGTTAAGAACAGGAGCCACAGAGGGATGTTACGTGTGGTATTGAACTGTAACATGTTCACATGTGAGTCTTTGTCATTAGAGTGATGTGGTTGGATTTACCTTCATGAGTCACAGTTAACCCATCAGCTAATCGTTTGAAAACCGCCACATAAATGTATCCAGCGGCTGCGCAGTGACTGCACCTCAGGTCACGACTGCGCAGACAACGTGGCAGCTCCAACAAACAGGAAAAGTTTGGCTTCATTTTTGTACCATGGGAGGAAGTAAAGTGGTGTCTTCTGTGTGCTACACACTCATTGATTCACACAGTGTGTGTTGTCATGTAGGACGGGGCCAGAGCAGCAGAGCAGACGCTTCAGTCTGAGCTGTGAGTCAGCGGCTTCAGACGCCGGCCCGTCGTGGCCTCCATTAAAGTGCTCCAGGTCTCCCCGCCTCTTCAGCCGGGCCTACTTTCACTCACTCACTGTCTGTGAGAGTGATGTAATCATGTCAGTGCCCCACTTCATGATATCTAAGGTTGAGTTTAGATTTTTGTATTTAACTTGTAATGTCTCTGCCTAACCAGAGAGGGAGCTAGTGCTCCAATGACTCATTGAATAACTCTATTATTTACCTTAAATCATAGACCCTCTGTGGGGTGTGTTAGCTGAAGCATGGTCGAGCACGGTGACTGCAGTAGAAACGTGTCTTTGTTTTTAGCAAAAAAGCCCGATGACAGCAGTGAAGATGATGTTTCCATCGTTTGCAGGAGTTTGTTACACACACTGTGACAAGTAAAGACACAGAGCTGTGACCAAGGAGGTGAAACACATTTCCCAGCATCCATCAGCAGCGCCTGTGATCACTGTTTACACTGTAACAGCTGGAGGGAGGGCTCGCTCACATCACCTGTTTAACTTCCACACAACTTTATTCCTTTGTTCTACAAACAGTTTTACAGCATAAACATTATTATATGATGTTCAAACAGAGACTGGTGCACAGTGCTGGTTTATAGGCTGAGCCTTTACTCTCCAAGCCTGCAGCTGACTGAAGCACCTTATATTGTTGTTTCACTGAGCTTTTTATTTAAAGCATGTTTTAAGTGCAACAGGAGTTTTTCTTATGAGCACTGTGTGTTACGTGCAGCTGTGGTTTGCATTGTCGGGAATATTCATGTAATCATTTGGTGATTTAGAAAGTGTATAAATGATGGTCTGCTCTACTCTAATGTGAGGCTGCGTCTCTGTAACACTGATGGAAGCTCGGATACTACCCCACACACACACACACACACACACACACACACCAAGAACTCCTGTTCAGTCATTACATTTGATGACATCTGTGACACTGACGAGGATCCTTCTGTATGTGACCTGTAGATCAGTGTGATGCTGGGAAACCCTGGGCTTGGCTAGAGGTGAGCTGATCATTACTAAAATAAAAGTAAAAGTCAGACTGTCACATAAAGACTCCCAAACTTTGGAATACAGATGTTCAAAAACTAAACAGATCGTCTGCAGGATCTATGAACAGCACCAACACGCTCCCTTTCCTTCCTCCTTAAATATTTTTATTATTAGTTTGAATTCAGGATTAACAGTTTGGACAAACACTCATCAGACCCGATGATATAAGCTGTGAGACGGTCAGCGGGGCTATGAAGGCTGTGTGTGGGGAGGCGGTCACATCACATCGTGCAAGGAAGCGACAGCTTAGACAACATTAGAGCACTTTTGCAAACAGGCCCCATCTCGACAGATGTAGCCGGGACCCCCCTCCACGTGACTCCTGCTGGTGCTTCCTGTGCTGGTGCTTCATGTCAGTGAGACGGCTCCTCAGAGAGCCTTGTCCTGTGCTCGCCTGTGTTCCAGCTGGTGACAGGAGGTCTTGTGGTCTGGACTTCTGTTGCCTTCTTGTCTCCGGGGTGGTGGAGCTGCAGTTTGTCTGCAGGGTGAACAGCTGATGATATTGCTCAGTTATTTCTTTGAAATTTGTGCACCCATTCCTCACCCCCCACAAATAGATCCACTGTATTGGGGCTGAGTCACGACGTGGTTCATAATTAGCATTATGGTAAAGAGCAAATCCCACAGAGCCCTTGTTCATCATGGTTGCCAGACTCACAGAATTAAAAGAAATGTGCACGTTTCACAAGCTGCAGCATGAATGTGATGCAGTGTTGATGCTGAAATGCTATATTGTGCAGCCCTATATAAAAATGAGAGGGTCCACCAAGCATGGCAACAAGAACAGTCTCATCCTGTGTAGCTGTTGAAGTCGTGGTTAGCAGACTGTTGATCACAGGCTCCACCTTTTCCTTCTGAAAAGTGTGAGGCGAGCAGCTGACCGGCTGCTGGCTCTTTAGCATAGGCTGCTCAATATTTATGAGCGCAGGGCCTCAGACAGACGTACGACCTATTGATTCTCTGTTTAATCATGCAGACTGTGGGAACAAGAAGCTGGCTCAGCTTTATGTTGCCTTCTCTGATATGATAGCTGGGTGCTGTGGTTGTTGCAGGTTGTGTTTAAAAATGCATCGTTTGCATAAGGAAGTGTCTGCCTCCAGTGTGATGGAGCACAGGCTGTAGGGATCTGCTAATGCCTCGGCTTCCACCATGCTTTCCAAAAATGGGGCTTGATCTGCAGTTAGTGTCACAGACAGAGAGCTGCATCTGTTATAGTGTTTGAATAGCCCAGTGCTCAGCTTTGTGTTCCACATAAACAATAGAGCCATCCACAGAGCAGGTTTCTCATCTGCTTTGTAAAAGGGGGCAGATCCCGGGGCCCCTTTCCCAGCATGCATGCATCCACACATTCAGTCATACAGAGATCACAGCTGGCGTGGACAAAGGGCTGGACATAAAGGAGCTGACCGGGTGGATGTGGCAGTGGGCAGGGCCGTGACCTTTGGAAATAACTGTGGGAGCTGAGAGGTACCTCTGAGGAAGGGGAATGAAATGAAGATGGGGGTAGGGCAACATGTAGGGTGTGTCTGTGATCAAAACAAAGCAAGAGCTTGTGTGTTCAATCGAGTGTGAGCTCCACGTAATGACCGATTGACCTAAGAAGAGAAACGACACCTCCTGCCTGCACACGTACTGATTTAAAGTATTATAACGTTGATCATTTGTACATGCTAGCAGAGATCACAGGCTGCACCCAGCTGACCAGGTGTTGACTAAGGCTCAGACACCAACATGGACAGCTGGAGACCCCGCCTGAGTGCACACATAGGTGCATTGTAATGGAAATCCTCTGCTGACGAGTCCACGAGGCTCTATCAGAGCTGAACGTCACGTCCAAAATATCATATCTGCTTAATGAGTAACTTGATATCAACTACTGTTGAGACTCAAGTGTTATGTGATGTAGTGACTCCAAGTTTCAAGGTACATATTAACTTGTATTATACATATTTTGGTTCAGAGGTCGCGACCTCTATAGATCAGCACAAACTACTTTGTTGTGTGTCTGACAAACAAAAGCTAAACCAGTTCCACACCACTGAAGCTGCAGCATTTTTACAAACCAGTTCTGCTTCATCCGTTTCGTTCAGCGATCCGCTTTCGCCCTTCTCGTTCTCCGTCGCCGCCATGCTTTTTCCACCATGTGCGTATGAAAACAAAAGCACTGCGCATCTGCGTTTTACCCATATTCTATCGCCATATTTCATTTTCTTATCATTGCCCAACATTATACTGGCATTACCGTGAACGGTATGATATGGCCCAGCCCCAGTCAGAGGTCAAGTTTTCTGCAACATTTTTGAATTCAATGAATCAAGAAGGTCACCTCGGATCTTCACGTTGATATCGTAGGTCCATCTGCTAAAACTCCTGGATTAGTTAGGATCCCGGCCTGCTTGCTCTACGCGGCGCCTTCCCATCATGACACCACGCTGGAATCCACTGGTGTTTGTAGAGGCGTCTGCATGCCCAGGTGCTGGATGTTATACACCTGTGGCCATGGAAGTGACGGGAAAAACTGGATCCAGTCATTTGGTTGGGTTAGTGAATACTTTTGGTAATGCAGGGTAGAAAGCAATACTGTGTTCAGCCACGCCCCAGGCCTAACGCCGTCAACCTGACTCAGCATCTGCCCGGCACGCACCAAGGATCACGCCCAGCCTTCATCCAGCTGTGCCCTCTTCTCCTCAACCAACTCAACCTTTGAATCTATTATTGTACGATCTACAATATAAAGGAGGCGACTGTTGTGATTTGGCGCTGTATAAATAAAATTGAATTGAACCACTTTAATATTTAGACTGTTACTCTGTCAGCCACTGGGCCTGTTCCAGTCAACCCACTGCTTCCAGACTGGGAGTCCATGTGAGGACAGATTACCCAATAGGTTTCAGATCTTTTCAATCATACTTACCTGTACATGCCCTTATCGTATGTGCAGTCCCTCACATGTGTCTTTGCACATGTTACACTGAGTGATGTACTGAACAGTTGTAAAGAGATTTCCTGTCATTGCTCTGCACTGCATCTCCTCATCCTGAGTCCCAGCAAACTTGAGGTTCTTGTGTTTGGAGCTGAGCGCTTCATTAAAGAGGCTGATCGTTACATCGGCCCTCCCACCACGTGCTAAGAATCTTTTTGTTATATTTGATCAAAAACTGAGCTTGGAATAGTTCAAAGGTCATCTGTGGCTCCTGGACTACTTCCTGTCATTTACTTAGGAGGTTAAAAGTAAAGATGGCACCATACCACTTTTTTATGTCCAACGCTGATATCATAAGGTTGGATATCTGCCCACAGCGGTATGAATCCGATACAGTCTATTTTATAATCGATACAACTGTTTGAATGTTTCGCTGCATTTTGTAACATTGTAACACTAAAGCTGTTCTGTCACACCTGTATGCCTAAAACACACTGCAGGGCAGTGATGCTAATCTTTGCATTGAAACTTTTAGCAGAACTTTAAATCGAAGTATTTAAAGTAATATTTAAAAATACATTTAAAATGCAGAAAAGTGCAATATCAGCACAAACTAATGTTTATAGTCAACAGCTGAAAAGAAACAAACAGGTTGCAGAGTGGAGCCTTTTATACTTACAGCTGAGTATAAACAGACATCCAGAGTAGAAAGCAGTGAAATGCAAACATGACACTCAGTGTGAGCTCTTTCTATCACCTTTAACCTCAGACTGAACCAGGAAATAACTGCCAGAACATTCACCTTCTTTTGTTTCATTTTTTGTAAATAGATCACTTTTACATTTCCATATATGACATTTAATTTGTATCATATTTGCTTATCTGTTTTCTTTTACTTGGTTTAAATGTGTTGTGCAGTTTATTTCGGTTTGTCAGGTTCACACTGATGGTGTTACAGTCCCAAAAACACTGTACGTGTCAAATATGATACATATGATCTGAAGAAGTGTTCTCATAGTTTGTTTTTTTGAGCCACGAAACTGTTTATCCTGTAACAGTTTTTCACAGTAAAGCTTGAGCCTCGAAGCAACGACAGCGACCGACGCATGAAACGATACATTTTTAGACACAAGTTGTAACGGCCGCCGTTTCCTTTGTGAGTATTTATTACACAGCGTGCTGCGAGGAAAAGCGTCTAACGTTTGAGTCTGAGGTTTATTTTTTAGCACCTGGCGGCTCTTTTTTAATTCTCATCCGTCAATACTCTGCATACTTTTTCATGTGATTCCGTTTATTTTGAAAGGTCTCAACAGGATCTTGAGCTTTATTGTGAAAGGTTTACGTGGAACATAAACGAGCGGACACGCGATGGTGTTACCGTCGTTGTTGCTAACGACAACGCATAAAAACAGGCGCTTGTCCGTCTGTAGTGTGGTTGTATTAAATATAAGAGAAAGAGAGAACTTTAAGACATTAATATAGCCACTACAGTGACATCAGAACCATGAAAAATATTGCCGTAAACAGTTTATTTTGTGACACCACGAAACAAACGACAGTGTAAAATGAAACAGTAGATGTTTTTACATCGTCATCCGATATATATGGTTATATCGAACAGCCCTACTGCAGGTTGTTTCAGGTTTTCCTCAGGTTACCACTTGAACCGTCTGTTATGCTATATTAATGTATTCACTTTAATATTTGGTGCAGCTGTGCACAGCTATTAGCTGAAGAAATCAGATGGATGGTAATGTCCCTGCTGAAAGGACCTCCCAGTGGGGTTTGGGAAAGAAGGAGAACATGGAAAACTGTAAACGGGCTTTGGTGACAAATGTTCCCAAGAATCCAAAGTGAGATGGTTTCTGTGGAAAACGCAAACAGCTGGACATGCACACACTTATTATTTTCATGGAGGTGCTGGCGCTGATACTTTGTGCTTATTACTGCTGTTTTTAAAGACTTTAACTTCAGTGTAGTTGGATTTACCACACACACACACACACACACACACACACACACACACACACACACACACACACACACACACACACACACACACACACAGACGAGAGCAGAGATGTGGCTGTAAATAAAAGCCAGCTGACAGCAGAGTGACTCACACAGCTCGTCTGTCCCTGCAGACACACACTCTGTTACTCAGGTGTGTCTCACACGTCTAGACAAAACAACGGAAATGTTGCTGCGCCACATACTCGGAGACTTCTGCTTAAAAACCAGAGTGGAAACAGAAAGCGTGGCTTGCTGACGCAGATTAAAGTGAACCTCTGTGCTTTGTGTTGTTTGTGTTGTTGGGAGGCCACATTCCTATTGGTCTGTTTGTATGAGCGGGTTCATATCAGGTCAAAAATCACAGCTTTGTTTGAGATGCAGTGAGGCAATAAAAGAAACAGTCATAGTCTGGAATTGTGAGGATTTGCATGAGAGGACATAAAGAAATCTCTGTAGCAGGTTTAAAGTTTGTTTTCACCACAAATAAAACAAAAGCAGTGGTGTGTGGAACAACTACACCATCAATGAATGAATGAGACCAGTGACTAAAAATACCTCAGTAATCACTCACGACATAAACGTTCGAACTTTCCTTGTCGACACACTCACAGAGCACTCCGTAGCCTAGCAACATGGCAGAATAACAAATCTGTACGGTCCAAACAGCAGGTTTTAATCAGTGGCTGCTTTCAGGGGGAAACGAGTGTGGGAGATTATCATGGCAAGCAAGGTGTGGATTCCTTGGTCCATTGTAGTTCCCTGTGGACCCACTGAGGCAGGTCATTTAAGTCGAGCAGCATCTTCACCAGCAGCTCCCACAGACAGAAGTCTTTTCCACACACACACCACAGACACGTGCCATAACACTGACAGCCACTCATGAACAGGTTTTTCTACACGATCTTACACAGCACGCCTCGCTCAGTTAAGCACCTGCTCCTAGAATGAAGCGCTGTCCATCAAACATTTCCACACTAAACACATCAGGACCAACTCAGGCTTCACCTTCACCTGGCTCCTGAGCCGCAGACAGGAATGCTGGTTTCATTTTACATGCTTACGTAGTGTGGTACGTCGCGCACAGACACAAACGACTTCACAGAAACTACAAATGATTATTGTACAGTCAGTGACAGCTGCCTTCTTCACCAGGAGCGATCAATGCGTCTCACACAGCTCTGCTTGGTGTTTTCTTTCCAAATATTCCCTCCTTCCTTCCTGATTCTTCCCACTAGGACAACAGTCCCAGATGCACCCAAACATTTGTTTTGTTGTTGTTTTGGTTTTAAACACCAGCTCACTGTGTGTGTGTGTGTGTCTGTGTGTGTGTGTGTGCGTGTGTGTGTGTGTGTCTGTGTCTGTCTGTGTGTGTGTGTGTGTGTGTGTGTGTGTGTGTGTGTGTGTGTGTGTGTGCGCGCGTGTGCGTGCGCGTGTGTGTGTGTGCGTGTGTGTGTGTTCGTCACATCCCAGAAGAGTTTAGGTCTCTGCGTCAGATCACTGCTGGTTCCCATAACTCCCATTCCTTAGAAATGTTGGTTTCTGTAGAAGTGCCCACACTGACATATCGTCACTTCTGTAGACGTGGAGGAAGTTCTCCATCACAAATTGGCCAATATGGGAGTTTCAGAGTGAATTATGCAGTGTCAGCATTCGTCACCATTGATGGCATTGCTGCTTCAGGTTTTCCTGATCGTGTATCACGAGTTACTCGTTGCAGGTGTTGTGCTATCAGCATTTGTCAGCCTACTGAGACCCACTTGGGCCATAATACCAGCAAATGACCATCCTCAGCCGTGCATATGTTCCAGCACTGATATTAATATTGGTTAGCTCTGATGAGTAGTGCAACATAAAGCTGAGTGTAAAAGAGCTGAATGAGATACTCATTTAATGACTGCTTCTTAGTCACGGCCCAGTGAAGCTTTCTGAAGCTCAAAAAGCTTCATTACTCACAGCTTATCGACACAGTTGTCTTTGGTGACATCTGGTGGCCAAACGATGAAGCGCAGCCTGAAGCTACAGATGGAAATGAACTGCTTCATTGTGACTGCCCACTCGAGAGCTGAGTTGGCAGCTCCTGTATAATATCATGTGATGACACTATCGGGCTATTGTGGTGCGTTTGTGTCTTTGATGAATAAATGATCCATATGTGGCGTGTTCTCTCTCCGTCTGCGTGCGTTCTCTGGTCTTGTGGTCCAAACACATGCAGATAGGGGGCTTAGGTTAACTGCCCATAGATGTGAGCCTGGTTCTGCCGCACGTTTCTTCCTGTTTAAAGGGAGTTTTTCCTTCCCACTGTCGCCAAAGTGCTCATAGGGGGTCATATGATTGTTCTCTGTACGGTTTATTGTAGGCTCTACTGTACAATATAAAGCAGCTTGAGGCGACTGCTGTTGTGATTTTGTGCTGTATAAATAAAGTTGAAGTGAATTAATCCTCCCCCCTTTTTCCTCTTCCAGGCCTTCAGTGTTACTGTGACCGCTGCAGCACCAACTCCAGCTGCACGACAGACGGTATCTGCTTTGTAGCCATCCAAAAGTCAGGCAGCCGGATGACCATTGAGCAGCGCCAGTGTGTGCACAATCGTGACTTGATCCCACGAGACCGACCCTTCATCTGTGCCCCATCTACCAAAGATGACAGTGGCATTTACCCACTGTGCTGTACCACAGACTACTGCAACAAAGAGCCAGTGACCCCCACTGGTAAGAGGACACCAGCCATATTGCCTCTTCATGCCTTCCTTTAATTATAAAGTACAGCTACTACGCTACTGCAGGTGGAAAAGCTTCTCAGTCGTTAAAACAAAGTGGAGCGAGAGCGTTAGAGTAGGAGGGTCTTTTTCATGAGTGCAGTGGGCACTTAGTGGACTGGTGCTGTACTGGTCTGCTGTGGTGCAGAGGGAGCTGAGGGTGACTGCACTGACATGCAGTTTAGAAAAACTGTTTGCATGTTTTTTTAAATAAATAAAAAAACACAACCCAAGTAAATATAAAATGCAGTTTTCATTAAACGCTGATTTATTAAGGTGGAAACGAGCTACGCAAAACTATCACGTGAAAAAGTAATTATGCCCTAAACCAAAGAACTGCTTCAAGAACTGCACTCGTGTGTTTGTGATAACTGGGAGTGAGGCCCACTCGTCTTTTCAGAATCGTTTTACATCAGCCTCATTGGAGGACTTTAGAGCACGACTGGCCTTTCATTGGCTCAAGTCTGGACTTTCCCAAAAATAAGTGTTGTAGTGATGTAGTGCGAGGTGGACTCGGATGGGTTTCAGGTGCATTACCCAGCTAAGCTTGAACAAACTGAGGCTGAACATAGTATTTCATAGTACTTCTACTTTTGTACTTTTGTGTTAGAGGTGAGAATTCCTGTTTTTCTAATGATGACATTTCGTTCGTCCTCCTCGCTAAATCCAAACAGCAGTGACTCTCATTCCCTCGCTGGTCTAAAACGCCGCTGTTGTCTGGTAGCAGACGAACACGCTCGGCGCAGTGCACCAGGTAGATCGTTAGATAGATGGGGGGGATTAATGATGCGTTCGCGGGGTCACATCTGCTGGTGAAGCTGCTGTGAAGTGCACGGTTGTGATGGTTTTTACCATCATGATGACGTCAGTATGGGCGCTGCTGGTGAAGAGAAGGTGTAACCAGCTGATTGAGTACACAAACCTAAGCTACACGTAGCTGCACACCAGGTTCAAAAAGCCCGATCCAGTGGGGATGTGTTTCTACCGCACTGCATGACTGAGGTCCTGAATCCACGTAAACCTGTGTCGTGCACTCTGAGATCCACAGAATGAGGACTTGAGGCTCGTCGTCACATTAACCTTTATGCTTCCAGGCTGCAGTCAGGCCAGCGCAGGTCCAGGCTTTGGGTCAGCAGGTATTCTGACCAACACTCTTTGTGTCTTGCAGGCCCCACAGCGACCCCTTCTCCTCTGGGGCCGGTGGCCCTCGCTGCTGTCATTGCTGGCCCTGTATGTGTGCTCTGCTTGCTGCTGGTTTTGGCGTTCTACGTTTGCCACAGCCACAGAGGCCTGGGCGCCGGGGGAGCCGGGGCCCACCACCACCATCGGGTGCCTAATGAGGAAGACCCCTCCATGGACCACCCTTTCATCACTGTGGGAACAACACTGAAGGACCTAATCTATGACATGACCACTTCAGGCTCTGGATCAGGTAAAACGCTACATCTCAGGGTCTGATTTGTGCAGTGATCAGCTGAAGGAGGATTTAGACATTTCAAAGGTATATAAAGGTAAAACAGCAGCATGGATTCATAGAAGAGTCCAGGGGCCAAACAGACACTTGACTGAAACAGAACTGTGACAGAGGTCTCGGACTGAGCAGCTAGAAGCGTACATGTAACAGGGGCAGGACAACATCTGCTCAGAGATGCTTCCAGGCTTTTTGATGACAGCAGAGGAGATGCTTCACAGTGCTGAACGTGGCCCTGTCTTTGTTTACCTGCTCCAATTCAAAAAGTCAGACTTGCTAATAGGGCTGGGCCATATTATACCGTTCACGGTAATACCGGTATAATGTTAGGCAACGATAGGAAAATGAAATATCGCGATAGAATATGAGTAAAACGCGCATGCGCAGTGCCTTTGTTTTCATACGCACATGGCCGATTGTTGAGTGAAACAGATGAACCAGAATTGGTTTGTAAAAATGGTGCAACTTCAGTGATGTGGAACTGGTTTGGTGTTTGTCCGTCAGATACACAACAAAGCACATTTTTTTGCAGAACATGCAAGCGGCCGTTGTTATTGTCGTATTTGTCGGACTAAGATGCTCTTAAATCTGGGAGTAATCTGGGTCCTAAACTCCGTATGCTTCAGGTCAAACAACACTGCAGCATCACTGAGAGTTAAAAACTGTCTAAATTCTTTCATCTTTAATAAAACGATCAGCATTGCTGCTTTACCAGGTGTAACTATGAAGTTTAACTTCCAGGCATCCATGAAAACAAAAGTTATTACATTTAACGGAGTTAGAAGTTAGCAGGAAGCTAGCGGAAGTTAGCTCGCTAGTTTCGCTAGTTACCTAAGCATGATATAGCATGTTCTGACTGATATTTCTGAAAAAAATCAAACGTACAGCTCTGCTATCACTTCCAACATAAATGAAGACAGGAAACTAAACAGCAGTGACGTTTGTAGGGTTACTGAAGTTGGGCTAGCTGGTATATAATGATGTGCTACATGATCGCTAGCGACACAGCTATGTTAGCATAACATAAACAGTGAAGCTGGAGGACGAACACTAACACTTTTCCACTTATAAAAGTTAACGTGAAGGTAGAGCAGGGCGATATGGCCAAAAATATTTATCACGATATATATTTGAAAATTTGCGATAACGATATAACCGACGATATAATTGATGCGAGACAAAATACAACTCCACAACATTACTAGCGCAAAAAGACAACCTTCCATTTATTTTCACTTAAACAAGAAGCTGGTTTTTATGTACATTAAAGCTTTATAAAAATGTAACAGTGCAAATGCAAATTCCTTGCTGAAAGTTTAACCAAAAGGCATTTCCAGTAGAAATGGGCTGACATATCCTGAGCATAACCATGTATAATATCCACTGAAGTTAAAAAGAGGTGCTTTGCAACATTAAACTGCAGTGTGCAGTACGCATTTTTCGGACCATAAGGTGCACGGGATTATAAGGCACATTAAGCGAAACAAAGCAGTCAGATAAATCAAACTTTATTCAACTCATTTTTCTTGCTTCCTCCACTTCTGTACCATTGATTCATTAATGTTGAATTCTCTGGCAGCTGCTCTATTCCCATGTTGTTGCAGTATATTAATGACTAACCTCGTATTGTGGATGGATTATCTCAGTTGTTCTCCTGACTGAAGTTTGGTCCGTTTACAGCATCCTGCCATGAGATTGCATTTGTCTCTAACCATCAGGAACCTTCACGTTAACTTTTATAAGTGGAAAAGTGTTAGTGTTCGTCCTCCAGCTTCACTGTTTATGTTATGCTAACATAGCTGTGTCGCTAGCGATCACGTAGCACATCATTATATACCAGCTAGCCCAACTTCAGTAACCCTACAAACGTCACTGCTGTTTAGTTTTCTGTCTTCATTTATGTTGGAAGTGATAGCAGAGCTGTACGTTTGAATTTTTTCAGAAATCTCTCAGTCAGAACATGCTATATCATGCTTAGGTAACTAGCAAAACTAGCGAGCTAACTTCCGCTAGCTTCCTGCTAACTTCTAACTCCGTTAAATGTAATAACTTTTGTTTTCATGGATGCCTGGAAGTTAAACTTCATAGTTACACCTGGTAAAGCAGCAATGCTGATCGTTTTATTAAAGATGAAAGAATTTATACAGTTTTTAACTCTAAGTGATGCTGCAGTGTTGTTTGACCTGAAGCATACGGAGTTTAGGACCCAGATTACTCCCAGATTTAAGAGCATCTTAGTCCGACAAATATGACAATAACGACGGCCGCTTGCATGTTCTGCAAAAAATGTGCTTTGTCGTGTATCTGACGGACAAACACCAAACCAGTTCCACATCACTGAAGTTTCACCATTTTTACAAACCAATTCTGGTTCATCAGTTTCACTCAACAATCGGCCATGTGCGTATGAAAACAAAGGCACTGCGCATGCGCGTTTTACTCATATTCTGTCGCGATATTTCATTTTCCTATCATTGCCTAACATTATACCGGTATTACCGTGAACGGTATAATATGGCCCAGCCCTACGTGAAGGTTCTTCATGGTTAGAGACAAATGCAATCGCATGGCAGGATGCTGTAAACGGACCAAACTTCAGTCAGGAGAACAACTGAGATAATCCATCCACAATACGAGGTTAGTCATTCATATACTGCAACAACATGGGAATAGAGCAGCTGCCAGAGAATTCAACATTAATGAATCAATGGTACAGAAGTGGAGGAAGCAAGAAGAATGAGTTTAATAAAGTTTGATTTATCTGACTGCTTTGTTTCGCTTAATGTGCCTTATAATCCCGTGCACCTTATGGTCCGAAAAATACGTACTGCACACTGCAGTTTAATGTTGCAAAGCACCTCTTTTTAACTTCAGTGGATATTATACATGGTTATGCTCAGGATATGTCAGCCCATTTCTACTGGAAATGCCTTTTGGTTAAACTTTCAGCAAGGAATTTGCATTTGCACTGTTACATTTTTATAAAGCTTTAATGTACATAAAAACCAGCTTCTTGTTTAAGTGAAAATAAATGGAAGGTTGTCTTTTTGCGCTAGTAATGTTGTGGAGTTGTATTTTGTCTCGCATCAATTATATCGTCGGTTATATCGTTATCGCAAATTTTCAAATATATATCGTGATAAATATTTTTGGCCATATCGCCCTGCTCTACTTGCTAACATATGCACAGTTTTTGACCAAAATAGGTTGATGAGCATGTTTCATAAATCTGACAGCAAGTGTTTGTTTTTTGCACAGGAAAGAAGTGATGTTAGTAAATGAGGGCCGTCGGGCCAAAGTGGACATGGTTTCTTTCCTTTAAAGCTTTTACCACGGTCAGGGTGCTGGTGATGTGTGCAGCACGACCCGGTTACTCGTCTTTGCACGTGGTGCAGTGAAAGAGTTGGAGGTTGGAAGTGCGTGCATGCTCGGATCAGCTGCAGGAAAGGGAAGCATGTCAGACATTTGAAGTGAATGCAAAAGGTGACTGTAATTATTTCATTGTGCATCAGGAGGTGAAAAACATCACACTTCGTTCACAACTGCTTTGGGAAATGTTGATTAGTCCTAAAATGTTTCAAATGTTCCTTATTTATTCATAACCTCAAACTATCAGACTGGAGCTCGATGCTGGAACCTTCACAGCAGTCCCAGTTCCTTATGTGTCCCCTGGGAAAGTTCCTGTTCTGGCTTCAACACATCCACACGCTGCATCATTCCTGACAGGCTTTGCATTCATGCACACAATAAAGGTGGAATAGGTGGAATCACCAAAACTAAATTCCCGTGCAAACGCACGCATGAATCCCGCTTCGTCCAGCTGTCGTAGGGCCAGAATGATGACTTACAGGTAGGCAGTGTGTCACAGTGGGTGTGCACGCCCACAGACTGGCTCCAGACAGCTGTTAGGTGACGGCCGTGACCACGGCGCCATCGCGCTGTTTCAAACAGGAAGAAAACGGCTTTAAATGATACGAGATCTGGTCGACTGGATACGTTTTTGTATGCACTGACCCCGTCCTATAAAATGTGTGTTCAACGCTGTCCTGCATGGTAGCCATGAGTGATGACGGCACCTCCAACATGCTGCCGAGCATGTTCTGTGTGAGTCTGCACTTTTTTCCTGTGTCTCGTGAGCAGTTTTCCAAAGCAGTGAGACGATTTTCACACTTTTAGAGTTGTTCTTGGATCGTAGTTTGATGACTTTCAGTCTTTAACTCTGCTGCCATTAAAAGTCCATACAGTTGGATTAGAGCAGCATTCTGTCACAGGACTGTTTGTGCATACCTCTTCTTCACTGCTTCCTGTCTGTGATCAGAGAGCATGCACAGCTAGTACATCCCACCCATCCATCCACAAAACACCCACAGACTGGTCGGCAAACTCACCCTCTGATGTCACTGAGAGGATGACGAGCTGGTCCAGTGTTCTACCAACAGAACCCTAGAACCCTCGAGTGCCACAGACTTTCCCAGGCAGGCTGAGGACTGCGATCACAAACCCATCCTGGGGGGCTCTGCTCCAGATCGCCACGCAGCATTGCAGAGCTGTGTCAGCCAGGACATCCCTAACCTCCAGGGCCAATCTCATCCACCCCAGGGGCCCTGCTCCCCAGCCTCTGCTTCCATTACAGAAGGCAGATCCTCAGTGTTCCTTTCATTGTGTTAAGGTCAGCAGCATCCCACCACCACTGTAAATGGTGTGTGCAGAATACCACCTAAACCACTCCAAGGCTGGCCCAACAGGCTAACCAAGCCCAGTAAGACGGCTCCCTTCACCTTGCACCTTGTTGCAGCTGCAACTCCTTGCAGCAGCCTCAGAGGTGAGGAGCATGGTCCACTCAACGTCCTCAGCCTCCCTCAGAATGCGATTAAAGCAGATAAAGATATCATGGACTGAGATGTTGGCTCTCCCGCTGCACGTTTGGGTACACGTGTCCAACCACAGATCTGATGACACAATTTCTAAATCTGTTATTGACCTGTGACCTAGTGCGTCCTGGTGCCATGTGCCCCTATGAGCACCTCTGTGGTCCAACATCGGTTTGCACGGGTAAGGACTTGCCGTGGAGCCTGGGTCCAGGGTAGGTCCCAGACGGGGTGCACTGGACCCTCCATCTGTTGTGATTCACAGGAGTTAGACGGCTGATTCAGATGAAACCATCAACTACAGCAGGCTGTTTGTTTAGTTGATGGTTTTGAGAAAGTCTGTGAAATAAGAAATATTGGTTCTCTCCCCCAGTTTAAATCCCAACTCAAAACTCATCTGTTCAATCTGCATATTCACTGTGAATCCACTGTTTGTTCATTTTATCTTGTGCTTTTATTTTATTGTTCTTATTCTGCCATTGTTTTACTAAGTGTTTTATCCTATTGTAAAGTGTCCTTGGGTGACTTGAAAGGCGCTCATAAATAAAATTTATTATTATTATTATTATTATAAAAGCGGCTGAGGAAGGATCAAAAATCCTGTTTCAGTTGTTTTTATTTATTCATATACGACACAATGAAGTGTGTGTGTGTGTATATAATGTATTATTATAAGGGCAGCCGACAGCGCTGGAAGTCAAGTCGATAAATGGTAAATGGCCTGTATTTGTGTAGCGCTTCACTCGTCCCTAAGGACCCCAAAGCGCCTTACACATGCAGTCATCCACACATTCACACACTGGTGATGAAGCTACATTGTAGCCACAGCTGACAGAGGCGAGGCTGCCGGACACTGGCGCCACCGGGCCCTCTGACCACCACCAGTAGGCAGTAGGTGAAGTGTCTTGCCCAAGGACACAACGACCGAGACTGTCGGAGCTGGGGCTCGAACCGGCAACCTTCCAATTACAAGACAAACTCCCAACTCTTGAGCCACGATAAATGAATGAAGTTAAATTAAAGGAAAAACAAGTGGAACGTTAAAGTTCTCAGGGGTGTTGAGGTGGGCGTGGTCCCAGCACGGCAGGAGGATTTGTGGATCAGGAAGTCTCTCTTCATTTAAGGCTCTTAAGTTTATGAGTCATCAGGGGCAAAGCAAAAACATAATCACCTAATCAAGTCACCTGGATTTGACCAGATCAAACTCTATGCTAACACTGATTACTGACAACAGTCATGAGGTGGATGTCCAGATGGGGACGCAGACTTCAGTTCTGGATGTGCGTGGCAGGACCATCACTCATATATCCGTCCACTTCCTTTCAGGTCTCCCACTGCTGGTCCAAAGAACAATTGCCAGAACTATCATCCTCCAGGAAAGCATTGGGAAGGGGCGTTTTGGTGAGGTGTGGCGCGGCAAATGGCGCGGCGAGGAGGTGGCTGTCAAGATTTTCTCTTCCCGAGAGGAGCGCTCCTGGTTCCGTGAGGCTGAGATCTACCAGACTGTGATGCTGAGACATGAGAATATCCTGGGCTTCATTGCTGCTGACAACAAAGGTGAGAAACCAGCAGGCAGCGAGTGAATGGTACACAGCACGGGGTCATAGTTCACAGTCAGGAGGACGCAGAGTTTACCACACTGTCTGTCACACACATAAATGTATTCATTCATGTGTCCATTTACCTTTAGTTAAGCAGCTCGACCTGGCCCAGGTAACAGCCAGACAAACATATTAGAAAGTGTATAAAATCCCACATCAAACACACCAAAGTGATCCCTTAAGCAGGTGGTATGCATATACAGTACAATCAGGTCCAAAATTGGTGTTTGTACTTTTGGTGCCCCTGAGCAAGGCACCGTGCCTGCACGCTGCTCCCGGGTGCTGGATTGGTGGCTGCCCACTGCCTCCCTGAGTGGCTTAAATGCAGAAGATTCATTTCCTACAAGTCTAATAAAGTCTACATTGTTATTATTATTGAATATCAGAGCAAGAGGCATTTGTCAGGAAGTGCACCCGTTACCCCTCAGCTGTGGAAGGCTTATGGTCGTCACCCTGCTGAGCGGGCAGGCAGTGCAATAACAGAGTTTAAGGCTACGTTCACACTGCAGGCGAAAGCACATCCAATCCGACTGTTTTGACCCTGTGCGACCCATATCCCATCATGCTATGACAGTGTGAACGGCACAAATCTGACCTGGGTCACTGTCGTATGTGGTCCTGAATCCGATACATATCCGATGTTTCAGAAAGCGACTGCTGTTTGATGATGTCGCATTAAATCCGTCTTTTACGTCACTGACACAAGACGGACGCCAATTATCAGCGCCGGAGAAGACATGGTGAACGCTTCCTGGACATCCGGTGTAGATGTCAGTGAAACTGTTGGGAAGACATTATGAACAAATCTGCAGCTATGCTTTGAAGCAGCGCTCCTCTGAAACAGCAATAAGGATCATTATTAGGCCATAAGCAAAATTGGGAAACGTAAAGTCCGAAGTCTTTACATTAAGGCCATCAGTCAAACATACTGTTGGTCTGGCTTTTGCTGTCACATTTTATTTGTAGTGTGAACAAGCAGACAAAAAAGTCGCATTTGAGCATTAAGACCTGCAGAGTGAACGTAGCTTAAATGTCAGGCTAGTTTGAATTGGTCACGTCTTTATATTGTAAGGTAAAGACCCGACAACTATACAAAGAAAACAGCACAGCTATGAGCAGCACTTTGGTGACAGTGGGGAGGAAAAACTCGCCTTTAACAGGAAGAAACCTCCAGGCTCAGGGAGGGGCGGGGCCATCTGGGGTGAGCGGTTACAGGAAGGACACGCTGAGCCAGACGTTAATAATCACTGATGTTCTTTTTGTTGGTGAATTAATTTTACACTGTAATTGAAATAATTCAGCTGAATTAGAATCTTCTTGCTGTTGATTTCTTTCCTTTATCATCGTTGTTTTCATTGTTTATTCATTTGTCCCTCAGACCCACAGTTTCAGTAACTTGCTACGTGCCTGCACGTCTCTGTCGTGGAAGTTAAGGACGTTAACGAGCACGTCTTCAGGTTTGATGAAGTTAGTGTAACGTTCTCTGCACATGTTCATTCCAGTGAATGCAGACGGGCAGCTTTCACTGGTGTGCAAGAACCTTTAATATTGATTATGAATTTCATAATAATGGTAACACTGGTTCCCCATCAGTGGGGAAAGGTAGCACTGGTCTTTAGTTGTCAGCAATGCTGATCCCCAGCGTTATCACTCATCAGCCGGTGCAGCCCACAGCTGCCCACAGCTGCCCACTCTACAGTGAGCTCTAACTTGAGAGTGAACGCAGATGTTGGCATGTAGAAAGCTGAAGGTCTGATGGATGTAAACCCAGATTTGAATCATTTTCTTTCCACCCTGCACCTCATCCCTGAGTCGGAGACACAAAGGTTAGGGTGTGGTGCGTATCACACACTTCAATCAGCTGCTGGCTGAAACTTCAGCCGCTGTGTCAGTACTGAGAGGAGTGTGATAACGATCCATGTTTCTGTGCCCGGCGTGTAGATAATGGAACGTGGACTCAGCTGTGGCTGGTGTCGGACTACCATGAGCACGGATCGCTGTTCGACTACCTGAACCGCTACACGGTCACAGTGGAGGGCATGATCAAACTGTCTCTGTCAACAGCCAGCGGCCTCGCCCACCTTCACATGGAGATCGTTGGCACGCAAGGTGAGAACCTCACGCCTGTATGTATCCAAGGTGAATCGGCGTCTAAATGTTTGAATAGTAAACACAAACGAGCGAGTGTGCCAGCTGTGCTGCTCAGCAGCCTGGAGACATGCTCAGAGGAGGCGTGACAAAAACCTCGTTCAGTAGCTCACATGAGGCGTGTTTAAATCAGCCTGAGGAAACATGGAGTCTGTCAGATAGAGGCAGGCATGCTGGAGTATAGACATCAGTCTGAGCCGTCGCACACAAAGCCAGTGCTTATTGGTCAGAAATCACCCTTTGTTTTTGTTTTTTTGCCTGTCCCGTTTGGCTCTTTTGCATCAGAATTATTGTCTAAAGGCACAGCCCCGTCCTCCAGGGTATGAAGCAGGTATGGAGGAGATCAAGACTCCAGACATCCAGAGGCCCCCAGAACACAAGAGACCAAGGAAGACCCACAGAGGGGCAGCCGCGCCACTGTCCCTTTGTTGTCCAATACTGTCCCGACAGACGTGTATGTGACGCAGCTCGCTGCTGTAGTACACTGCTGTGTGTAATGAAAACTGGGTCACTGTCCTATTGGAAGTTTCTGTTCCTCTCATGTCCCCTGAAGTATATCAAGACAGTTCTGCAGAGCACAGTGGGGGCAGCTCTGTCCTTACAGGTCCCAGGCCGGGTAACTAAACATATCTCAGTGTTGTTTGTGTTTTTGTAATTATGGAACAGGGCCATACTGAGAGGACGGCATTCTGCATCGGATATGCAGTGATGCCCACTGTGGGCAGGCCTCTGAGTAAGGAGCCTAAAGGGATTTTAATTATAGCCCACGTTTGATACCAGTCACATGAGGAGGACAAGCTGAAATGTGATTGGCTGCAGCAGAACAATAGGTTTGAACTGAAAGCACTTCATAGCATATTCATAAAAGGCCCAGTACTCACATTTGTCAGAAGCTGCGTTACATGTGCTTCACAAAATATAATACATGCACTAAAATATTATCAAGTTAGGGAGGAAACGATGGAACGAGTATTTATTGTAAGTTCATGTAAGCGTGGGTGTATGTCTTGGTTAGCTGTGGGCGTGTGCTGATTGTAGCTCTGGGTGTGCAGGGAAGCCAGCTATTGCCCACAGAGACCTGAAGTCCAAGAACATCCTGGTGAAGAAGAACGGGACATGCTGCATCGCTGACCTGGGTCTGGCTGTGCGGCACGACTCCGCCACCGACACCATCGACATCGCTCCGAACCACAGAGTCGGGACCAAAAGGTAACCTTTGACCTTTCACTCTACACCTGTAAAACGTTAGTAACGCAAGAAGATGATGGTTGCAAAGTAGTGGTAGTCCTTTCAGTTTTTCTATTCGTGTGTGTTTTTATAAAACCAGTATCTCTTCTTGATCTCCAGCACTGGTGTCATGAAGCTGCTGTTTGTGTCATTCTAGTACATTACTGCCATCTCAAAGCACTGTGGGTAAACACTGTGGGTAGTCACTGTGGGTAACAGTGCACAGTCTCAGTGGGGACTGTATTTGGTTGTGTTTTTGGACCAAGCGTTGCTCACCAGCCCGTCGTATCCGTCCTCAGGTATATGGCTCCAGAGGTTCTGGACGACTCCATAAACATGAAGCATTTTGAGTCTTTCAAACGAGCTGACATCTACGCCATGGGCCTCGTCTTCTGGGAGATTGCCAGTCGCTGCTCCATGGGAGGTGAGGGTCAAAGTTCATTAGGTGGCAGCAATGAACTGACTAGAGCTAGTTTTTGCAGTATTTACAAGCTGTTTTTCTGTCAGGCATTCACGAGGACTACCAGCTGCCCTACTACGACCTGGTCCAGTCAGATCCATCAGTGGAGGAGATGAGAAGGGTGGTTTGTGAGCAGAAGCTTCGGCCCAACATCCCCAACCGCTGGCAGAGCTGTGAGGTAGGACGAGTCTCACTCACTGGTAGTTATCACCCACTCACTTATCCACACCAAGACCAGTGGGCCCAGTTCATCCAGTGTTACCATCCACATAGATGCGAATGTTGTCATCATCCAGTACGACGATGACGTTACCAAGAGTACCTTCATGCAACTACAGTACTGTCAAAAAGTGTTCTTGTGTTTCGCTTGTTTGTCAAAGATACATGTTTAATATTTCAACACAAAGATAATTAAAGTAACGTGAGAGCAGTTTTGAACTGATAAGAGAACAAAGCTATGCTACCTGGCCCTGCAACAGAAGGTTCACGGCGCTGTCAGGTGCAGAAACCAGGCTGTGAATCATTGACTCTGCCTTGACC
>NC_140534.1:1104652-1327152 GCF_057382185.1 Mchenga conophoros | reverse complement strand
GAGCTCCAGCACCGTAGACTGTTTGCAGACAGAGCTCTCTCGAAAAGAACCATAAAGACTCGTAAGCATTAACGATGTCGCTCTCTAAGTGTAAACTCGGACTCTCCGATGTTCTGTTTCTGTGTTGACGACGACAGCATGAATCAAACGATGAACATTCTTTCTCTGTAGGATATTTAACAAAAAAGCAGTGAGGTGCATTCATTTAAATATAGCAAATGCATATTTACTAAGCCATAGGTTTTTCAGGTTGCATATTATTATTATGATTTTCTTTTTTGTCTTTTCTACTAGAATGTACATTTACAAAAACATGAGATGATCAAACTCAAACCGACAATTTTGTCATTTCAGCTTAGCAAGCCTTAAGGGACCAACACGTAAGAGTCAGGATATGCTCTTCATTCTGTGTGTCGTTTTTTAAAAATCGATAAATCTATTATACACATATATAATGAATGCTTTGATGGAGTAAGTGTCATTATTCTATGTAAAGGATATATAGATGTATATATCGCACCTGACGTTCCAGGTGTGTTTGTCCTGTTGCCAAATTGCCATGACATCAAACACACAGGTCCAGAACTGGGTACTTTGACTGGGACGTCTGCCACACCGTGATTTGCACAAAGACACCACAGAGTCTGTTTGTTGTTCAGCAATAAGTGCACTTCTGTACTGCTGTGGTGTTTATCTGTAAGTCGGCTGTCAGCGAATCAGTCTGTCTTCGTGGTTTCTTCTCCTTTTATCCATTTATAATGTATCGTTGTGCTGCTGCTTAATTGGCCAGCTCGCTTTCCAGGTCGAGGCGAGAGCTGCCGTTGGATGTGAATATCCATCTGTTGCCTGAATCATTGTGTGCTATGTTGCTCTAACGCAAACTCGCTCCGAGCGAGTCCTCTGCTTCTCTGTGCTGATCGGTTAACACGGAGGTCCGTTTATTATTTTAAGGAAGGGGCAGCTGAGGTTGGGACTTGTTCTTTGTTGTCAAAGCGTAAAAACTGCATCACTGAAAAGCCGTCATTATGGGACCTTTCAGTTGGCTCTGAAATCCTCAGTGTACACAACATTTTCAGGTAAAATCAAGACAAAAAGCTCCAGTTGGCTGAAGCTAAATATCATTTCACCAGCTTCTGAAGCCTACACAACATTCTCACAACCTGCTGCTGGCTTTTTACAGTTCTGCCTCTGTCATCATAGAAACATAAGACAAAAGAAAGATTGGCCCCTGCCATAGCCTCTAACTATCTGCTGGAGGAAAACAAAACGAGGTGACAGGCTGGTTAAATGTTGCATGTCTGCAAAAGTTGTTGAACTAGCAGGCTTGTCGAGGAGGTTAGGGCGTCACGTGTCCAAGCTGTTTACGCTCCACGGTGTAGGTTGGAGGTTTGCTGGTAGAGGTCTGGGAAAGAGATTACATCCCTTTAAGCTCTGCACAGGTGGGCCTTTAGGTTGGACTGGGAGCACGTGGAATGTGTGCCATCCACAACAAAAGCTCAGTGAACAGCTCTCCTTATATGCCTTTAATAGGTCAATCTTCATTTTGTCTTAAAGTCACCAGCAGCCTTGTACCTTCTCTTTTCCAATCCCAACATAAGTGTATAAAGATGTTTACCCAGCATTTTTCTCTCTTGAACAGAACCACTTCGGTCTGTTGAGTCTGTCTTGGCTTTTCTTGTTCCACGTTCTCGAACTGATCCAACAGCTACAACGGCCACGCTTCACTGCAGCGGTTTCAGTGGCTTAACAGCTCTGTACCGAGTAGAGCAACTCACACTCACCCCTGCTTGTTTTTCAGTTTATTTCTTTGTGAACTAACACGTTAAGGCTGGAGTAGGAGTCAAATAAAGCATTCGGCTTGACGCAGTGATTGGGGAAAAGAGCTCGCACTTGATGACAGTGCCTCCTCTGGTCTCTTAAGGCAGTGCAGAAGATGATCTCAGTGAAGGTGAAAATCTAGGCACTAAATTCTTTCATCAATACTAAAGTGGGCATGTTTATCAGATTGTGTTGATTGGACCAGACACGTTCCATCAGACACTTCATTTCAAATACACAACTTTTCTTAATGTACAAGTATATTTGATTTTCACGGTGGACATTTTAATGCATGGTTTAACTCTGATGTCCAGTGGCTACCTTTTGGGAAGCTGTTGGGTTTCTCCTTATAACATTTCTAGGCTTGACCTGGAGGATCATCTTACTGCTGTGATGATCACACTAGGCCCATAAGCTGTCCTGGTGTTTGGTCATGAAACTTGGATTTTTAAATATTTGTAATTTCTTTTCATTCATCCATCTGTTCCCTTTTACTAACCTTAGCAGGGTTGCAGGGGTGCTGGAACGTATCCCAGCTACCATAGGGCGAGAGTCGAGGTGCAGGTCACAGGGAGAGATAGCTAACACACCTGTGGGCAATTTAGATTCACCAATGAACCCATTAAATACATGACACTGGACAGTGGGAAGAAGCCGGAGAAAGGATGTAAACTTCATTCGTTTTTAGTTTTGTACGTGCTTGCTTGAAGAAGAATGAGTTTAAAACAGTAGAATTTGGAAACAACCACAGGTACAGTCAAATGCTCTTCAGTATTCTCCTTATAGGAACACTTTGAATGGTGTGCAGAACCCATTTAGTTTGCAGAGGCTTGCTTAATGACGAACACAATTCTGCACCAAGAGAGTTTAATACAATTCATTTTGTCCTCGGTGCTAGCGTCTGAGGGTTCTTAGACATAAGCAGCTCCTTCTGGAGACTAAAAAGGGCTTTTTTGTTCCCTAACACCAGTCACAAAATTCAGGAGATCTCCCAGTTGATTTTAGGTGACCATGTTACTTATGAAACCTCCGTGACCATTCTGAAATTGAAGGCGCTCTTGGTCGGTCATTGTTCTTACAGTTGTGCAACCATGTAGAGCAGGGGTGTCAAACTCAAATACACAGTGGGCCAAAATTCAAAACTGGAACAAAGTCGCGGGCTAACATTTATTGAAAAAAAAAAATCTTCAGATTCTCAGATATAAGAATGAATCTCTTCTTATGGACTCAAACAAGTTTTGCTGAAAAACTGAATATGGAACAAGCAAAGCTTAATACTAAACAATATATATATTAGCTGTATAATACCAGTAGGCCAGCTCTAATAGTAATTTGGTATGGCTTCGCGGGCCAAATGTAATTAGGCTGCGGGCCAAATTTGGCCCGCGGGCCAGAGTTTGACACCTATGATTCGTCCCCATACCCGAATCATCAAAGCGTCCTTGTGGTTGGCTGACCGTGAAAAGATGGCGTACTGTCGGTCAAAGCTCCAGCAGCACTACAGCTGTGTTACGTGATCGATGCTTTTTGGACCGTGGCCTTCATCACGGTGATGTTTTCTGGAAAGCAATGGGAGTAAACAAGTCCTTTCCCTTTAACACAGTCTGACAGCAAAATGGGTCATCGCTGCTTTGGTCCTCATCACCATTGCAGCCTAGCTAAATATGGAGCTTTGTAAAGTGTGATTAACTTTGCAGAAGTGTCTGTTCTAACCCAGTCCATGGTCTTTCATCAACATTATTGAACTGTTTGTTGCCTAAAACTAACCAAAGAGCTGGAGGAGGTGACCGTGGACCATGTCCCATCTTACACTGCTGCCCTGCAATCTGGCTAAATCCAACCAAAAGTATATGTTTAGTTAAAAAGCCCCAAAATAACCGGAATAAAAAGTCTGAATCGATGTTGGATGCCCAGTGTTAAAGTCCGGGCCACCACACCTCCAGCCTTCAGACTTTGTAGCTCTTTGTCTAAACGGGCACTTGACTTTAACACGAGCCGATACGAAAGGACAAAACTAAAACTCACATTGCTATGAGACTGTGTTGTTTCCTTCATACTTTTAAGTAAGAAGTGTTTGTTTAGTTATTTGGATCATCAACCATGTTTCAAACTGTTAGCAAGAAAACCTGTACCTCATTTTGGAGACTCGCGTTCTGCTTTCTCTCTTTGTAGCTCTCAGTTAAATGGGGAGAGGTGCGCTGTGACGTATAGCCATGCAATCTCAAACCTCACTCCACCGGTCAGTAGCAGCATGGCTCAGCTGTTTGGTGACTCAGACCCATTAAAGCAGCACCGTAGAATATGCAGCCTTTCCACGTTTTACTTCGTGTACACGTCAGGCCTGTTTTCCTGCTTTGTGCGGATTGATGGATGGCCACAACAGGGAGGTGTCGTGAACTATGCCAGCAGCTTCAAACCATGCACTGACAGCTACAGCTGCGAATGTATCAGTCATCTCAGAGTCAACATCCCAACCCGAGCACAACCTGCATATCTCAGCCCAAACTTGTGTCTGCAATCGTGCAGATATCGCCCGTCTCCTTCTCTCAATATGCAAAGCCGGGCTCGGTGGCGTCTGCCCACAGAGTCCCGTTGGATCACACATGTTCAGAGACCTACCTATGCTAGCAGCATCTATACACTGTGACCGCATTAGGGTGACGTGCTCCTCTCCTGAGTGCCCTCCATCATCTCACAGACCAGAGGAAGGCGGTGTGGGTCACTAAAGGGCTCTGCCTCTGCTTGGAACAAACCTTTTCCAACCTGGTTTAATACTGCAGCGTGGCCTCTTTGGCAGCAAAGGTAGTAGAAAGCTTTAACATGTTTTATTTGGTGCCTAAGTTTGACTTTTGCTTTTGACCTGCAACGACGAGACTGCATGTGTCTGCATAACCCGCTTCATAGATGTCATCCAAAAGCTGAACGTGATCTGTAAAAAGCATCCAGTAATTAAAGTGTTCAAAAGGACACTTAATCAAAAAGAAAATACCTCTTTGAAAGACCAATGTATTTTTACCTCACTGTATATATTCCTGATTTGTTTACTCCGACTTTGCAATTGATCTGTTTTTGTTTCTATGAAATGCTTAAAGATTGGTTTCTTCTTTTTCATGGTACTTTTCTGTCACATGGCGCTGTAATGTGTTAGTGTTGTGAGCGAGCAGTATACTCTCCTTCCTCTGTTACCGTGCTCTGTGTGTGACCTGTCGCTTGTGTTCTGCGTGAACTGTATAGTCGATGCGCTTTACAAATGTCCACGCCCTCTTCTCTGGTTACAAATGCCTTGTTCAGTATGGTTTTGTTTTTTTGTTGAACAAAGGAGGGGAAAAAAAGTGGAAGTGGGACGCTGGAAGAGTGGGGTGAGACTGTTGAGCAGAAACCCCTGAACTGTGGAGGTCACCTCAAAACTCTGGATTTCTAGACGTATGTTATAATCTTGAAATGTTTATATAGTGTGGAGAGATGAATGAGAGGTCAGCATAGAGCTAGAGGATAGACACATGTTAACTTCTAACGTAGCTGGAGTAGAAAGTGGTGTGAATAAAGGAACCCTGTTTCACTCTCACGTTTGTGTTTGTCAGCTTTATTTGAATGCTGCACACTCGGCGCTCTAACAGCACGTGGAACACATCGTTTAAAGAGCGCGATCATGATTATGTCTAAATGCATGCTCGACCATCCAGGCGAGGACATCCCCAAAGGTTGATCCTGTTCATGTGGACATAGCGTGACTTCTTCAGTCTCAGCTGACTGCAGGTTTCCCCAACCATATAAACAGCACCTCTGCACAATGACTGCAACCAGCAGCACTGATAAACAATGGGCTGGGAGGTCAGTTTGCAGTCAGCTGAGCCTGAAGAAGTCACGCTACGTCCAGATGAACACAATCAACCTTTGCAGTACATAATGACTGCTCCCCCCACAGTTTTTCACATACTGTTAGTGTAATACAGTATTGAGCCAGAGCCACAAAGCCAGACATACTTACACTTTTTACAATTAGTAATCTCAGTCAGTAGTTTTTTTTAGACCTTTTAAAGTTTTTCTTCTTTGTGTTTTTAGTGTAATCATTTTCAGAGAAATCAGACCCATTGCTAATTCGAGCACCTAACTCTTTAAGTCATCTTTAGGTGATTCTCAAAGAGCTGTTAGTAGACACAATGGATGAAACTGAACAACACAGGAAGGCTGAGCCCCTAAAACTCCATAATGAAAACAGTGTCATGGAAATCTGAAGCTGTAAGAGACTGAAATGTATGGATTTGTCTTTGAGCGGACTAACTGGTAATTCCCCCACACTATCAAACACTGTGGCTTTGACATCGAAACACCTGGAAGCTACGAACCATCTAGTCAAAAGAGCACTATTTCAGTATCATGGGTCACGAATGCTTGGATATAAAAACTGTAACAGTGGAAAATATTCAATTCACTAATCAATTCAATTTTATTTATATAGCGCCAAATCAAAACAAGTCTCCTAAAGGCGAAACGTGGCAACATTTTATGAGCACCGGCTCTCAGTTTGAGAGTCATAATCAGTCTTTAGATAAAAATCATGCGTGTACGTGTAGCTATTGTTACAGTCTCTCGTTATTCTGAGCTGTAGTTATCCGTTGTTTATCCTAAACAGTGAAAAGATGAATCGGCTGTTACATCATTTTAAACGCTGATGACTCCAGTGACCATCTGTCATTTATCCCAGCGGATGTATGGGAGTCTTAAGGCTGTAAGAGACCTACTGACATCAATCCAAATGGAATTATACAGAACATCTGTTTGTGCACCACTTCATCAGTTTTACTGATTATTTTCATGAATGCTTTTGATGGTCCGAGTTCATCCTATGCTAAAGGAAGTAATCATGGGAATGCTCATTATAGTTAGCACTATAATGAGCACAATCAGTTCTTTCCCCAGTTTCAAAATATATCAGCGATTTAGCAAATATAATATGATCTATAAACAGACCTGTCCAGGTGTCCAGTGGTTAATTGCAAGTACCTGGAGGCAGGACCTCACAGCAGAGCATGCGCCATAATGTGTTGTATGTTATTATATGTATTTTGCATTTATTTTATTTACCAACATCAAGAAGTGACAGGCAAAGAAATACCACACCATGGTGCATGTTTACATAAGAACGGTTTATTGATTAAATCTATCCATGAGACTAATGATGGCCCGCTTGAAGCTAGCGCTCCAGTGCGTACCCAAAAAACAACACACTGCAGAAGCACTGTGTCGTTTGGCCAGAGTCACGTCATCAGTGACGTCCGAAGCTTCATTTAGAACACAAGTAATTCAGTGGTTTATAGGAAAGTGAATCATTCGCGGGATTTTGAGTTGATTTTGGTCAATTTATTTTATCTGCCGAAGTGAAAAACTTGAAATGTCCAAAATCATGTTTTCATAATGTAAATATCATTACAGCATATGACTTTAGGAACACTTCCATGTGAATTAAAGCTGATAAAGACTAAAAAAAAAAAAAGTATTTGACACTATACGTAAATTACATTGCTACACATTTTAGAAAAATCATTTTGTTTATTGTTTTTAGGTGATAGTCTGCAGGACCCAGGAATACCTGCATATCTACCAACTTGCAGTGCAGTTCCTGCACTCCACAGCCTCTTCTGTTCCATGCAAGAGGATTTTCTCCAGGGCAGGAGAAACTATTTCTAAGAAAAGAAACAGACTCAGCCGGTGCACAGTTACACTAATCCTCTTTTTAAATGAGGAAAACAAAAAAAAACAAAAGGGCTACCTGACATAGATCATGTTTTTACTTTGCAAGTTCTTGATTAGGGGTGGGTTTTGATTATCGCCTTTCTGATTACAATCCATGCTAAATTGAATAAAGTGATATTGATTCATTAAAATCCCGTGTCGATTTGTAAATTAACGTTATTATGCCTGAAACGCCAGCATCTCAGGTTAAACCTCACAACATGTCGTCAAACACCATGCAGCTAAAACAGTAACTGGGAGCAGGTTTACGGATTCTGCATACAAACGTGAACACAGAGCGCGGACCCGACGCGTCAGAGTCAGATTTTGATGTGTCGTCAGGTCCGCGCTGTGTTTGCCTCTTTTTTCCCCGCTGGCTTCTGCAGCTGCAGGTTTCATAACTCTCTGTTTACATCTCTAATTGAGTCTCACATGTGTCATCTTTCTTTTAATAGATACGAAATTATGGATATATACTGTTAAATGATCAGAATTGTAATATTTCTGACTGAGGCAAAACTTTCCAGATTCCAATCAAATTGAATCGGATCCTGTATCGAATCAAAATGATTCTACAAATCAGTGACGATGCAGCCGTACTCAGCCCCCTAAGCATTTTCCCTTTCCAGTTCACAATCAATCCCACCCCTAGGTCAAAAATATGTATAGGAATTGGCCTAATCTAATATTTTGTATGAACCTGTCCAGCTGTGATTAAATGACAAGTAGATGGAGGCAGGACTTCACAGCAGGGGCATACTCCATAATGTGCTGTGCATTCTCATATGTATATTATATATATTGCTCACTTATTGTATTTACCAACATCAAGGAGTTATGAGCAAAGAAAGGCCACCATAGTGCATGTTTAAATAGGGAAA
The DNA here is from genome assembly GCF_057382185.1 of Mchenga conophoros. Classification (NCBI taxonomy): domain Eukaryota; kingdom Metazoa; phylum Chordata; class Actinopteri; order Cichliformes; family Cichlidae; genus Mchenga; species Mchenga conophoros. The sequence continues at coordinate 1,318,720 of NC_140534.1, read as the reverse complement.
GTTTGATCAAAGTGTATTAAGCAAATAAGCATTACAAGCCCCCCCATCTCGAAAAAAAACAAAACAAAAAAAAACCAATTGCATGTTCAAAGCAACGCAACGGTGGCCCAATATCAGAGAGAACTCCACTCTTGAGTGAGCAGTGATAATTGAGCAGTCTGTTTTTTTATTTTGCAGATTCAAGCTGCTCTTCATAATTTTCACCACCAGATGTCACCGGAGAGGACTGTGTTGAAAAGCTTCGAGTAATGAACCGTTTTTCAATACAAGCTTCAGTAAGCTTCATTTGGCCATCACTACTGCTTCCCTTTCTTACTATTTACTCTTATTGCCACAGACTGCGGAAGTAGACTGTAGGAAGTTGACGTAGAGGACCCAAAATGCAGACAAAATAGAACGTGGAACAAAACTTGAATTAACAGAAAGCGAGCCGTTTAATGAGGCTGGTAGAAAAAGGTACAAACAAAGGGCAAGGCAAACTGAAATAAAACTAACATGAACCTAAACTGGGAGAACTAAACAAACAACATGAAAGCCCTAGACATGAAACATGGCGTGAACAACAGACAACCTCACAAAGAATGAACAAACACACTGGCTGTATCCCTATTCAGGGTCTGCAGCCTCAACGATCCTCAAGGGCCGCGTACTCAAAGACCGCTAAGGCCAGAAGTGCGAGGCTTGTGAAATGGGACGGTCCAGCCTCCGTCCCGCTGCCCAGGTTGCCTAGCAACCATGATACTAACAGCTGGAAACGTGTCATACAGCTGTGTTTGACAGAGATGAAGGAGAAAATCTTTTGTTCATGTGTTTGTTTCTACATGAGCTTTGATCATTCTCTGTGAGATTAAGCTCAGCTATTGAACGGCGTATATTTTAAAGTAAAGGCTTTAAAACCAAGTTAGTACAAACGTCACTGATGTCACATGACTTTGCCGACATGTGGCCAACAGTAATGTTTTAATGTTCTTCGTTATTAAACATTTGCACATAAATAAGTGACATAATATTCAGTACTTACTTTTCACAGTTTACTCTTCGGCCGCTCCGCTTCTGCCGTCTGCGGCAGAATTCTCCACACAGACTGCCGCGCTATGAATTGTGGGATATGTGGGACCACGAAGTCTACACTGCCACAGCCTTAAAATTCAGGGAAAGGAAGGACGCATTTCAGGGCCGCATTTCGAGCAGCCTTTGAATTGGGACAGCCTTCGGCGCACCGCTGTGACGTAATCGGCCTTGAAATGCGGCCTTTAAGGCTGCAGACCCTGAATTGGGATACAGCCACAGACTAAATACACACAAGGGTGATTAGGGGAAGTGGAAGCACATGGGGCAACAGCTGACACTAGTCTGACATAACGAGACAAAGGAAGCAAAGCTGACTACACTGACATAGGACACAGACCTTCAAAATAAAACAGGAAACATGAGACGCAGACGCGACAATATAAACTTGACAACATAAGACACGCAGCATGAAACAGGGAGAGGGAAACTCAAATACAGGGGTAGAAAACACAAAGAACCTAATAAACAAATGAACTTACCCTGAAGAACTTAAATATAACATCCAAACAAACGAAAACTCAAAACGCTGGGCCAACAGACCCAGGACCATGACACTTATGTCGTAATCGCCTTACTTAAGCATGGCGAATGGTATTGATGTGGGGGTGGCTGCTGTGCGATTCATTAGCTGGAATGTGAAGGGTTTGAATGGGCCTGTCAAAAGAGCCAGGATTTTTAATCATCTTAAGTATCTAAAATGTGACATTGTATTTCTCCAGGAAACCCACCTGTTGGTAAAAGATCACATCAGACTTAAGAAAGGATGGGTAGGAAAAATGTCTCAGACCCGTAGGGGCGTTTTGTGGTGGTCTCAGGACTCCTGTACCATAAGCCTGTGGTCCTGATAAATATTTATGCCCCGAACTGGGATGATGAGAAGTTTATTGGCAAAATAATATCATTAATTCCAGATATGAACTCAAAACAGCTGATTTTTGGTGGAGACTTGAACTGTGTGATGAACGTAGCACTTGACCGTTCCAGCTCTAAACCTACAAATCTCTCCAAAAAAGCCAAGATATTATCTGTTTTTATGGCCCAAATAGGATGTGTCGACCTCTGGCGGTTTTTATTTCCACAAAGTAAGTCATTTTCTTTTTTCCTCTAATGTACATCATAGTCGAATAGACTATTTCTTCATTGATCAGAATCTTCTCCCCTTCGTCAGGAAAACTGAATATTTAACCACTGTAGAGTCAGAGCATGCCAAAAGAAATAGATGACTTTCTCATTTTTAACCAGAAAGACAATGTTTCACCTTCTCTCTTGCGGGAGACACTAAAGGCTGTAATCAGGGGAGAAATCATCTCATATTTGTTTAGAAAAAACAAAATGAATCGAATTAGGCGAGAGGAACTAATTACTCCATTTCTATGGTAGATGCTCAGTACTGTCTCTCCCTCTCCTGAGCTTTATAAAAGGAAGCTAGACCTCCAAATACAATATAATTTGTTATCAACCGAAAAAACTGAACGTCTTCTGTTAAAGTCACGAGGTTATGTATATGAGCATGGCGAGCCGCACAGCAAATTCCACAAATACGAAAAGATGATGGTGAGTTAACAATTGACCCCGAAGAAATTAAAGAAACCTTGACTGCGTTTTATTCAAATCTTTATACATCTGAGATTACAAGTGACTGCTCTGATATGGAGCATTTCTTTGACAATCTTCAGGCTCCTCTTGTAACAGCGGCCCATAGGACTGAAGCTGAACTTCCACTCAATCATGCAGAAGTGACTACTGCACTAAAGGCGATGCAAAATGGCAAAGCACCGGGCCCTGATGGGTACTTCCACAGACAATGACTGAAGCATCTATTTTCCTCCTGCTGAAATCAGGTAAAGACAGCACAGAGCCTGGTTCATACCGTCCTATCTCACTCCTAAACTGTGATGTAAAAATCTTGGCTAAGGCTCTTGCCCTACGCCTAGAAACTACAATCCATGACGTAATATCTGCTGACCAAACTGGCTTTATCCCAGGCCGTCACTCATTTACGAATGTCCGTCGGCTCCTAAATGTTATCCACTCTCCTGTGTCCGGCGAGGTGCCTGAGGTGGTTATCGCGCTAGATGCAGAGAAAGCATTTGATAGGGTGGAATGGGGTTATTTATTCGCTTGTTTAAAAAAATTTGGCTATGGTCCTAATTTTATCTCATGGATTAGACTTTTATATGCATCACCCAAAGCCTCTATAATCATTAATGGTAAACGTTCACGATATTTTAAGTTGACAAGGGGTACCGGTCAGGGCTGTCCAATCAGCCCATAGTTATTTGCCCTGGCCATAGAGCCCCTCTCTATTACACTCAAAACCTTGCCATCAATTGCAAGTATTTGTAGGATGGATAAAGAGCATAGAGTGTCCCTCTATGCAGACGAGCTGTTAATGTATGTATCTGATCCCGTTTCAAGTGTCCCCCATATCATCCACACCCTAAGCAGCTTTGGCTCCTTCTCTGGGTTTGTCAAGGGGAAATTGTATTTAGTAGTCAGTATAATCTTTTAGTGATATAAGTTTGCATATGGTAGAATACTGCATGTAGTTATTTGTTTTAGGAAATATTTAACCATGTATACTTAGAGGCGTATAATCAATTGTGTAGTGACAGGATGTGTGATCTCTAGCAGGCCGCAGGCTTGGTGTGCACCCCAGGAATGCACCCCCACGTCCTGGGAGCATGAGAGCTCGTACCTTGTTTTTTTGTTTTATGGCAGGATTAACGTAGCTACGTCTGCTCTAGTCTAAGTGCTGTAACTGCTGGACTTCCTCACCCTTTTCCTGACCAAGGATGTACCTTTTGTGCTTTTATGTTATATGACCCTTTGATCAGCAACACACACACACACACACACACACACACACACACACACACACACACACACGCTCACGGAAGTACACTCAACAAAAATATAAACGCAACACCTTTGTTACTGCTCCCATTCCCCATGGAATGGACGTAGAGACCTAAAATTCATTCCAGATACACAATATAACCATCCCTCCCAAACAGTGGTCACAAATCAGTCCAAATGTGTGGTAGTGGGCACATCTGCTATATTGAGATAATCCATCCCACCTCACAGGTGTGCCACATCAGGATGCTGATCTGACATCATGAGTAGTGCACAGGTGTACCTCAGACTGCCCACAACAAAAGGCCACCCTGGAATGTACAGTTTTGTCTCACAGCAAAATGCCACAGATGCCACAAGCAATGAGGGAGCGTGCAATTGGCATGCTGACAGCAGGAATGTCAACCAGATCTGTCGCCCGTGCATTGAATGTTCATTTCTCAACCATAAGCCGTCTCCACAGGCGTTTCAGAGAATATGGCAGCACATCCAACCGGCCTCACAACCGCAGACCTCGTGTAACCACACCAGCCCAGGACCTCCACATCCAGCAGGTTCACCTCCAAGATCGTCTGAGACCAGCCACCCAGACAGCTGCTGGAACAATTGGTTTGCACAACCAAACAATTTCTGCACAAACTGTCAGAAACCGTCTCAGGGACGCTCAACTGCATGCCCGTCGTCCTCATCGGGGTCTTGACCTGACTCCAGCTCGTCGCCGTAACAGACTTGTGTGGGCAAATGCTCACATTCGATGGCGTCTGGCACGTTGGAGAGGTGTGCGCTTCACGGATGAATCATGGTTCACATTGTTCAGGGCAGATGGCAGCTGAGAATGTCCCAGTTCTTGCATGGCCAGCATACTCACCGGACATGTCACCCATTGAGCATGTTCGGGATGTGCTTGACCGGCGTATACGACAGCGTGTACCAGTTCCCACGAATATCCAACAACCTCGCACAGCCATTGAAGTGGAGTGGACCAACATTCCACAGGCCACAATTGACAATCTGATAGACTCCATGCGACGATGTGTTGCACTGCATGAGGCAAATGGTGGTCACACCAGATACTGACCGGTTCTGGGTCCCCAGACCCCCAATATCGCAAAAAACTGCACATTCCAGGGTGGCCTTTTGTTGTGGGCAGTCTGAGGTACACCTGTGCACTACTCATGATGTCAGATCAGCATCCTGATGTGGCACACCTGTGAGGTGGGATGGATTATCTCAATATAGCAGATGTGCCCACTACCACACATTTGGACTGATTTGTGACCACTGTTTGGGAGGGATGGTTATATTGTGTATCTGGAATGAATTTTAGGTCTCTACGTCCATCCCATCGGGAATGGGAGCAGTAACAAAGGTGTTGCGTTTATATTTTTGTTGAGTGTATAAAATAAAGACCGGGGCAGTGCTCAGGGCGAGTCTCAGTTTGGAGGCTGCCCTTGCTAGCAAGAGGTTCTGTGTGTTTCTCTTCTCTGAGTCTTTACTGAAGAAGTGTTTTAGAATATTTTCCCTAACAGGGTTGAAAATGTTTGATTTCTTTTTGATTTCTAAAATAAGCGTATATAATGGTTTTTCATACACACATTGCAATTGTGCTCATAGGAGTGCTACTCAGTCATGTGGAGGTCAAAAGCTTCGTTCAGCGTGACCGACTGAACTGATATATTGAAGGGATGACTTGAAGTATGGAGGGATAAAATGCAAACACACTTACACACATAATTAAGCTAATCCTTTTGATTAGAGTCCCAAACGTGGTAGTCTGAACTAACTTTGAATAACTGAACGAACAATTGATAAGCACAGTAGAGTATTAAGGCATAGCAGGGAGAGGTGTTTTGTTTATCCTTTACAGGAGATTTCAGGACCACAGTGAAAATCATGAAGGGGTTGGCAAGAAGGAAGCACCAGACCGAACGGAACCACCAGAAAGGGGCACCCAAAAGAAGCACAGAGAATCGCAGTTTCAGAAAATTTGTTGTTTAGGAAATTAAAAGCTTGTTAAGGTTAAATGTGAGCATAAAAGTAATGAAGAGTAATGAGAGGGACTTTAGTAATAGTTTGCAGGATTTCTATGTTAGGTAAGTTGCCCAAAATAGTGTTAAGGTCAGATATGTGCTACCCCTAAAGGGGGTGGAAAACCAGGAGTAAATTTTTAAAGAGGAAACGGGTTAACTCTATAGCGGATATTTCCAAAGAGTGATAAAAGTAATGTAGGACCTTTTACCAGAAAAAGCTAATTATATCTGTTCTTAGTTCACAGTAGTTATTGAGGGAGTCAGTTAATTAGGTTAACTAAGAGAAATATGGTGAACTTTCTAGGGAAAGGTAAAAAGGGGGAAACTGGTAAGGAATAAACATATTCTTAGTGCTTATTTTCTGAGTATATTGTTTTATGTATTTTAATATTGAAGGCTTGTAAAGCAAGGCCACTTTTGACTCACAAACTAAGTGCTCAGCCAGACTGAAAAACAGGAAGTTGGTGTAGAGCTGTACAAGCATATAAATAAAACAGGAAACCAGACAGAAAAAACAGGAACTAGTAACATATAAGGAGTGTTTGTATCGAGGCTGTGTGTGACGTGTAAAGTACCAAAATAACACCTATATGAGACACATTTTAGCTTCTAATGTCAGAGATTCTGCAACTGGCTTTGGGCTGTGCAGGGCTCTCTCTTCCAGAAGATGATTGAATAAAGAATTATAAATGTTTTGACCACTCTGAGTCGGGTTTTGTCTGTTCTACCATGGGGATCAAAGAATCGGGGTTAATAGGGTACAAACTGAACTTCAGTGAAAGCAAATGCTATCCTGTTAATGACCTGGCTCTTCAAATACAGAACAGTCTATACCTTTCAAAACAGCCCAAAACGGCTTTAAGTATCTAGGCATGAATATAACATGAGATTTGCACAATCTCTATGAAGAAATTTTCTGCCCACTTGAAAAGGTCAAATCAGACTTAAAGAAATGGAAGCCACTTCATTTATCGTTGGCAGGGAAGGCAAATTGTATAAAAATGAACATACTCCCCAAGTTTCTTTATCTATTTCAGTGTATCCCACTTTACCTTCCAAAATCATTTTTTAAATCTATTGATAAAGCTCTGATCTCATTTATATGGGATGGGAAAAATCCTAGAATACGGCTGGATTTGTTACAGAGGCCTAAAAACCTAGGTGGCTTATCCCTTCCAAATTTCGACCATTAATACTGGGCCTCAAATGTTCAAAAAATAATTTAATGGTTCCACACCCCAGATGAAGATTGGTGCCAAATTGCAGCGGCATCTTGCATTTCCACCTCCCTTAGAGCCTTGGTCACCTCCAGCCTTCCAGTTTCCTCACGGCAGCACACCACCAGTCTTATAGTTATTAACACCCTCAAAATATGGGTTCAATTTCAAAAGAACTTTGGGTTTAAAACTCTTCTCCATTTGAAACCTATTCATAATAATCACCTTTTCCCTCCCACCACATTAGACTGAATTTGCTCTTTGTCATTTGTCATTAGTGACAGGACCATGCCCGGGTCTCCCGGCTTGGTCTCCTGCCCTTGATGGATTTCTATCGGGGCCACCCCACCACCCCCTACCCTGCCAATCCTTTCCTCCCCATCCCCAGTTGGCTCAAATTCCCACTCCATCACACCACCACACATGCAGCTCCTTGAGGTACAGGTGCGTCACTGAGGTGGCCCCTCCTGGCCACCTGTGCCTCAATTTTATTCCACGACTTAGACACATTACTCACACTCTCATAACATATACATATAGGGCCTTGGGGGTGGGCACGCCCAGAGGAGGATCTGTTTATTCAGCCTCAGCTCTGGCACCGGTGCCCACCTCTCAATTTGAAATACATGTAGACACTGAAGGTTCTCGGTAGGGGTGGTGTTGACACCAGCTGCTGTCTGGCAGAGAGTTGTTGGTACGATGCCCCTGTTTTTAAATCCACTTTAGAATGTCACACGGCAACACCACAATGAGAGAGCATAATGAAGGGGGTCTTCACACCCCCGTTCTCTGTTCGCCATCAGCAAGGAGGAGGAGGCCGTCTGGCCGGGGTTTGGGCTGTTGGGCTTCCCTGCTGCTGCTTCTTTCCCTCTCCTTCTGTCTCTTCCCAACTTCTCTTTTCTTCATCTTTTCCTTTCCCAACTCCCAGTCCTCTCCGTTCTGATTGTAATAACTTAAAAGTAGATAAATAATAAAGGACAGGGAAAAAGAAGGAAAAGGAAAGAAATGCAGAATCAGAGGAATACTAGGGAACACACATCTCACAAAGATATGATGTTGGAGTTTTCTTTGTTTTCTTTGTATTATTGTAGGGTCTACCTTACAATATAAAGCATCTTGAGGCGACTGTTGTGATTTGGTGCTACAACAAATTGAAAGCTTTGAGTTCCTTGTAAATATGGTCACCACATAGAGCCAGGTAGTCCAGTTTCACTGTCTTTTTTAGCAGGCCCATTCTCATCACGTTATTATCCCAGCTCATCAACACACAGTTACTACTGTAATGCTGGCAATGGTGGTTGGCACTCCTGTTCCTATAGCAACATCTGAAGTGGAGTGTTGTAGCTGCTCTAAAGATAGAGCCTTTGAAAAACAGCAGTTGGATGGTGGCATTCAGCAAAAACCTAAACTGACTGGTTACTGCAGAGAATGAATGAGGCCGTATAAAGTGGCAAAAAAGTAGAAAAAGAAATAATTTTCACTCTGCGATATATGGTAGATGACACACATTTAAGGTAGATTCCCCCACTGAACAGTGACAATCATGGATTACATGATGTATTGTATGATTACGTACCTGTAGTTTCTACCTGGTTATCGGTTTACTTCTCTAAAATATGAAACAGGCCTTTCAGCCATATGTAACAGAGTCACTGTATTTAGGCTATAAAATCTAAACTCATATTCACTAGAATTTTCCACATTCATATGATAGTGTAACCTGGACCAAAGTAAAACTGTGAAATCCTCTGATGCCCTGTGTATTGATTTCATATGACTGTCGTTTATTAGCCTATCCATAACAGCCTGTTGTCAATCAAAAACTATTAATAACACATAAAAGCCGTCTGAACAGATCAATACAGTCTTTGCTTTGATCTTTATACTCAGTGTGACAGTGATGACTGCTAAAGAAGAAAAGGTCCACTTTGCCTTGTACACAGTAGCCGAGGGTTTGCCTGCAAGCCCTAAGACAAATTTTTGCTGTATGTCATTCACCTTCACTCACTCCTGAATGTTTAATCGCCGTCTCCAATATCAATCAATTTTTTTTTAAATTGAGGATTCTCTACAAAATGCATGGCAAATTGTACAACAGTGTGCTGGAGTTCAGACAACGTAACACTGACATGAGCTGAAAACAAAAAGAAGTAGGTTTCCATTGCACTGTGTGTGTGTGTGTGTGGGTGTGGGTGTGTGGGTCGGTGGGTGTGTGTGTGTGTGTGTGTGGGTCGGTGTGTGTGTGTGTGTGTGTGTGGGTTTGTGTGTGTGTGGGTCGGTGGGTGTGTGTGTGTGTGTGTGTGTGTGGGTGTGTGTGTGTGTGGGTCGGTGGGTGTGTGTCGGTCGGTGGGTGTGTGTGTGTGGGTCGGTGGGTGTGTGTGTGTGGGTGTGTGTGTGTGTGGGTCGGTGGGTGTGTGTGTGTGTGTGGGTGTGTGTGTGTGTGGGTCGGTGGGTGTGTGTGGGTCGGTGGGTGGGTGTGTGTGGGTCGGTGGGTGTGTGTGGGTTGGTGGATGTGTGTGTGTGTGTGGGTGGGTGTGTGTGTGTGTGTGTGTGTGTGTGGGTGGGTGTGTGTGTGTGTGTGTGTGTGTGGGTGGGTGTGTGTGTGTGTGGGTCGGTGGGTGTGTGGGTTGGTGGGTGTGTGTGTGTGGGTCGGTGGGTGTGTGTGGGTCGGTGGGTGTGTGTGTGTGGATGGGTGTGTGTGTGTGTGTGTGGATGGGTGTGTGTGTGTGTGTGTGGGTCGGTGGGTGTGTGTCGGTCGGTGGGTGTGTGTGTGTGGGTCGGTGGGTGTGTGTGTGTGGGTCGGTGGGTGTGTGTGGGTCGGTGGATGTGTGTGTGTGTGTGGGTGTGTGTCGGTGGGTGTGTGTGGGTCGGTGGATGTGTGTGTGTGGGTGTGTGTGTGTGGGTCGGTGGGTGTGTGTGTGTGTGTGGGTCGGTGGATGTGTGTGTGTGTGTGGGTCGGTGGGTGTGTGTGGGTCGGTGGATGTGTGTGTGTGTGTGGGTGGGTGTGTGTGTGTGTGGGTCGGTGGGTGTGTGTGGGTCGGTGGATGTGTGTGTGTGTGTGGGTGGGTGTGTGGGTGTGTTGGGGTGGGATCAAGGGGCCGGGGGTGAGGGGGGGGTTCACATGTGTGGAGCAATTATTTGGCGAGTGGTATTTGTGGCGCATGGCTGGGCCTTGTGACAGACTCATAGAGAGCAGAGAGGGAAAGAGAGAGAGAGAGCGGGAGGGAGGGGGGAGGAAGGGGAGGGAATCTTCTCAGTAAATCTGAATCTCTCTCAGCTTACACAATCTCCCGACAAAACCTCAGGCTCAGTAATGCTCGGTACGCTGCAATAGTACCATCCGTACCCTTTCTGCTGCTCGAGGACACACAAAGCACAAATCTGGTGAGTAGATCTTTGTATCCTTGTACTGTTTGTGTTTGTCTCTACGTTAATATATGTGATGTATTTCAAGCTTTGCGTGGAATGTGGCTTTCACAGGTAGATACTCTTCTGTCAGACAGAGTGCTGCATGTAGAGCCCCCAGTGTTACAAACTACTTTGTGCCATCAGTTACTTTGATGTAATGTATGTGTGGAACTGAAATGTCTCAAAAGGGTCTCTTGATTCTGTAAGCTTTTAATTCCTTTAAGCTGTCAGCTGTGTGCAACGTCTCAGCGGGGGTCGGGTTTTAAATAACCAGTGTGTGTACTGATGCACTGGCACATACAGAGAGCAGCTAAAGAATCACTACGTTACATCTCTGAACATTATTCCACTGTCAGAAACAGAAAGAAAGACATTTGAAAGAGTGTGTGTGGGTGTGATGAATGTATATGCAAAGACACACATATATGCACTCCCACATACATACTGTTGTTTTGGGCTGCCTGCAGTACAGCAGTCATCCAGTGTCTTTTCCTTCCCACTCATTTCAGGTTGAGCTATAATTCAGCCGGTTTAAGGCTGCAGAGAGGAAATAATAATGAACTAGAGCTCGTTTTTACTAATTTCTCACAATTTGAAATGAGGGTTCAGTTTGTTCTGGTGAATGGTGCGGCTGCTCGGTTGTTTTGGCAGATAGTTTTCTGCGCAGTTTTTGCAGTGAAGGGGCCGGCTGCTCTTGGGAGTGTTGTTGCTATGGCAGGATACGCTTGCTCTGTGACAGTATTTAGATGGGTGGTATGTGCCTAAGTAAGATGCACATGATTGCCAGGACTCACCAGTACAATCTGCTTGACTTGTCCCTGGCTTTCAAAGTGGAGCTCGGGAGCATGGCTCAGGGTCATCCACTGATCAGAAGGTCAGTGGTTTGATCCCCTGCTCCTCTCGTCTACATGTTAATATGTCTTTGGCCAAGTGACTGATGCTAAATTGTCCTGAGGCAACTGACAGTTACACTAAAGTGCATGAAAGTGAGTCTCAGTGGATGCTGTGAGAGCATAAATGAGCACCAGTCCATTTACCAAATAATTAGAGAGGGTAAGAGTACAGACATGTTCCATCCTCTACACTGACAGTACACTGTTTATGCTGTCTGTCAGTGAATGAATCTAAGCATCATCAGGGTGATTCTCTTCATCTGGACGTATGCATCCAGACATCATCATCTTAACTTCAAATAAATCTTTGCTATACTTGATGTAACTCTGACCATGAGCACCAGAACCACTGTGCACCAGTCACACACTGTTTTATTTCAAATCCATCACATTATTGCAAGCTAACCGATTTATGCTGCAGTAAGCTGCAGAGTATTTTCATGCAACCTTTAAATAGCACAGTTAGTCTTCCCCAGCTTGTTTTACAGCACAAAATGTCCAGTTTATCAAACACCACTGAGCAGTCCTTACCCTTAAATTTAAGCTCTCTCTCCTGTCCTGTCTTTCTTATCTTTCTCCATCTCTGGGTGAAGTTAGCTCTTTTGTTCTCTACCTGTGAAATACAGCGGCTGTACCTTTAGTTAGCAGACACTTTGTGTGACAAACTGTGAATGGACTGGTTCTTATGTAGGTCTTTTCTGCTCTATTTGACCAACTGAAGTGCTTGATGCAATCTTTGCATGCTCAGATGGACACAGACAGTTTGTGTTGGTTGATGTTTGCTGAACTGATAACGCTGTATTTGTAATTACTTGCCACTTAAAAAACATAACTCCCTTTATCTTCCTCTCGCGCTTCTTTTGTAGCACTAGCTGGATGCTAAAGTACAGCAATTGCAACTTATAGACGCTCGTTCTGGTGTTGCAAAAAAAGAAAAATACTCCAAAACAAATAAACAAACAAACAAAACCACCCGTCGACTTTAACCCCTGACTATAGCACACGGTTTTACCTATTTCGTATCTTCTTATGTGACATACCCTGGTGATTACTACACAAACTGCGCTTCATCTGTTTGGGCTTAAATGCGTTTGATGTCTGAAGACATGCAGTGAAAAAATAGCTCTGCATTAAACAAAAAGAAACAAGCCTGTTTAGAAAAAATAAGGAGTAGAGAGTACAGATTTTTGTTTAAAATAAACATTTTCATTTTACACGTTGGTTTTGAGAAATACCGTTTTAACATGTTTAAACTGTTCAGTTGTGCTATTTCCTTTTTCTTAATTCTGTCTCTGGCAGCTTTTGCAAACAGAATTATGATCTGAATGCACTGCCTTTCCGAGATCAGTTCTATTTATTCTCTATAGGCTCCTCTTGTTCAGGGTTTTTCTGCTTATTTCTTCATTTCTATTCATGTTATTTCAGTTATTACATTATATATGGAATACGGTATGTACGCCCATTTCCTACACCCTGCGACAGGGGCTGTAGGAAACCAATAGGATGGTTTTCTAGACCAGTGTTGATATTTCCATTTACAGTAACTCTGCTCTGGGACCTGCATACATGGAAAGCAGGAGGGCAGCGACAGCAAGATCTTTAGCACAGACCATAGCATCAATAGCAGCAACACAGCCATCAACAATGTCCCAGAGCACCGTTGAGTGAAGGGTAGCACCCATTGCCCCCACCACAGAGTAGCATGGACTGTGCAGATCCAGTTGTCCACTCAATTACAACAGAGACACAAAGCAAAGGGACAAGACACACTGGTCTGGGTCTGGGAAAAGCTGCACCCAACTGTTGCTCCCTCACCCAGACATCCCACCACATCCAACGGGCCTGCGGGCATCCATGAGCCCCCAAGGCCCAGACCAAACATCCCAACATGGGCCAACCCACCCTACAGGGCGAGGCAGCCAACCCCGTGCTAGGAGGGACCCAGCCAGAGACCAGGCAACCCTGAGCACCAGGTCCCCAGGCCCCGCACCCAGACTCACCCAGAAGAGGCCAGCCACTCAGCTGGGGGCCAGGAGCCCCCACCACAAGCACCCCAGGTCCCACATCCCAAGAACACTAGGTAGTACCCTAGACACTCCAAAGCAACAAACCCAGCTATCCAGTCCACTGGGATCTGCCAGACCCCTGGAGTCCCAGAGACCGCTTTCATCCATGTGCAAGTCAAACAGGGAAACGAGAGTACAGCCGACCACTGCGACTAGTTGGAATTGGTCAGTGGACCCAGAGAGACTGCTGCAACCCATCCAGATACTAATGGAAGAGGGAAATATTAATTGATGTTAACAATGTATTTCACCTTGATAAAGTGCTGTTTATCAAGGTGATGATAGTAAAGGCACATGGTGTTGGCCTGTGCACTGCTAATCCATCACAGATAAGATTAAGGAGGGAGGAGCAGGGATTAAAAAGCAAGAGGATGTTGACTGAGTGGCCAGACAGAGAAGGAGGTTTTGGAATCATGTCACTGGGCCTGGAGTCTGACACCGATCAAAGCACTGGAATAGAAACCTAAGACAATGTAACTGGTTAAAAAGAATTGTTTGATTTTAATTTTAATTTACAAAAAATGTAAAATAAACATATTTGACAAAGATTTGATAAGGATTAAAAATGTAAAAAATTCATAAAAGAAAGGGGATCACTTATTGGATTGTGTTTATGTTTGCAAGCATAAAATAAATATATAAATATATGTACTATAAATAAATCCCTGTGGTTGTGTGAGTTCTCCGTCTTCCTACAGTGCAGAGACATGCAGTTAGTGGGGTTATATGCTGATTTTAACTTGCCCATAGGTGTAAATGGTCATCTGTCTCTCTGTGCTAGCCCAGCATCAGGCTGGCAGCCTGTCCAGGGGTACGCTGCCCTTTGCCCTATGGTAGCTGACATAGGGTCCACCTCTCTGCGACCCTGATAAGGATAAGTGGAAGGGAATGGACGGACAAATTGAATGCTACATCAGATGTATGTGCAGAAAGCAGTGAGTATGTAAAAGTGTATTAAAAGCGTGTCAGGTGTTTAGGAGTCTAATGGCAGCGGGGAAGAAAGACTTATTTAGCCTACAGGTCCTAGATTTCACACTTCTGTATCTCTACCTGAGGGTAGACGTATGAACACCTTGTTTTAGAGGCTGATGGGGTCTTTGAGGAGGGAAGTAGCTATCCTGTGGATTCTGTGATGGTAGACGCTCAGCAGAGAGGGCAGTGGAGTCCTGATAATCTTTACAGCAGTCTTCAACACTTTCTGGAGTCCATAGCATAAGTGTTGCCATACAACACTGTTATGAAGCTGATCAACATGCTCTCAACCACACAGCTGAAAGAGTTGCTGAGGATCATAGGCAAGATACCAAACTTCCTCAGCCTCCTCAGAAAGTATAGCTGCTGTTGAGTCCTCCCAACCAGCTGTATGCTGTTAAATATCACTGATGCTCTTCAGTCTCCTGAATGAACAGTGCCTGGTGCCTGTCTCCTCACCTCCATTCTGTAGGCTGCTTTATCACCAGCAGTGGTGAACGTTGGGATGATGTTATCCTTGTGACAGGAAACACAGTAGCCGGTGAACAGGCTTTTGGTGAGGAAAAGGTTGACTACACTGAGACTACACTGTAAAATCTGTCAGTGGATTCTAGATTTTTGATTATAAGGGGTGTAGGAGCCATTTTTCGGTTGATACCTTATGTATGCCACTAGAGGTCATTTTTTGAGTTTTTGGTATGGTGAAGGTTTTTAAGGTAGACGCACGTAATCAGCATCAGGTGTGTTGTTAATCGGAAGAAGGCAAACAGTTTGTGACCGCTGCGCTGTTGTGTAAAATTGTGTTGGGATAAACATCTAAAGTACAACTGGAGTTATTGGACTGTTTAATAAATTCATGCATACCAGTGACATCATGTCACCCCCGTCACACCGAACGCCTCAGTGGCTTCAAGTGTAGGCTTAGCCTCTACGTGGTACAATATTTTATTTTTGATCTTTAATTAAGTCCTACCATTAATTAATTCTTCGATCTTAAATATGATCAACCTATCTCTAATGATCGGCTATGTACCACAGGCCTTCAAGCTGGCTGTAGTTAAACCTTTACTCAAAAAGCATCTCTAGACCCAGCAGTCTTAGCTAATTATAGGCCAATCTCCAACCTTCCTTTATATCAAACATCCTTGAAAGAGTAGTTGTCAAACAGCTAACAGATCATCTGCAGAGGTTTATTTGAAGAGTTTCAGTCAGGTTTCAGAGCTCATCACAGCACAGAAACAGCTTTAGTGAAGGTTACAAATGATCTTCTTATGGCCTCTGACAGTGGACTCATCTCTGTGCTTGTCCTGCTAGACCTCAGTGCAGCGTTCGATACTGTCGACCATAATATCCTATTAGAGCGATTAGAACATGCTGTAGGTATTACAGGTACTGTGCTGCAGTGGTTTGTATCATATCTATCTAATAGACTCCAGTTTGTGCATGTAAATCAGGGGTGTCAAACTCAATTGCACAGGGGGCCAAAACTCAAGGCAGACTTTAGGTCGCGGGCCAAACAAGATAAACATTTATTGAACACTAAAACAATGTTTTTTAAACATAAATATTGTTACGTTTCGGTGTGTCAGTGTTTTGTTTTGGCGTGACTGTTATGTGTTTCCTGTTTTACTTTGAAAGTCTGTGTTATCTTAGTGTTCAGTTTACGTTTCCTTGTCTCGTCAGGTCTAATTTGCCCCAGCTGTGTTTCCCTCCTGTGGTCCATTCCCTAATTGCTCCTATGTATTTAAGCCCTGTGTTTCTGTATGTCAAGGTCGCGATCTTCCCCCCGTTGTAAATAGTTTGACGTCTTGTGTTTGGTGATGTAAATAAATGTCGTATCTTGCTTTAAATCTCGTTTTGGGATTATTTTAGTGGGGTTTTTTTGTGTTTTTTTTTCTTTATTTTTACTTTTTTTCGTGTTGCACTCCGGTTGCCTAGGCCGGGGTGTAACAATATGAATAAAAGCAGACAGGAATATTATTCCAGATTAAATAAACTTAGAGAAAATAAACTTTAACTTTAAATATTTTGCTCTCCATAAAAATATATCCTGTCAAAATTATGCAAGTTAGAAATATGAACATCCTGCTATAACCCCAGAAAAAATAAATGAAAATTTTACTTTTAAGTAAATGCTAAAATACAAACAAATCAAAACAATGAGATTTTGTTGCTATTATGCCATTTTATAAAAAATAAAATAAACTTAACATATTTTGCTCTTCATAAAAATATCTCCTGTGAAAATTATACAAAATTCAAAATATGAACAAGATGCAAAACCACCCCCAAAAATATAAATAAAATTTCTGCTTTTCAGCAAAAGTTAAAATAACAACAAATCATAACATTCAGTTTTCTTTGCTCTTATGCCATTTTGTCAGAGCTGGATGCTTGGCATTTTTGTTTGTCAACAAGTTCGTTTAGGTTTGGTGTGCAGTGCGCTCAGTTTACCTGCAAAGTGCGCATTTGGGAACACTGTTGCGCCGACTTGGTTCAACATTACTTGGCAACAGGGAAAGTGAGGCAAGTTGCACTGGTGCATTTGTGACTCCCATAAGAGCAGCTTCACTTGAAACGCCTTCACCGCATCATACATGTCCATGAACTGACAGGTTTCCTTGCTGAGCTCAAAAACTCTGTTGAGAACTTTTCCCCAACTCAGCCAGCGGACCTCTGTATGATGAGGAATGTCGGCAAACTCTGAATCTATTTTCCACAAAAAAGACTGAAATTGGTGGTGATTTAAACCTTTAGTTTACAGTTTGCGTTACGGTGATCATTACATGCTCCATTTTATGACTTTACCACACAGCGTTTCCTGGTGTGTGATGCAGTGATATGCTGTTAACTCGCCAGTACAGTCCTCCTCCTGCATCTTTAATCACATCCTGCTGACTAGTGCACTTATTTCACTGGTAGTTACACTTTGACATACGTTTTCAAAAATGTTATTCCTCCCAGGAATTTTGGAACATTTTCCTAAACTTCTGCCCAATGTTTACAGCATTGATGAAACTTGATATAATCAAACATTCACCAGTGCTATTAGTAGCTTTTGGAAAATTTGTAATATAAAATACATTTTTAGGCTTGCTTTATATCAAATATAATAAAAAATGGGGTGGTCAAAAATATTAGCCCTATTTGCTTTCAAAACACTGAGAGTAATTAACCAATCAGCTTTGAAATCACATCTGTGCAGTCAATTGACTTCCTAACAAGATTCAATTGCATAAAAAGGGTGCAAAGAACAGGACACCTGAACACATGAGAGGAACTAGTGTTACTGACCATTGCCAAAAACAAAATAAATAATTCTGGAGTTCAGAAAAAAGATAGTAGAGGCTCATGATAAGGGGCAAGGCTACATTGCCATTTCCAAGTAATTCACAGTGTCTAGAAATGCTGTATGTTGCATCATTGCCAAGTACAAGGAGACGAATTCTGTAAGAAGCACACCTGGCCGTGGCCGTAAGCACAAGATTTCAAGAACTCTGGAGAGGAAAATAGTCACAGATGTCTGCAAGGAACCGCGGGCATCTGGAGTTGATGTTTCAAGGACCACAGTTGTGACTGCTCTTCATCGTGGTGGACTTCAGGGGTATCGTCCCAGAAGAACCCCTCTACTCAAAGAGCAGCACATCACAGCCCAAATGAGGTTTGCCCATGAACATTGGAAAGGTAAACATGAATTTTGGAAGTCTGTGCTTTGATCCGATGAGAATAAACTGGAACAGTTTCAGCACATAGTTGTTGTTTATGTTTGGTGAAGAAAGGCACAGGCCTTCAAGCCCAGGAACACAGTTGGGAACATCATGCTGCGAGGCTATTTTGGAGCCTCAGGCACAGGGAGCCTTGTTTCATTGCATGACATCATGAAAAAAGAAATTATGTTGACATTTTGAAGGAGAATATGCAGAAATAATCTAGGCTTAGGTCGTCGCTGGGTCTTCCAATAAGACAATGACCCAAAGCATACATCAAAATTAGTCCAACAGTTCCTCAAGGATACCAAAAGCATGATCCCAGAGTGGACTGCACAGAGCCCAGACCTCAATCCTATTGAGAATCTGTGGCGAGTGCTCAAAGTGAATGTCCATGCTTGGAAAACATTCAATTTGGACTAGCTAGAACAATTTGCAATGGAGGAATGGGCCAGAATCCCTCAGGAGACCTGTGCCAACCTAGTAAAGAGCTACTCTAAGAGATTGTTGTCAGTTGTGGCTCAGAAAGTGTACAGTATTGACTATTAATGGCCATGGGGCTAATAATTTTGGATGTCTCATTTTTGCCCTTTCTTGTTTCAGCTTGGTGTATCAATAAAATATCCTAATTAAACTTAGTGGACATTGTTATTTTGGGAACAGATACACAACACAAAACACAGACTTGTTGTTAATGGTCATTTTCACACTTAAATCAGGTGTATTCTCTGATTTCATAACGGGGGCTAATAATTTTGGCCTCAACTGTACTTTCATCCACAACAAGAGAGTATGCAATAAAGTCTTTGCTTCTTTCACACAACTGTGTTCTTAAATCAGTGGCATCCTCACAAACCCGATGAGCAGTCGTATTTCTGCTCAGGCTCACATTTACCAAAATCTGCGTTTTGTCTGGAGACATGACATCGCGTAGACGTAAACATATATTCATCCTCCCACCGGGCGCTGAAAGGCTCTGCTTTAGGAATCAACTTTTCTCTTCGCCATTGTGAGGGGTTAGCTTGGCAAACACAGAAGTTTGACTTGATTGAGGCAGGAATGTTCCCAGGTAGCCTAGCGTTTGGCAAGGAGGCTGCAGCGCTTCATTATTGGATCTGTAGTTTGTGTGTTATTAGCACCTCATATCGCCAGGCCATGCATAACAATAACAATAAATCTCTATAAAATGATCTTGCGGGCCTGATAGAAATGTACGCTGGGCCGGATGTGGCCCGCGGGCCTTGGGTTTGACACATGAGATGTAAATGGAGAGTCTTCTTCACACGCTGAGGTTCATTATGGAATTCCACAGGGTTCAGTGCTAGGACCAATTCTGTGTACATTATACATGCTTCCCTTAGGCAGCATCATCAAAAGGCATAGCATACATTTTCACTGCTGTGCAGATGACACCCAACTATGAAGCCAGATAACACCCCTCTAATTACCGAATTTACTGCTTCTAAAATCAGATAAAACTAAGGTTATTGTGCTTGGCCCTAACCAGATAAGTGGTAAATGGACTGATTTTTATACAGGGAGTGCAGAATTATTAGGCAAATGAGTATTTTGTCCACATCATCCTCTTCATGCATGTTGTCTTACTCCAAGCTGTATAGGCTCGAAAGCCTACTACCAATTAAGCATATTAGGTGATGTGCATCTCTGTAATGAGAAGGGGTGTGGTCTAATGACATCAACACCCTATATCAGGTGTGCATAATTATTAGGCAACGTCCTTTCCTTTGGCAAAATGGGTCAAAAGAAGGACTTGACAGGCTCAGAAAAGTCAAAAATAGTGAGATATCTTGCAGAGGGATGCAGCAGTCTCAAAATTGCAAAGCTTCTGAAGCGTGATCATCGAACAATCAAGCGTTTCATTCAAAATAGTCAACAGGGTCGCAAGAAGCGTGTGGAAAAACCAAGGCGCAAAATAACTGCCCATGAACTGAGAAAAGTCAAGCGTGCAGCTGCCAAGATGCCACTTGCCACCAGTTTGGCCATATTTCAGAGCTGCAACATCACTGGAGTGCCCAAAAGCACAAGGTGTGCAATACTCAGAGACATGGCCAAGGTAAGAAAGGCTGAAAGACGACCACCACTGAACAAGACACACAAGCTGAAACGTCAAGACTGGGCCAAGAAATATCTCAAGACTGGTTTTTCTAAGGTTTTATGGACTGATGAAATGAGAGTGAGTCTTGATGGGCCAGATGGATGGGCCCGTGGCTGGATTGGTAAAGGGCAGAGAGCTCCAGTCCAACTCAGACGCCAGCAAGGTGGAGGTGGAGTACTGGTTTGGGCTGGTATCATCAAAGATGAGCTTGTGGGGCCTTTTCGGGTTGAGGATGGAGTCAAGCTCAACTCCCAGTCCTACTGCCAGTTTCTGGAAGACACCTTCTTCAAGCAGTGGTACAGGAAGAAGTCTGCATCCTTCAAGAAAAACATGATTTTCATGCAGGACAATGCTCCATCACACGCGTCCAAGTACTCCACAGCGTGGCTGCAAGAAAGGGTATAAAAGAAGAAAAACTAATGACATGGCCTCCTTGTTCACCTGATCTGAACCCCATTGAGAACCTGTGGTCCATCATCAAATGTGAGATTTACAAGGAGGGAAAACAGTACACCTCTCTGAACAGTGTCTGGGAGGCTGTGGTTGCTGCTGCACGCAATGTTGATGGTGTTTGCAGGTGTTCTGTCTCTTTTTTCCATCTCTTTCAAGTATGGAGAAAAGTATCCTGAGAGATCAAGAAACTTCTGAAGGGGTGAAACAATCTCTGTGCCCATGCCAAAACACTTCTTCCTTTTCCAGCCTCCTCACAGCTAAGCCTCCATAGCTTAGGTGTGAACAAGGTCTTGTCATTAATATAGCTCACCCTGGTGCGTCATTATACGCAGCTGTCCTCACAGAAGCTGATGTATGATGTCACAACATCCGTATACTCTTCCAAACTGTTGGTAGCAGTCCTGAAAACCTCCATGTCAGTGCAAGCCGGACATGCCTGCATCATTAGTGCGCTACCTACATGTCTTCAATACACGTTTAGAGAGTTGTAGTTTCTACCAGTATGAAGGGATCAAGTAAACCATGAGATTCCTAATGCAGCATGAAGGACTGCATGGTAGGCATTGCTTACTGTGGTGTAACAGTAGAGTTGTCTGGTTGGGCATTGAATAACGTGTATGCATTTAGGGAGCTTCTGACTGAGGTTTCTTTGGTTAAAATCACCAAGGACAATGACTAAGGTGTCTGGCTTTGTCTCCCAGGCCTCCTGTATGTTGGCCTGTGGTGGAATATACACACCTACCACACTGAATGAAGTAAACTCATGTAGGGAGTAAAAAGGTTTGCAGTAAATGACTAAAGATTCCAGATGAGGAGCACAGTTTGAATAGTTATTTAAATAACACCATCATTACACCACTGTTTATGTAAAAACAGAAACCTCCTCAAGTCCTCAGGACTTGAAGCCCTGATGTTCAGGAGCTCATCTCTGGTGTAAGAAGTTTTGGTTGTTGTCTCTTCCACTAGTACCTACTTGGCTTAGCTCATCTTGTGTTTTAGGGTTTTTCATTAGGTGGTAGTACCTGGAACCAGGTTCTTTTTTTATGACCTACTTGGCTGGGGTTCCAGGTAAAAAAACGTTTTATGAGGATGGCCTGAGGACCTGACATGCTCAGCTGCTTGTAGGGGTGGCTGTAGCTCGGGGGTAGAGCAGGTCACCTACTGATTGGAAGGTTGGTGGTTCAATCTCTGGCTCCTCCAGCATGTCAAGTATCCTCGGGCAAGATACTAACCCCAAGTTGCTCTCTGATGTGTTTGTGTGTGAATGTAGTTAGACAGCACTAAGTATAGAGAAAGTGCTTGTGAATGCTTTATAGAGCACTTTGAGTACTCTGGGAGAGTAGAAAAGCGCTCTATAAGAATCAGTCCATTTACATTTGTGATAGAATACGTGATAAGCGCAGGAGAACCTGGAGAACACTTGATAGACATGAAAGGGTCTGGTGGCAGAACGATGATGGTCTGGGGAGGCATATCAAGACCCGATGATGGTTCAGTGGGTCCTGAATTCCTCCCCACGCATGACAATGCCCAGCCTCACGTGCCTGTATGCAGGCAGCTCCTGGAGGATGAAACAATTGATACCATTAACTGTCATGCCTGGCTGACCTAAATTCAGTAGAACACCTCTGGGAAGTGTATAGGAATTTCTTTTATTTATGTATTATTCACATTATTTTATTGTATGATGCCTTGGTGCCACTGGATTTTCACATGTCTCACACTCATACAGTTAGACAGACGTGGGGGTCTGGTAAGGAAGTTGGGAGAAGCAGACGACTCCACAGGAAGAATCTTTTGTCTCTTTGAGGACTCTGGGAGGTAGCAAGGGAGTGTGAACCTTAAGGTCTGAAACAGCTGTGCACTGCCTTTTGTTCCTGGAGAAGGTATTTAACTGAGAGCCATGCTGGGCTCAGGGAGACTCTGCTGACCGTCTGCCCCACGATCATGCAGGCTCTCCACCAAGCTTGGTTTTTCTGTTCTTTCAATTCAATTTCAATTCAATTTTATTTATATAGCGCCAAATCACAACATAAGTCGCCTCAAGGCGCTTCATAGATGCAGAGAAAAACCCAACAATCACATGACCCCCTATGAGCAAGCACTTTGGCAACAGTGGGAAGGAAAAACTCCCTTTTAACGGGAAGAAACCTCCGGCAGAACCAGGCTCAGGGAGGGGCGGGGCCATCTGCTGCAACCGGTTGGGATGAGAGAAGGGTTCTTTGTGTCTTGATTAAAGAATGTTAGCTACTGCTCACCGCTTGTCTGCAGGCTTTATTTAATGGAAAACGTCCACAACAGACGTTACACCAGGCTGAACCTCACACTGTCCAGAAGCTCAGGCATGACCAAGTCCAGATTTGGAGGAAACCCCCAAGGATCATAATAAAAGATCAATTAAAAATATAATTCTTTTTAGTATGTTAACAGAGAAATGTAGTCTGAGTATTGGAAATGTCTATTCTAAAGTCCAGATTTTGTGTGTGGACATGATCCACCATCAGCCTTTTATAGCCATGTCTGGGTTTGAGAAAATAAGATCTGTGTCGGTGATCTGTCATCGTCTTTCCATGATTGTGAACAATAATGAGTAAACACAGATTATTATTATTTGATTTTGCTGATAGTTAATTATATTAAATGCCGGTCAGAACATGATCAGTTAAATATAAATATGTTTAAGTTTAGTGTAAGACAATAATCATTTGAAAGACCTCACTGAAAACTGGTGTAGAAATGACCTTGAGAGATATGAGTGTGTGTGTGTGAGAGCGCACACACAGGACATAGATCTGTGAATGTCTGACTTTTAAAGTGTTTGATTTAGTAAGAAAGCAGATTGTATTTAGTAAACTGTGACTGACAAACACAGAGTTTAAGGTGAAAAGTATTTGGATTAAGACAGATTGTGCTAAAGTGAACGTGAAATCTAAACTGAATGAAGCTTATTATTACGTAACCGAATGTTTAAATATAACAGAATTTTCCATTTTAAAAGAAAGAAATAGAGAATGAAACGTTGTGGCTGAAGAGCGCTGGATCTGTATGTAAACACTAGATCCCAGAGAGAGGGAGGTGGGACAAGTGAGCAAAGTATAAACTGGAATGTCTGGAGATGTTCTGGGCCTGTTCCTGTGAGATCAGTACAGATCTCAGAAGTCCACCTTTGGAAATTCCAGCAGAGATGCTGAGAAGGAGCAGACCACGATCGAAACTGTAGACTTGTAAAGTGGACGTGGCTCTATCTTCGCTCATCACTGCCATGTTGGAGTGTTTCCAGTAGCTCAAAGCAATGAGACGGACCACATCTTCATTGCTAGATGTACCTGTGTCCCTTCCAACGTCTCCCTACTCCACAGTAGGTTAAATAGATAAGGATGACTGATGGGATATGGCTATTATTTTGTGATACATATTATTTTTATTTCTGCTTTTGCTTTGCTCCTGCAAATTTACTTTAATAAAATCTCCCACAATTAAAGTCTAAATCGAGGACAAAGGTTTCACAAAGGGGTAAAAAGTGTGAGTTTTTAATTATTTTAGTGTAAATGGCCCTCACAGGTTTCTCCAGCCTTTTAAAGTAACAGTAGATTGGGTCCAGGCTTCTAAAACCAACCCAGATTAACAAGTGCCATGACTGAGAGGGGAGCTGACATAACAGCTGGGACTGACACAATCTGACCTGTAAGGCTGCTCAGGTTTCTCTATATCAGCTCAATCAGGGAAGACACCAGGACATCAAGTCCAGCTCAGTCCCCTCACCCACATCAGCTCCAGCTGAATTCTGCATTACCCACTGGGTGAGACTGATAGGATCAGAGATTAGGACCTTTTTATCAGACTTCCTGTGTAGGGGTCGTTGGCCCTGCAGATGGACAATGTTTAGCACTTTATCATCACAGGACATATCAAATTAACTGTTGTATGACTGTCCTCATATCTACCCCACAGACATAAATAAATTCTTCCAAGTTTAAGTCTGATGTTAATCATTAGAAAATCATTTATATAGAATTTTACACACATCAGTACATATAATGGTAAAGGTATGAGACAGTTTGTTTGTTATCTGGGTTTCAAATACTTATTTTGTTTTGAAATTCATCATTAATTCATGAGGCTCCCCGTTTGTAAGTATTTTGTGTGAGCTCATCTAAACTAAGGCCTATCTATATGTTACAGTGTGTTCAAGAATGCAGTGGAAAGGTAGCAAACAAAAGCCCAACAAAGAAAAACAAAAACATCTTAGCTGCTCTCATCAGGAAACAAGCATGAAGTGATACAGAACATGGACTGCAGGTGAAGACGAAGATCATCACTTTCATCAAAAAGTGTGTAGCCCCAGATCTAATTTCATAGTGTAAAGCGACACAGTGAAGCCACATGGTACTTTCATATACTATAGCTTCATCAGTTAAAATAAAAGATGAGAGGTTATCACCAAACACACCCAGTGCATGCCCACCACTGACCAGGAACCAAAGTCTGATCTTCAACAGGTAACAAGTGCAGTCAGGCTTGGAGCAACCTTTCTACCTGCTCATATTTCTAAAGTAGAACCACTGTGGAAATCAATTTAAAGCCTTTTTGGTTTGGTTTACATCTGTGTTGTTGTGGAAAGATGATATTTCTGTCCTCATTATCATAGAGACTGTAGATTGTAGGTTTATGTAGGTTTGCCGTATTGGTCTATCTGATTCACTTTTGCTTTTATTGTTTACTTTATTTTATTTTCACTTGCTACACACAGGACAGACATGACTGGGGGAAAGAAAAGGGAGAAAGAAAGAGGGAAAGAAAAACAGCGGGGAAGAGGAATGGTGCTAAAGGGCAAAAAACAAAAACAAACAAAACAAACAGACAAAAAATACAAATATCAATCACCTGGATCACCTGTTGAGAAAGAAAAAAGAGAAAACAAGCAGAAAAAAGAACAATAGAATAAACAACATCATCGTGATGATCTATGTGAATATAACAGTAAATACTAAATATTAAACATTGATGATTTAAACATCTAGTTGGTGTTGGTGTGGAGAGTAACCTTCAGTAATAGTAATAAATCACACAGCAGTAGTACATTCATGTAGTTGTAAAAAGCATGATAATATATTAAGTAATCCAAAGTATTCAGAATACGTTACTCTGATTGAGTAACGTAACGGAATACAGTACAAATTATATTTTGGGGCATGTAATCTGTAATCTGTAGTGGAATACATTTTAAAAGTAACCTTCCCAACACTGGTGAAATGATGTATGATGTGCTATTATTCACTTCATGTTTTAAAGCTAAACCCACGATAGCAAAATATATTCTTGATGTTTATGATGATGATTGATGATCAAATAAAAGCTAAAAAGAAATCATTATCAATATAAAGAGGTAGAATACTCTGTTTGACAATGCTGTGTGATGGATGAATGATTTAGATCTACTAATACAAGTCAGTAAAATGTATTTTTAAAGCACAGGTTTTGCTGACCAAAGTGCCATACGGATTATGTATTCTTGTAATTATTTACACAAATGAGCATCAAAGAGTAAAATCTGGGAACATAGAACACAGAATTATGAGCCCTTCAACAATAAGCAGTTACATATCAGAAGAACATCCCAAAGGGAACTTCCTGTCTCTGACATAGCTCATCTGCTGTTTGTATAAGAAGTAAAAAGTCTATGGGTGTGATTGATTTTCTGTGTCTCTGTTGTATGACGGAGAGAGAGAATGTTCCATAAAGATGTTGTAGAGTGGGTAATCACAGTGATTCGTGATGGCTTCTAACTTCTTTAATTTGCTGTGTTCCTGTGTGGCTCCACAGTTGCAGCTGATTAACTGTCACATGCTTTGTCTCTCACGTAGGACATGGAGGAGGCCGACCTGCTGAAGGAGAGGCTCCAGGCCATCATGGTAAACAGCAGTCCTACAGTCTCTGTAGTTTAAGTAAAAAGCCAGTTTCCAAATAATCTGTGTTACATACTGACTTGAAGTAAACTTCATTTTTAAAAATTTGGTGGTGATGGGTTCTAATCCATTTGTGTAGATGGCAAAGATAGCACTAAAGTTGACCATCATATCTAGAGGGGCAGAGCTGGAAGTCTGTCATCGGAATGATCTGATTTGTGTCCACATGAGTTAGTTAGTGACGTCAGGTGAGTGCGTCTTTATGATTTAGTAAAACAAACAAGGAAGTAATTCCACTGGTAGCTTTAGGCTAGAAACAGTGTGAACAGTAGGTCCATCTTCATAACATAAGTTCACATTTTAATACAACAGACGCTTATGGAACTGTAATAAAATGGGCAGCTTATAATCACACTTAGCTTTAGAGTCTGAGTAACTGTTTTGTCTTGTTTTTGTCCTGCTGAAAGTTCATATTAGCTTCTGAAATGTGAAAATTATATTTTACAATGAATGACTGTAGTGGAATTTGTCTTTAGTTTTTACCAAACACAAATGAACAACTTGAGAAATAGGCGATGTAGGATTTTGAAATTCATGCCGTAGGTGCATCTACTAAAAGATTCAGATGAGTTTGAATCCTGGTTACCTTCATGTCTATGTCCAAGGTCAAGGTTCCAGGGTTTCTGAACATCTTGTGAATGCGATGATTAAAGAAGGAAGTCGCCTGGCACTTCACATTCATTCCATAGGTGCATGTTTTAAAAATGTCAGTTGAATCCTGGTGACCCCGACGTCAAGTAGAGGCTCCAGGCCATCATGGTAAAGAGCTCATAGTCACACTCTTTGATGCCATCATATATATATGTCAGCAAAATACCTGTGTATCAGTAGATGTTTCTCATTGTGTAAATCTCTGCATTCTTGTAATTCAGAGCTGTGATACTTTACTTTAGCAGGATGTCAGGATGCAGAACTAAGAGTTGTTACCAAAGCACAGCCTGAAAATAAAACATGTGGGTGTGTATTTACAAGATGGCGTAGAGAGAAAATCCAGCCAGAAAAGAGTTGTAGCTGTGCAAGTCAACTCGCCTGTCAATGTGCAGAGAGGCTGCATCGCTTTCATCTGAGGCAGAAAGATATTAACATAAAGCACTAACTGATGATGACATAAGGTTCAGTGAATACTTACCAGCACTCACTAAAACTAGAGCACAGACTTAATGTACGAAACAGCAGCCCATATTGTTTCTTGGTTAATTCTATTAAATATGGCATCAGTAGCACAAGCACAGGTGAGAGGCTGCCTCTGTTGGCACACCTGTCAGTCAAAGCGATGGTGTCCCTGGTAACTTGTAGCTCTTCCAACATTCAGGTGAGTTATAAAAACAGTTGTAATGAAGGAGAAGATGGAGTCCAGGCCAAAACTTTTGTAGTGCTAGGCTGTGAACATGTTAATTTATTGGCTGAAGTGAAACAATCGAGGGGACTTTTGGAGCCAGCTTTAATTGGCAGCTAGTATAACTGGAGTAGTTCTGGCACTTCTGTGTTGGCTTTATTGTTCATCCACAGGGGCTTCCACTTTTTACAATATCTAACTTGGAGTTTTACTATATTTGTTATTATGTTATCAGTTTCAGCTTAACATGTTTCATGGAACTTTAATGAACTTTAACCTCCTAGGACCTGGCGTCCACATATGTGAACATCACATTTTGGGTTATTTAAACCAAAATACTAAATTTTTCTCTACAAGGGCCTGATATCCACTTACAAGGACATTATGCTGCTACTATTCTATCAAAATGTTAAACGAATATCCTGATGTGTGGCTCTTATTTTTCTTAAAAACAAAAATAAGGTAAAAAAAAAAAAATCTGGTAATTCTTTGTTTTTACATTCATTGGGCCCCAATATGCCCAAATATCAAAGAGAAATTAAAAATGCTGCTGTGGAAGAGTTCGGGTCTTAGGAGGTTAATGTGACTATAGCTAGTCATGTTGGGGCCACAGTTTCAAATAGCATGGTCCTTCTTCTGTAACAGACAAAAACCCACAGGTTCACTGTGTAGATCGCATAGTCCCTCTGATGGATACCAAATCAGTCAATCAAACATCTGAAGTACTCTCTTTTTAATCAATGAATCTTTGGGAGCCTTTTACAGCTCAATATTTAAAGTTGGGCCATAAGTTGGAAACAAGAAGGGAATGCTGTGGAAACCATTTCAGGATTATTTAAAGCCAAGTAATTATCTTATATTAACACTGTTAATTAACAATTACCAATTAATTAAATTAGCAATAAACAATTAACTGAGTACTGTTACACTGAAATTTAAGCCCAGAAACCGAGCACAATAATGTAACCTATGCCCATGAGGTGAAGTCAATTAGTAATAGTGTCGTTGATTTCACTGATAGTGGGTTACAAATTGTTAACAATGTTTATATTATCTGTGCATTAGGATTTTTATATTCTGACTTAGGTACCAAAGTCATAATAATAAGGTAATATTGATTAATAATAAACAGATTATTTTTTCCATTATTTTAATTCCAACAGGATTAATGCTGGAATTATAATAACAAGAAAGAGTACAGATAGAAATGAAAAATGTATCGCCAACTGCTGCACCTTTAAAGCATCAACATACAAAAATGAGAAAATACACAGATACATAAATCAACAGTCTTCTAGTAGTGTGAGTATGAATGTGACAGAAAGAGAGAGACAGAGAGTGAGTGTCTCGGTGTGTGTGTCTTTAAAACAAATGCACTTGATAATGAGGGTGGAAAGGTGCAATAATGTCCTCCCAGGTCCTGGAGGCAGATGGAGTCTGAATTAGGACAACAATCACAGCCATCCTCAGCTCCCAAGAGTACTGATGACCTGAGGCCACACGTCTTGGTGACATCCGCGTGTCCATCCAAGCAGGAGGAGGGAGGCCACAGATGCAGTGCCCACGGTCAAAGGGTGAGTGTCTCAGAAGACCAGAGACAACAGGCAGTCAACCCTTCCAGAAACTGCCACCCTGGTACAAATCAAGAACAGGTGCCAAAGAACCACCTGGCATCTGGCTGCCCCTTCCTCAACATTGAGAAGATCAAAGCCACCCCTAGCCACCAAGGGAATGGGCCAACAAGCACACCTGAACATCAAGCCACGCACCCCGGAACCAACAATCACCCACATCCCAGGGAGGGGCAGAGGCATCCAGGGGGGAAGCGGTGATAATGTATGAACGGGAGGTAAAGGACTATCCTTGCAAGGAGAGAGCCAGTAAACGACTGACTCAGTAGGCACCCCATTCCCAACATCCCACCACAGAGCAGGAACAAGTTGGCCTATGGCCTGCAAGGACAATGCCCCAGAGCACCACCGAGTCCAGGGCAGCAGCCACCACCCCCACCAGAAAAAGTAGACTGGAGTGTTTAGAGGAGTCCCAAGACTTGGGGTTTAGACCACCCCTGCACAAGGAGGGAGCCAGAGACCAGGTGACCCGGGGCACCTGGGCCCCAGGTCCCACATCTACCCTTGCCCAGAAGACTGGGGGGCAGCACCTGCCACCACAAGCACTCGTATACCAAGACCCACCCAACAGCAACCACTGCTGTCCAGCTCCCACGAGGCTGGCAGACACGGGGAGTCCCAGAGAGCATCCTTATCCACCTGAAGGGCATACAGGGAAACGAGACTAGAGCCGACCACCCCCACTAAGTAATGGAGTTCATCAGTGAGGACCAGAGAGAGACAAATTCATCCAATGTTGTTTTTTAAAGAGACAGACATTCGGTGAGTCCCGGCATCCTCAAGGCTTGTGCCTCCCAGCTTTGTGGAGTCTTTCATAAACTGTTCATGCTGAGTCTGAGTCTGCAGAGGGTCCCAGTGCTGTGAAGACGCCATGCCTCGTCCCTGTACGAAGACACCACATCCCAGTTCCCCCCAGGATTACAGGCCTGTGCCACTGACTTTCCACGTCATGAAGACCCTGGAATGGTCTTCATGACCATCTGCCAACTATAATCAGGTGACATTAGGCTCCCCTTCAGTTTCTTTACCAGCCCTGCCTTTGAGCAGAGCAGGCCATCATCTACCTGCTCAATCGAGTCTTCACCCATCTGGACCAGCCGGCAAGCACTGTGAGGGTCATGTTTTTTTACTTTTCCAGTGCATTCAATACCATCAGGCCGACCCTCCTGGGTGATAAGTTGACAGCGATGCAGGTGGATGCTTCTTTGGTGTCCTGGATTGTTGATTAGCTAACAGGAAAACCACAATATGTGTGTCTTCAACATTGTGTGTCTGACAGGGTGATCAGCAACACAGGGGCACCACAAGGGACTGTCCTCTTCACTTTCCTCTTCACCCTCTGATGTTATAAAGAGAAAACATTGACTGTAGGACAATGCTCAGGATTTTCTAGGAGTCTGTTGTGGTCAGTGCCATCCTCTATGCTGTTTCAGGCTGGGGCAGCAGGTTGAGGGTCACAGATGCCAACAGACTCAATAAACTGACCGACAAGGCCAGTAATGTTGTGGGGATGGAGCTGGTGGTGTCTGAGAGGTGGATGTTGTCCAAGATAAGGACAATGCTGAACCATACCTCCCTCCCACCCACTCCATGACGTGCTGACCAGTCACAGGAGCACGCTCAGTGAGAGGCTGAGATTACCCAAAAGCATCATTAAGCGACTCAGGAAATCATTCCCTCTGTATCTGTATTATCTCTCTATTATCTCTTTGTACAACTCCTCCATCTAATGCACAGAACACACTGCAACAGTTACACCCTTTGCCCATCTTCCATAGTGAAAATAGCAAATAAAGTTTTACACTTTAGAGTAAAATGTCAATCAAATATATTTAATCTCTGTAATATTCTGAATATTTAAAATTGGGTTCATTGTATATATTATTGTATTATTGATTTAGTTCAGTCTGTTCTTACTATAACCACATAATTTCCTTATGGATTAATAAAATATTCTGATATGGATTCTGATTTTTTTTGAGTGTGTAAGGTCCATTTGGAAAAACTTTGTCCTGTGTAGTACGTTCTGTAGGGAACTTTGTATTGTTTAAGTTGTAAGTCGGGCTTTTAGTCATTTTGAGGGTGCTCAAGCATATTTGTGTCCAGATGTTTTTATCTGGACTGGTGGAAAGATCTTGCTGCCACTTAGCCTTTGGGAGGGAAATTGATTAGTCAATTTTAAACAATAGATTATAAATTATTGATGACAATTTGGGGGTATAGTTCTTTTAAAAAACATGCTTCTGTTAGGATGCCTGGGTCGTTGACCCAGGGTTTTGAGTTTATTATATTATTTATCATTTCTAGTCTTTGGTTTCTTTGAGTTCTGTCTTATGGTTTATGTCTCTGTGTTCTCTAGTTGCTCTGTCTCCTCTGTCAGCTGTATCCCCTCGTCAAGTTCGCGTCTCTGTGTTATGTTTCCTGTTTTACTTTGAAAGTCTGTGTCTCATGTAAGTGCATCTGGTTTTGCTTCCTTTGTCTCGTTAGGCCTGATTTGCCCCAGCTGTGTTTCCCTCCTGTTGCCCCGATTGCTCCCTCTGTGTATTTAAGCCCTGTGTTTCTCTGTGTCCGTGTTGTGATCTACCCTTATTTTGCTGTGTGTTCTGGCTGCATAAGTTTACCTTGGAGTCTCAGTTTTCTTACTTTTTGGAGTTCAGCATTAACGCTGTATTTAAGTTCACCTTTTGTCTCCGACTGTCTGCACTTTGGGTGCTTTTCCTGCCTGCGCACAGCCTTCACATGACAGCTTCCCAAGTGGGATTCAGTTGACAGGGATTCAGATTTTCCTGTATGATGGTTTCAGTTGCAGATATATTAAAGAAATTCACCTTTGCTGATTTTATATTTTGATCAAATTTCTTCAAATGAAATAAAGTTTGGGTCTTGTATGATTTTTTTTTTTAATTTCTTTTTTTGTCTTATTCTCATGCCACGATGAGAATGTTAGTATTTTTCTAGTAGTTAGTATTCAGTGATTTTTCTTTATAGTTTTATTTTAAAAACTTTTTAGTTTACATGGGATAAGTGCAGACTTTTTAAGAATTGTAAAGAATTCCCACCAGGCTCTTAGAAAAGTGTTTATGTTGAGGCTTTTAAAGCTATGATGATATGTTGTGATGCTTAATAAAACCATGTAAGAAGAGTCACTCTGTTCCGTACAGCTCTGGACATCCTGAGGGAGTGGTCTTCACTTTGGTACCCTCAGAATTTCATCTTGGCTTTTTGCAGTTGATGTGGTTCTGTTAGTTTCATCAGGTGGTGACCTTGTGCCCCAGCGTGAAGTGGCAGGAATGAGAATCAGCACCTCCAAGTCTTTTAATATGGTTCTCAGTTGGAAAAAGGGTAGAGTGTCCAAAGCATGCTTGTGAGTTCTGACCAGCAGTTTCAGTATCTCAGAGTCTAGTTCATTAGTGAGAAGAGAGTGGCCCGTGAGATTTACAGATGGGTTGGGCGGTGTCCGTGGAGACGATGAACCCTCACCAGCAACAGTCTCAAGGCACTTCACACTGTAGCATCGTTAAATTAAAATACAACTTACATTGAGGCAACTGTTGTTGTGATTTGGCACTGTAAAAATAAAAATGAATAATTTAAAGTGAGTTGAAAATATATTTTAATCATAAGCTCTGAGTAGTTACAATGAAGTCATGATACAAGTAGCAGGAATGGGTTTCACTGGTCCTTCCAGATGGACTTGGAGAGTCCTCGCTCTTCCACGTCGAGAGGAGGCAGCTGAAGTTATTCAGGCACCTGAGCTCCTAGACGCCTCCTGGGTGATGTGTTTCAGGAATGATCTAGTGGGAGGAGGCACTGGGGCAGACCCAGTACTTGGTGGAGAGATTATGTCTCTCAGCTGACTTGATAATGACTCTGTGTCCTCCCGGATGAGTTAGAAACGGTATGAAGAGAATTCTGGGCTTCTCTGCTTAGAATGCTGTCTGGACTGAGATAGAGTCATAAATACTAGCAGACATCAACAGGGAGATCCCCTTTTACTCCGGCTTAATTCCACACTGATCCTGGATCTAGGAGCTAATATTAGTGAGCAGTGAGGCTTAGTTAAAAATAAAGGAACTAAGCAGCGTGTTTGCCTGATATCCAGGATAACAACTGCACAATTTATTCTGTCCAATGTATCTGATCAAATTTCTAGATGTCTTTGCTACATAGTGTACTAATTAGCAAAGAGTGTTGTTGAAATTATAGCAAACAGACAGACACGTACACACACACTCAAGCAACAGGTAGGTCACGTCATGAAGCCTGTGCTGCTTTTTGTCTATTTATAGCTGTTGCTGTCCGTCTGTCAGCTCAAGGTTGAAGTGTCAGCATGAGGAGACAACAGGTGGAATAGTTTCCATGCTGTAATTGTGCATATGACACAAATGTATGTTTGACCTGCCCTCACAGGACAAAAGAAGAATCCAGGAAGAAATTGCCAAGAAGAGGAGACAGATAGAAGAAGAGAAGTTAAAACTCCAGTACATAAAGGTATGTCTCTAATTTACAGCCAAAAAGCAAAAATTTCCAGGAGAAAATGTGTCAGTGTGTAACAGTGTACAGGGAATGTGAGGAACTCTCGCTTGAAGGTTTAATGATTTCATTTACTGTTATATTTCTCCACATTTTCCTTGATGCAGTCTCAGAGCTTTATTTCACAGATATATACTCACTGCAGTAGCATTGTTCATATTATAGCTACAGCTATTCCTCTTCAACACAACTGAGGGTATTTCATACATTATTGTAAAAGTCAAATCTTCTTTTTTCATTCCATCGTTCCAAGTTATATATTTTTCATGTTAAGATAAATTGGGCACACATCTGAAGTTTTCTTAAGAAGCAGTTACGCACAAGTTAACCCCAGTTACAGTTAACCACAAGGGGGCTGTCTAAAACTGTGTCACGCCACTGAGCTGTTTCCTGCATCTTTGGCAAACTGGTCACTGCTGGTGTTGTAGTGGTGTGTAATGATATCACCTTCTTATATCAGTGACTACCAAAAAATATCTAAATTCCCTATGGAAGCATGCTGGAAAAATGAATAAATCTAACAATAAACAACATATTTAAGAGTTTTTGTTGCATTTTAATACAATGTCCATTAAATATTATAAAACAAGGTATCACCAAACTGGATGTTAGAAAATGTTTTGGTTATTTTACAAAAAAGCAAAGTAAATACAATCAAACTTTATTTTTAGTAAATGATACTACAGAGTTGTCTTTGGAGGCCTTTCTAGTTATCAACCCCAAATATTCATACTCTGACGGATACATCAGAGGTGGGGTTCGCATTCTGCCCAAGGATATTTGGAATACAGACTGGGAACCACTAACCTTCTGATTACCAGATGACCTGCTTTGCCTCCTCAGCTAAGGCCACCCAGCTACTGGGTATAAGATAAGATAAGATAAGATAACCTTTATTAGTCCCACACGTGGGAAATTTGTTTTGTCACAGCAGGAAGTGGACAGTGCAAAAGTTATAAGGCAAAAATTAGAATACAATAAGAATAAATACAGTACACAACTGTACAGAATAGAATAAAATAAAATACTATATACAGTAGAATAAAATAAAATAAATATACAATAAGATAAAAATAGAATACAAATACAAATACTATATACAACTGAGTAAAAATACAACGATGACAGAAAGGATTATTGCACTTAGTATTATTGCATATGTATGGATGTGTGTGCTTGATCAGTTAAAGTCTTTATTATGGAGTCTGACAGCAGTGGGGAGGAAAGACCTGCGAAATCTCTCCGTCCCACACCGTGGGTGCCGCAGTCTCCCACTGAAGGAGCTGCTCAGTGCTGTCACAGTCTGCTGCATGGGGTGGGAGATGTTGTCCATCAGGGATGACAGCTTAGCCGCCGTTCTCCTGTCACTCACCACCTCCACTGGGTCCAGAGGGCATCCTAGAACAGAGCTGGCCCTTCTGATCACCCTGTTCAGTCTCTTCCTGTCCCCAGCAGAGATGCTGCCGCCCCAGCAGACCACACCATAAAAGATAGCAGAAGCCACCACAGAGTCATAGAAGGTCTTCAGGAGTGGGCCCTCCACTCCAAACGACCTGAGTCTCCGCAGCAGGTACAGCCTGCTCTGCCCTTTCCTGTAGAGGGCGTCTGAGTTATGAGTCCAGTCCAGTCTATTGTTCAGATGAACACCAAGGTACCTGTAGCTGTCCACAGCCTCAATGTCCATACCTTGGATGTTCAGTGGTTGCAGTGGAGAATGCTTGTGCCTGCGGAAGTCTACCACCAGTTCCTTGGTTTTACTGGCATTGATCTGGAGGTAGTTCAGCTGGCACCAGTCCACAAAGTCTTGAGTCAGTCCTCTGTACTCCTTGTCGTCCCCATCAGTGATGAGGCCGACTATTGCAGAGTCATCAGAGAACTTCTGCAGGAAGCACTGGGTGGAGCTGTGGGAGAAGTCTGCAGTGTAGATGGTGAAGAGGAACGGAGCCAGAACCGTTCCCTGTGGGGCCCCCGTACTGCAGACGACCCTGTCCGACACACAGCCCTGAGTCCTCACATACTGTGGTCGGTCGGTGAGGTAGTCCAGGATCCAGGTAGTGAGGTGATGGTCCACTCCAGAGTTAACCAGCTTGTCCTTCAGAACCGAGGGAAGAATAGTGTTGAAGGCACTGGAGAAATCAAAGAACATGATTCTCACAGTGCTTCCAGCGGTCTCCAGGTGAGCGAGGGAACGATGTAGGAGGTGAATGACGGCATCATCCGCTCCAATGCCAGGCTGGTAGGCAAACTGAAGTGGGTCCAGTGATGAGCTTATTAGGCGCCGAAGCTGAGCCAGGACCAACCGCTCCAGGGTCTTCATCAGGTGGGATGTCAGAGCCACCGGCCTGTAGCTGTTGAGGTCCTTGGGGCTTGAAGTCTTTGGCACTGGTACAACACAGGAGGTTTTCCAGAGCTGTGGGACTCTTCCCAACCTCAGGCTCAGGTTGAGGAGTTGCTCCATCACCCCACACAGTTGGTCCGCGCAGGACCTGACGACCCTCGAGCTGATGCCATCTGGACCCGCTGCCTTCTTGCCATTAATCCTCCTCAGTTCCCTCCTAACCTGGGTGGTTGAGAGAGACAGGCTGGAGCCTTGTGTTGAGTGTGTATTGGATGCTGTTGTTGGGGGTGGGGGGGGAGTGAGCAGGGTGAATAGAGGAGGTGTGAAGTGTCTGAGGTGGAACAGCAGCAGTGGGGGTGGGTGAGTCTGCAGCCGATGTTGCAGACTGCCTCATGGCTGAGTCAAATGTACATAATTTAAACTTTTGAATGCAATGAGGGTAAGGAGAAGGGCAACACACAGGCCTAAAGTCCAGGTGGGGAAGCAGTGATTCAGTACAAAATACTTCGACTGCTCTGAGACCATAATCCAATGGAGCAACAATGAGTAGCGATAAAGCTAAAAATGATAATTGCAGTTCGTAAGTCTTCAGTAGTTGGGCAGTGGTTGATTTGGTAAAAATATTTACCCCCCAAAACTCCAGAGTCCTCTCTTCTGATGTTGCTCTCCATTAATCCATGGATGAATACGAACCCTCGGCCTTCCCAGAAGCTCTTTTATACTCATTCTGCACCCCCCCCCCCCCCCCCCCCCCCGCCCCCAGTGTTTTTCACGTGAGTGGAAAAGGTTTTAAAAAACATGCTTCTGTTAGGATGCCTGGGTCAACTCCCCACTCATTTTCATTTCCTGTTGTTCCTGTTGTGGAACTGTCCACTGATATTGGTTACATTCAGTCTCTTTAACATAGTGAAGGTTTTTGTTGGACACGGGTTCGTTTAATACACATCTACATATTTATAGCAGAGCTTTGAGAACATCCGTACTCTTCCAGTCATGATTACAACTTGTGCTTACAAAAGCTCCTGTGTCTGAGTTTCCAAACTGTACATGCTAAAAACTAAGATCCATCTCATTATTATTTGGACAACATTAGTTTTTACAATTTCACTAAAGATTTGTCTCCCAGAGTCCATGCCAACTATACTGAGAAGCTCTTTGCTTCCCATTCTGGCAAATCTAAATATGTCAGACTGAGACTAACAGCTGAATGGGAAGCGAGGGACTGGCTCCACTGCAGCTGCTGCTTCATAGTGTTGGATCTAGTATGCTGTTTGTGAAACTGAGGAGTGTGTGCAAACGTAATGTTCCTTAAAATATCTGATAGAGAAATCAGCTACACATTTTTCTTTGCTTAACAGGATAGGAAAAGAGTTTTTGAAAGCAGAGAGTGTCAAATGGAAAACAGAGCAGGTGTCACCGTAGATTTGAACATTTTAAATATGAGAAGAACACTGAGCTCGGTTTGAGGCTAAAGCAGAGGCCTGTGTGTTGGTTGACTGACAGAAGAAGGCTTTGAGGGAGCAGTGGCTGATGGACGGTCTGAGTCAGCAGTCGGAGGAGGAGCAGGAGGCCATGAGGCTTCAAGCTCAAGACGAACAGCAACAGAGTGACCACCTGCAGAGCAACATCATCAGGTAATCCAAACCTGCACTGAAGCTCACACTACATCCCAAAGTGGACACATGGGGCACAGCTCAGTATGAGCAAATCAAGTAGGTGAAGGTAACACTTTATAGTCACTGTCTGCCTAATAATGCCACAATATTAGGCATTAGTAAGGTATTATTAAGTGTTTAATTCATCATTTATAAAGCACTACTCCTTCGTATGTAATTTATAATTACAGATATTAATGTTTATTCTTGATTAACAAGCTCACATACAGATACAGATCATGATAGCCCGCTGATGGGTGGACATAATGGTACACCTCACCTGTGATGTGGATGATGCAACCATGAGTAATAACACCCCTAAATGAGAATTAGGAAAACTAGTGGAAATGTCTTGTGTATTCACCGGGGGGGGGGGGCAGTGTGGAGGCGCGTTCATTTACACCAGGGGTGTCCAACTCCAGGCCCCGAGGGCCGGTGTCCTGCAGGTTTTAGATCTCACTCTGGGTCAACACACCTGAATCACATGATTAGTTCTTTACCAGGCCTCTGGAGAACTTCAGGACATGTTCAGGAGGTCATTTAGCCATTTTAATCAGCTGTGATGGATCAAAGACGCATCTAAAACCTGCAGGACACCGGCCCTCCAGGCCTGGAGTTGGAAACCATGATTTAAGCCCTTGATACTATATATACTTATACCTTGTAAATTTGTTCAGAGAATATATAATTATGACAGAATAAGCCTTTCTATAAAATATTGATACAGGTTTTCAGCAAATAAAATATGTGCACACTGAACAAGCCAAACAGGAAGTGATGCTTGCATTCTATGATTATTACTAAGTTGAACATGAAAGCATTAAACGATTATTTCACTGAACTGCTAATATTCAAAGTTTAGTCTGTGTGTATTTCTGCCAGAAACATGTATTTGGACTTGCACTATATATTTCTGATGATTAATAAGGTGAGCCACAAAGCTCTGGCACTGTGCCTAAAACTATTAGTAATTCTCAAGATTTAGGTTTTCCAACTAATTTAACAGTCATAGTGGTAATGATCACAGTCACACCTGCTTACTCCAGTTGTCTGCCGCTAATCTCAGTCTATCACCTTTGTGGTTTTTATGTGAAAGGGACACAAGGGATGTGTTCCACATGTAAGAGTCCAATGTGCAGTATTTATTTTATTTAGCTATAGATGGAAAAACTCCATGTGCTGACAGGTCGGAGAGAATTACATTGGGGCAAAAAAGTATTTAGTCAGCCACCGATTGTGCAAGTTCCCCCACCTAAAATGATGACAGAGGTCAGTAATTTGCACCAGAGGTACACTTCAACTGTGAGAGACAGAATGTGAAAAAAAAATCCATGAATCCACATGGTAGGATTTGTAAAGAATTTATTGGTAAATCAGGGTGGAAAATAAGTATTTGGTCAATAACAAAAATACAACTCAATACTTTGTAACATAACCTTTGTTGGCAATAACAGAGGTCAAACGTTTACTATAGGTCTTTACCAGGTTTGCACACACAGTAGCTGGTATTTTGGCCCATTCCTCCATGCAGATCTTCTCGAGAGCAGTGATGTTTTGGGGCTGTCGCCGAGCAACACGGACTTTCAACTCCCGCCACAGATTTTCTATGGGGTTGAGGTCTGGAGACTGGCTAGGCCACTCCAGGACTTTCAAATGCTTCTTACGGAGCCACTCCTTTGTTGCCCGGGCGGTGTGTTTTGGATCATTGTCATGTTGGAAGACCCAGCCTCGTTTCATCTTCAAAGTTCTCACTGATGGAAGGAGGTTTTGGCTCAAAATCTCACGATACATGGCCCCATTCATTCTGTCCTTAACACGGATCAGTCGTCCTGTCCCCTTGGCAGAAAAACAGCCCCATAGCATGATGTTTCCACCCCCATGCTTCACAGTAGGTATGGTGTTCTTGGGATGCAACTCAGTATTCTTCTTCCTCCAAACACGACGAGTTGAGTTTATACCAAAAAGTTCTACTTTGGTTTCATCTGACCACATGAGATTCTCCCAATCCTCTGCTGTATCATCCATGTGCTCTCTGGCAAACTTCAGACGGGCCTGGACATGCACTGGCTTCAGCAGCGGAACACGTCTGGCACTGCGGGATTTGATTCCCTGCCGTTGTAGTGTGTTACTGATGGTGACCTTTGTTACTTTGGTCCCAGCTCTCTGCAGGTCATTCACCAGGTCCCCCCGTGTGGTTCTGGGATCTTTGCTCACCGTTCTCATGATCATTTTGACCCCACGGGATGAGATCTTGCGTGGAGCCCCAGATCGAGGGAGATTATCAGTGGTCTTGTATGTCTTCCATTTTCTGATGATTGCTCCCACAGTTGATTTTTTCACACCAAGCTGCTTGCCTATTGTAGATTCACTCTTCCCAGTCTGGTGCAGGTCTACAATACTTTTCCTGGTGTCCTTCCAAAGCTCTTTGGTCTTGGCCATGGCGGAGTTTGGAGTCTGACTGTTTGAGGCTGTGGACAGGTGTCTTTTATACAGATGATGAGTTCAAACAGGTGCCATTCATACAGGTAACGAGTGGGGGACAGAAAAGCTTCTTACAGAAGACGTTACAGGTCTGTGAGAGCCAGAGATTTTCCTTGTTTGAGGTGACCAAATACTTATTTTCCACCCTGATTTACGAATAAATTCTTTACAAATCCTACCATGTGGATTCATGGATTTTTTTTTCACATTCTGTCTCTCACAGTTGAAGTGTACCTCTGGTGTAAATTACTGACCTCTGTCATCATTTTAAGTGGGGGAACTTGCACAATCGGTGGCTGACTAAATACTTTTTTGCCCCACTGTAAGTTATTAGGGTTCAACCTGGTCTGTACATCTTTTTTAAACTATGTTATTGGAAAATTATTAGCAGCTGACATTTTTAGACATTTCTATAATTTTTCCAGGGATTGTGCAATCAAAGCTTGATCATCATCATTGAGCCCTCAGCCTGAATGTAGGGAATGAACCAGGAAACTGTAGGAACTGTCTGAATCCTGACGATGAACAAATAAATAAACACTTTAATGAAACAAATTGTTAAATATACTACACACAACATTCACAGACGATGGAGTATGCACGGTGACACGTCTGTCAGCTTTGACCATTTTGTCTTGGTTGCTGTTAGTTTTCTTCCTTTTTATAATGTCTCAAAATGTCCTAGGACTACATGTGTTTAATCACCAGTTGCTATTAGAAATCAAAGCATCTTCCGATCTAGTTCTCAAACAAACTGAGACAGGACAAGGTTACGGACTTCCTCCACCACCTTTGAGTCATCTGTTCTGGGTTACCTGTGCAGCCATCCTCATGCCACACCCTGGAACAAGCGCCCAAGGAAACGGGCCTCTTCTTAAAAAACACAATCTGGACACAACCATTCTGGCTAATTACAGGCCAATCTCAAAGCTCCCCTTTCTTTCAAAAGGTCTGTGAAAGTGGTCTATTTAAAGCTGCACCTTGATCTTAATGGGATGTCTGAAAAGTTTCAGTCTGGTTTTAAATCAGTACACAGCACTGAGACAGCACTTTTAAGGGTTTTTAATGGTATTAACTCTGGATTCTGGCAGCCCTGCTGCCCTCTTGTTGTTGGACTTGACAGCTGACTTTGACACAGTCAGCCATTATATCCTCCTATCATGGCTGGAATCATATGCTGGCCTAAAAGGGTCTACTCTTCAGTGGTTTCCTTTCTACTTATCTTTATTTTTTTATGTGAACATGGGCCTCTAGTGCTAAAAAAAGGACTCTCTCTAAATTATGGTGTACTTCAAGGCTCTATCTTGGGACAAGCCTTGTTTGCACTGTATATTGATTGATTGATAATACTTTATTCATCCCGAGGGAAATGTTATGTTGGCACTCTCGAGGCCTAGAGTTCTTCCACCCCAATCTACATGGACGTTAAAATCACCCACATCAATTATTTTATCTGAGCTGAGAACTAAATCAGATAAAAAGTCTGAGAAATCAGACAGAAACTCTGTGTAAGGCCCAGGTGGACGATAGATGATAACAAGTAAGACTGGTTTCTGAGTTTCACAGCTGGGGTGGACGAGGCTAAGCAGCAGGCTTTCAAATTAATTAAAAGTCTGTCTGGGTCTTTGGTTGATTAATAGGCTGGTGTGTAAAATTGCTGCCACACCGCCCCCTCGGCCTGTGCTTCGAGATTTCTGGTAGTTAGAATGACTCGGGGGTGTTGATTCATTTAAACTAATATAATCATCCTGCTGCAACCAGGTTTCTGTAAGGCAGAGTAAATCAATTTGTTGATCAATTATTAAGTCATGTACTAACAGAGACTTGGAGGAGAGAGACCTAATATTTAATAATCCACATTTCACAGTTTTACTCTTTGGTTCAGATGTGGATACTGTATTGTTCTTTCTTTGTGATTGTTTATGTTTAATTTGCTGGCTTTTAGTTTGTTTTTTGTCTGTTTGGGAGCTGACACAGTCTCTATGGAGATGGGTTTTTGGGGGGTAGCAGGAGGAGAGAAGCTGCAGAGAGGCATGTAAGACTGCAACTCTGCTTCCTGGTCCCAACTCTGGATAGTCATATTTTGGGTGGTTTAATAAATTTGTCCATATTTCTAGAAATGAGAGCTGCTCCATCCAAAGTGGGATGGATGCCGTCTCTCCTAACAAGACCAGGTTTCCTCCAGAAGGTTTGCCAATTATCTATGAAGAACACATCGTTTCTGGGACACCACTCAGACAGCCAGCAATTTAAGGAGAACATGTGGCTAAACATGTCACTCCTGGTCTGATTGGGGAGGGGACCAGAGAAAACTACAGAGTCCGACATTGTTTTGGCAAAGTTGCACACCGATTCAATATTGATTTTAGTGACCTCCGATTGGCGTAACCGAGTGTCATTACTGCCAATGTGAATTATGATTTTACTGAAAATCTTTTGAAAATGCAAAATACACAGCTACCCAGTACAACCCATAATGCCATATATTAAAAGTCTTGTACTTACCTTGTTGAAGCTATTCAGAGACACCCTAACATCCAAGTGTTTTGGATGCACAAGTGATTTCCTTTTGTATTTGCTAACACTGTTCATTATATTCAACTGTACAGAATGGAGAAGGAGATTGAGGCCTTGGAAACACAAGAACTCAATATCTCTGCCAATGAAGAAATTGTGGTGAAGCGGCTAAAAGAGGTGGAGAGAACAGCTGAAGACATTATCAAGGTAAGCAAAAATCAAGTGCCTTTTAGCACTCAGCTTGCCTTTTTGGCTGTGACACTAATGCATGTCACTTATTAAATACATCTGGGTGGATTAGTGCTACTAGTACGCTAGTATTTGCTTTTCACCTTAGTACGATTAAGAATAATGGACAATGAAAAAGGAAAACAATAAAAGAAATCAAAGACACACACCTGTATTTTGATGTGTTGATGTGTCAACACAGCTCCCAATAACAGATGATGCACATTAAAGGCTGTGTGACACAAAGGACCCATACATACACACTATTGGAGTACTAGTTATGTTTTATTTGCAGCTTTTTTCCAAGATCACTCAGTGGAGATTTTCATGTGGAACAAGGCTTCCCACAGAGGGCCTTCTTCACCTGTATGAACGCTGTCTGGCACTGCTCTGTCCACTGGATCAGATCTGGGTCACCCTTTTGGGTTAGAGCAGTCAAGAGGCTGGCCAGCTCTGCGAAGTTTGGCATGAACCGGTGGCAATAACCAGCCAGCCACAAGAACTGCCTCACCTCTTTTTTTAGTCTTGGGACATGGGCAGTATACGATGGGTGTTGTTTTCACCTCCTGCAGGCCCACTTGCTCACCTCCCCAGATACTGTACCTTCCCTTTGTCTGCTCACACACTTCTTCAGGTTGGCTGTGAGCCCCATCTGCCTCAGAGACTCTAGGACTATGGCCACCTGCTGCACATGCTCTGCACAGGTGTCACTATGGATGATGATGTCATACACCAGGTTCATGAGACACTGGAAAGTTGCTGAACAAGCTGAACGAAAGTGTGACAAATTGGTACAAATCGTACAGAGTGGAGAAGAATGACTTTCTTTAGACTCTGGAGATAAGGGGATGTGCCAGTAGCCACTGGTTAACTCCAGTGTCATGAAAAAGGTGCAATGCCTATCTGATCCAGGAGCTTGTTGACCCGGGACATGACATATGCATCAAACTGTAACAATTCACCTTGTGGTAGTCGCCACAGAACCGTATAGATAAGAACTATGGGGCTAAACCAAGCACTTCTTTCTGAACATTTTTTCTTTATGTTGAGGTAACCTGTAGGGCTGTGAATGCACCATCTCACCAGGACACATTTCA
The DNA here is from genome assembly GCF_057382185.1 of Mchenga conophoros. Taxonomy (NCBI): domain Eukaryota; kingdom Metazoa; phylum Chordata; class Actinopteri; order Cichliformes; family Cichlidae; genus Mchenga; species Mchenga conophoros. Next base: position 1,274,146 of record NC_140534.1, on the reverse strand, counting down.
AAATTGTGCTCTGAGTGTGGTATGGCCAGGCAGGGGGGAGAACAAATCTGCAAAACACTGTTGCAATGCAGCAACACCCATTCTCTGGGCTTGTGTGAGATGGTCATTACAATGGGGGGAGTTGGGAATAGTGGAATTTGGCACTATCATCTCTCTCCTTCGCCAGGCTAACCAGAGAATTTCCCAAAAGCTTTAAAGCACCAACAACTGGGTGTGTTCCTCTTCTGTGCGACTGTTACAACTCACCCAATACAGTCTATGTCCGATTAATACAAAATTCAGGTAGGCCAGTGCTGTGTTGGGGCGCACCATGTGACCAGTAATTTTTATCACTTGGTCAAAGGCTGAGTATAGAGTTTTGTCATGAGACTGCTGTAGTGGGAAATCTTCCATGGAGTGAATCAGTGCCGTCTCCTCCCCAGAGTCAGCGATGGATGGCCTCGGATCACCGCTGTACACAGCATATACACTACATGCTGCTACAGGTCATGAATGCATCCCCACACACTGCCCCAACAGGTTTTTAAATCATGGCCAATCCGTCCCCAGAATTAAAGGATGTGTCAGGCATGACCTAACCACAGCCTTCCCACTACGCTTTTTGTCCTTGTACTTAATTTCTGGCAGCACAGTAGGATATTTGTGTATGTCCCCATGCATGTACTTAACCTCCACCCACTCTACCTTCAGCAATGCTCCGGGCCAAACCAGAGTTTGGTGGACCAAGGTCTGTGTGCACCCTGAGTCTACAATAGCCTGGTGTATACCCCTTACCACCTTACCACTATGCGTCCCTCGTGGACTGAGGGAAGGTGTCAGAGGGCAAAGTGATGGCAAAGGACCACTCCGCTGTTCCTGTCGGGAGTCCCTTGACAAACTGCTCGAGAATCATCAGATCCAGCAGCTGAGCCTCCACCTTTGTGTGGCCGGGCTTTTTGCGGCCCTATTCAGTACCCCAAGAAGTTTTGGTGGCAGTCCTCGGGCACATGGCCTAGGCCAGGGGTCGGCAACCTTTCTGATGATGAGTGCATCTAAAATTTTCCTCAGAAGTCAATAAATTGCAGTAGCAATTTATTGACTTCTGCAATAAATAAATAGCAATAAATTTAATAACGCTCTATATTAACAGTTACACACTATATAGAACCACTTTATAGAATTATATTTGTTGGCAGATGTTGGCAGCTGTCAGCGAATAGTTATCAGCTATTTTGAAACAAAAAAAAAACAAAGACTTTTTATCCATAACAGCAAATACAGAAAATGCAAATGCTATTTATGGTCTCCTCACAACAATGATAAGAAAAATAAACTGGGCCAATATGGCATGTTTGTTAATACAGAGACACACATGTTAATATGATCTCTGGTCTCCCACTCAGAGACACAGGTCTCCGAGTGTCCAGCATTCAGAGGCTACCTGAGGACTCGTGTGAGAGAAAATCTGCTCAGACAGACATGTCGAGCCAAATACTGTCAATAAGGCCTCTGCAATGTTCTGAAGACAGTTAAACTTGTCAGGTAGTGACGTCCAGCAGGTGAACATGCAGCTCCATGAACACGCACAGCTGTGGATTCCAGCTGCGTCCGTAGTTCTGCAAACTTTGACCCCACAGAGTTGAGCTTTTCAGTTCTATCAGCTGCATTTCGATGTCCTCTTTGTCGAGCCAGTTAATGCGAGACAAACCCAGCTGCTCATTAAAGCTTTCTGGTTTGATCAGAAAAGAAAACATTGGTCCATACGCCTGAAAGTCCCGAAAACACATTGTGAATTCTGTCTCGAGTCTACGGATGTATCCGTGTGTTTCCACGGTGCTGCGCTGAGCGAACAGCTGCTGAATCTTTTGAAGTGTTGGAATGTGGAAATTTCAACATTGCTTGAAAAAACTGCCACCTAGCAACGTCCCTCTCACCGGTAGGCTAAGTTATTTTTAGCCAATTAAAGTTCCATCTGGTAGTTGGGGTTGTTAGCTAAGATACCGTCATTAAGAAGCGGCACAACTAATGTGTCTATGCGAGCTAATTTGCGATGTGCACCGCTGTCCCAGCCATTCATTTTTTAATGCACCTGCTCAGATTAACTCACTGCGTGTCGTGCCCAGGGCTGGACTGGGACAAAAAAATCAGCCTGGGCATTTTGACTAGAGACCGACCCCCCAGGTATTAAAGCCATAAAGCCTTTGAATGAAAACAAACGCTGTTGTGACAGTGATGTACAGTCTTGTTGGTATATGTATGATTTTTATACATTTTAAATCAGATAAAAACTTTGGTTTTTATCTGATTCAGATAATTATTTAATAAAAGTGAGACATTTTAAATGAGAATAAGAAAGAAAAGTATTTCTTTGTGCCCCCCTCTCCCTGTTAATGCCCTACCTGCCCCCCTGGCATAACTTTGCTAGACCCGCCCCTGCACAGTTGCCAGCTGTCAGCTACTTAGAAAAGGATCCTGGTGTTATTTGTCTCTCAGAAACAGGTCATAACTTCAACTCATTCATGTCACCTAAAAGGTAAACCTGTTTCTCCATCACCTGTTCAGCTCTGATGATTCAGTAAGGACATCTCCTGGTTTCATCTTCATGTTTCCCTCTCACCAGATAACCAAACCATATCATGACCAGCAGCTTTACAGCTGTGGCTCCAGCAAACAGCCGATCAGCTGATCATTGATCAGTTTCATGATTGAAGTAGCAACAGGAGTGGGAGGGGCAGAGAATGACAAAAGAAGAGGCAGCTCTGCAGCAAAGACACAGAGTAACTCCAGCTTTGTGTCTTTTTCTATTCTAGCTGAAGTCCGGGACAAACTGTTCCTTCTCAGCTCAATACGAAATGCGTAATATTTTCTCTGAATGCGGGACGATTCCGTTTGTATGGGACGGTTGGCAACTCTAATAATTAACCTTATAAATAAAGTTCACTATCAGTAACATCATAGCACGCACCCAGCTGTATAGAAACTCCATCATGCTAGCTAGCACGCAGTACGAGTTATTGCAACTGACTGTAAAAAGTCAACACAACGAAAATAAACTCCATCTAAACTCGGTTTATATCTGACCCAGATAGACTGCAGGTCATAACTTCTTACCTGAAGTTCAGTTCACCTGACACTCGGACCAGCGGCCGCCTCGGGTCTCTCCTCCTCCTGCCTCCCCTTCCCTCATCCACCTGCTGGCCTCAGTGGAAGCTGTGCCATAGCCACCACCAGAGTTATTTTTACACATCTGGCCAATCCACCACCTCTCATTGTTTATACCATTACAAAAAAAATCATCGGCCCATAGAAACGAAAAATCACAGTCGGCCCAGATGGCCAGTCCAGCTATGGTCGTGCCATCAGTTAACCCTTCGCGTGCCAGCTGTGGCACGTGTGCCCAGGGTTGCCGATCCCTGTTCTAGAGTTTTTAATTCTGCACCTGACCCCACTGCCACGTTAAGTCTTTTATTTGGTCTGCTGTTAGTGATGTCATGTTGCCTTAATGTCATATTATCTTCATACGAGGAGCAGGGTATCTTAATCTTATAATGTTACAACCACATTTGACTTGAACACATTTGACTCGAACTAGGGATGAAGTTGGTAATTAGTAATATTTTAGTTAATGTTACGTGTTAGCTGTTTCATTACAATCAGTTGAGAAAACTATATTTTGATGATGAAGGCAACAGCATCAGCCTTGAGTGTATAGTTTTCATTGCCACACAACTACCAGCAGAAATATATGCCTACAAGAAGAAAATGATCACACAAATAGAATTATAGTGTTAGACTTTAAAATGATAAACTGATATACACACAAAGCACTGTGCATAGTGTACTATAGATGTGTACTGTAGTGTTAATCTGCAGTTAGATCAGTTAAGGTCTTAGACTAAGGCTTGTTCATTGTCCATTGGGGTCACCTTTAAAAACACTAAGTACTCAATTACTGCATTTTTTAAGTGTGCAGAGTAGCTAAATGTGTTTTGCTGGTGTGGTTTCATGCAATCCACGCCAGTTTTACCGAGGACGATGATGATTTGAATTTTCATTGTTGTGAACAGATTCTAGCACCTTTTTAAAGGAATGATGTTTTCTCCTGACTTCCTGCTAACTGCTATGCTATCTGTAAGCTCTGCTTGTTTCTAATAAGATGTTCTCACTGAAGACTGTGTGGGTGGGCTTTGTTGCACAAGCGACTGCTTCGAGTGAATTAGGTGGCAGATAAATGGATTACTCACATTGTGAGGATGCAGTGCAAGGACTAATATGCCTGATTTGCTTTGCTTTCTGTCTTCATTTAACCTAGTGAAATTACTAACGTGACAGCTGTGGACTGCCGTTACTAAACAAGCTGAACTGTAGCACTGCTGTGATGTTTACTTCATGCTTCTTTCACTACTTTGAACCTCAACTACCTTGTCTCCACATATAGGAGGTACACGCAGAGTCCCGACCAGGTGTGCACTTTTTTTAGCTCTTTGATGTGCTGTGAGTAATTTCTCCTGGTAAATGGTTACAAAACTTATTAGAGCTTCATTAAAGTATAATAGCAGCTTTTGCATCATGGGATACTTGGTTATCCCGAGTGTGCTCAGATTACTAGAAACATAATAAAATGTTTATGGCATGATAAAACTGAGCATCAGTTTTGAGAATTCATTCAGAAGATGGATATCAGTTTTCATTTTGATCTGTAATTTCTTGTATAAGTGTCTTTGTTGTCACATACTGGAATAATGTGTCATATTACTAATATAATGAAATCTTAAAAATGGTGACATATGTATATATTTGCCCAAATATAGCTAATCTTGGCTTATGTTGTGCTTGCTTTCATTTCACTGGTCTTATATTCTTCTTAGATGTGACCCATCATGTCCCTTCACCACTACCAGATATGCTATCACTCATTCCACTGGCAGCAGCAGAAACCCATCCTGTATGTGAACTCGGTAGCCATGAACCAAAGAAAGGTATACTTCTGACAGGCTGTAAAATATTACATTGGTGCAGATGGATTAAAATGATCATCCTTCAGCATGATGCTAAGAATACACTGATCAGCCACAATATTGAAACCTATAATATTGATGCTAGTCTATAACAATGTTACCATGTTTCAGTGGTTATGTGACTGGTACATGCTGTTCGTATCATACATCTGATGCCAGCTGTCAGTTTCCTTGCACTGGAAAAATGTAATGTACATTACATCAGTCTTGATGCATGCTCAGTCATCCAGGTAAATCTCCAAAAAGTTGATTCTGTTCATCAGGACGTTTTCACTGGGAGAAATGTTTCGTCATCATCCAGGTGACGTCTTCAGTCTCAGCTGACTGCAGGTTTCAATCTTATAAACAGGACATTTACATAATGACTGAAACCAGCCCACTGAAGGAACAATGGGCTGGGAGGTCAGTTCCTTCATCGTGATTATGCAAATTCTCATGACTATTGATCAACAACCAGTGATCAATGGCCATGAGTCCCATTCACAGAGAGTTGGGGAATGGCTGCAATCACAGCATTGTAAGATGGTGACAGATGTACCCTTAGGCCCCTCCTCGATTCAGAGATGGTCTTTCCCTTTTCACGTAAATGGCCTCCTTGACTCCGCCCTCAAACCAGCGTTCCTCCCTGTCCAGGATGTTACATCCTCATCATTGAAAGAGTGTCCACTGGCCTGTAGGTAAATAGACTGCAGAGTCCTGGCCTGACGAGGTGGCTCTTCTGCGTTGTGCCGTCCTCTTTGGTTGTTTGGTTTCCCCGATGTATAAATCCTGCCAATCCTCCTGCACTTAACAGCGTACACTATGTTACTCTGTTTGTGTCGGGGGACCCGATCCTTGGGGTGGATCAGTTTTTGCCGCAACATGTTTTGGGGTTTTACAGCCACAGATACGTGGTGTTTAGAAAAAATGCGTCTCAGCTGCTCCGATACTCCTGACACGTACGGGATCACTACAGGTTTTCGCTTAGTCATTGGTTGTCCTTCTCTCCTGGATCAGCTGGTGGTTTCTTTAGGAGCCTTTCCAGCTCTGACAAAAGTCCAGCTGGGGTAACCACATTTACTCAGGGCCTTCCTGATGTTCTTCTGCCTCCCTGGCTGCTGTGTCAGTGGGGATGGTGTTCGTTCTGTGTTGTAGTACCCTGATGACGCCCAGTTTGTGCTCCAGTGGATGATGAGAGTCAAACCTCAGATACTGATCCGTATGTGCAGGTTTACGGTACACGTCAGCTTTTAGATGTCCTCCATTACTGATGGAAATCTCACAGTCTAAGAAGGCTAACCTGCCACTGTTCATATCCTCCCTGGTGAATTTGATGTGTCGGTCCACCGAGTTAATGTGATCCGTGAATTGTGGTACATCCTGAGATTTGATTTTCACCCAGGTGTCATCCACATACCTGAACCAATGGCTTGGTGGTGTTCCAGGGTAGGATAGCAAAGCCCTCTTTTCCACTTCTTCTGTGTACAAATTGGCCACGATGGGTGAAACTGGGGAGCCCACGGCACACCCATGTTTCTGCCTGTAGAACTGACCCTTGTATGTGAAATATGTGGAAAGAAGACGCAGTTCAAACACACTTGGTCGGTGCTGAGAGCGGTCCTGTTGCTGCAGTCAGAGACTGAAGAAGTCACGTGGATGACTGATGAAATGTTTCTCCCACTGATAACGCTGCGTCCAGATGAACAGAACCAACCTTTCGGGTACATTACACAACTTATCTATATAAAACTTTAGACACATAACACACTGATCAATAATTAGTCATTTGTTATCTTGTAATTAGCCAAACTAATGAAAAAAGGTCTGTTACAGTTGGGTAACGATGATGTGAATATTTGAGCGACGATGAGGTTGAAATGAGTTTAAGACTCAAAAAATGTGTTTTAAAGTGGACTTTTAGCTGCATCCTGTCCAAGTTCTCAATATTTTATGTTACATTTGTTTACAAATTGAGAATTAGTTCAGGACTACATGTTGTAAAAAAACATTTTAAAAGGCACAGTGTCTGAAAGTCAGAGCGAGAACCATCTAAAGTCTCAATACAGCAACACTGAGTTTGATTACCCTGACTCGTGTCTGCTCTCAGTCCTTTTGCACTGCAGGACAAATCCAAAAGACATAAGGATTGCAGATTCAGACTGGATGTGTATCCACTTTGGATCCAGCTTATTCTTTCCCAAAATGATCTGTATTCTTTATTTAAAATGAAAACTGTGCTGAAATATTTAAAATCAATGAAATCGTAGACTTTTTTGTTTGCCTTTCCTGATAAAACATGCTGTCCTGTATTTTTCAGTAAAATGTTGGGTAATTCGTGACCACAGAAAGTATAAAAACTGGTTTTCAATGGTTTTCATTCTTTTGTCACGCACATGCTTAACTGAGCGTGAGCTTACTCAGAGTTGAGACTCTTGGACTTGCTTACATAGTGTTACTCAACTTAGACTTCATGGTTAAACTGTTGTTGAATATGTTATTGAGTTTGTTGAAGATACTTCCTGGGGCTTCTTCCAGAGGCCTGGGACCTACCACAAAGCTCAGGCAACATACCAGGGGGATGCTTCCCTTATTCCATTTCCCAGATTATATCATTCTTTTTCCACAGAAAATGATCCCTATGACTGCTACCTATTTTATGACGTGGTGATTAAAAGTCTATAAATCTGTTGTAAAAAGCACAGGCAATAAATGCTGACGCAAATCTTAATTTAGTATTTTAGTGATAGAGCATAAAATAAATATTGTAATTCCAGAAAATTATCAGTTTGTATTTCTAAGGTGATGGCTGTACTTTAGAGCACTGCAACTGTTTATTGTCCCACAACCTGATAAAGAAGGTTTGTGACTTTGTCACAGATCAAAGTGAAATTAACATGCGTGATTCCACAGGAATTCTTGGTGTGTGTCCTGTGTTCTAGTAGCTTCAGTTTCAACAGTGTAACATAGACTCAGCAGCAGATTAGAATCAATTACAATATTTATACATTTATACATGCATGCACAGTTTGCATTTCAATGGTTGTAGTAAGATAGACTGAAGCAGCACGTATCAAATGCATTCCCCCAGCAAAAAATCTATATTGTACGTAAAAGCTTTTGTCACTGTAGTTGTTTCCTGAGCATTTCTGATGCCTTAGTTGTAGGGATACAATTGAAGAGTGAAACCAAATCAAAGGACAATATGATTTTATCTGATTCAGTGTACGTTTGTGGACAGCATTAGGGAACACACACATAAAGAAAAGTGTTATCACATGTGGTTATTCCAACTGGGTCTTCAAGACGCACAGGAAAGAAGGTCAGAAACCAACTGGGGAGAAACAGAATGACAAATGGAACGACACTGCCATCCCTTATGTAGCAAGTCTGTCAGAGAAACTCCAAGCACAACATCAACATCCCAATGCACTTCCGACACGGGCACACCCTTAGATGGAAACTAGGTCTGTCGAGGTCTGTGGAATTACAGACTGAGTATGATGTGTAGGACCCAAATCCAAACGCTCGGAGACAGAATCATCTTAATAAAGGCAAACCATGATGATGACCCACGAACAAAAGACTAAGCATAAAATACAAAAAGAAACCAAAGTATATCAATAGAACTTAGGAACATAAACCATTTCTCAAAACCCAACTCTAAACACAGAAAGAGCCCGACCAGAAAGACCAGAACCATGACAGGTAATCCCAAGGACAAAACTCACAAACAAACAAGCTAAGCAGCATAGTGTATGCTCTGGGGTGCAGGGAGAAGTGCTTAAAACTTCTGCATTGGAGAAACTAAACAGCCAGTCCATAAACAAATTGCACAACATAGAAGAGCCACCTCAACAGGACAAGAGATAGCTGTACTGTAAGGATACAGGTCACTCATTTGAGGATGCCAATGTTTACACTTTGGATGAAGAAGACAGATGATTTGAGAGAGAAGTAATATAGACCATGCAGTCCTCAGATCCCTTCCCAGGTGCCTCAACCCATCAGTTGACCTTAGTATGTCACATGGTTTCCCGTGAAACCCCTGATGTTAATAACTCATGCCTTTTTTCATACCCTGGCTCTTGTGATGACGCACATGATTGATAGTGGGTCAGTGACCCTCTTCAGGGTCAACCCCCACTAGTGTTTGAATACCTGGGACTTTCCACCATTTGGTTTTAGAAGTAAACAAGTCTTTTGGATGAGAGGTGAAAATCACAAAATTTCACAAAAGTCCACTGGCTTTGTTTCCAAGCTCCTTAGCCTACTGTGGCCTTAATGACTGAGAACCTACACAGACATATTGGCCTGTAGTGTTGTTCACCACATTCCCACTGAGCTCTTGATGATGGCTCTTAGGCACTTGTTCATCTTGTACAGTTCTAAGCATCCCAGGCATTGAGTCACAGGTTTTCTTGTAGTTGATGGAGATGTTGCACAGGTTGTTCAGTCTGATCTTGCAATCTCGAGTACCTGCTCTGTCTACTAGCAGCTGGTGTTTTTCTCCTGCTGGTTTCTGCTAGTTCCTTTCTGGGCTCATGTATTGAGCCATGTACCTGTTCATCTTAGCCACTATGACGACTGCAGGAGCTTTCATGAGGTGCTGAGGGAGGTTTTCTGTCATTAAATACAAAGAAAACTCTTCCAAATCAAGCATTAGAAGAAAATTCAGCAATATGAACTTTATTTGAACAATATTTATTGTCCAGTACATGTCCTAAGAGTTCATCTATGTCTTTCATTCCAGCTACATTTGCTATGAAGATCAGTGTGGAAAATGATAAGAAAACAGGCAAAAGTCATGTGGTGTCAGCTTCAACCATCATCCCAGAAACCATCCAAAAGAATGGGATAAAGGTGTATGATGATGGACGTAAGTCTGTGTATGCACTGCACCCAGGGACAACTAAAATCCATAGTGAAACAGTTGGAGAGATGACCCCTACCGAGGTAGAAGAGCTTCTGCATCAGGCCGCTGATAGGAATGTACCTACTGAGGTGCAGTACCATCTACCTGTCTATTCTGTGCCCTATATAGGGACGAATAGGCCATCAACACCAAGGAAATCAACTAAATCACTAACAAAAAACTCAAAACCCAGCCCCTTACGGAATGTAAACTCATTCAAAACTGGATCTCTAATCCTAAATGAGAAAAACCACTGCAGCCAAGGCCTGCAGGAACAAAAACCCCCAAACAAAACTCCTCTATCGATCTGTCAAGACTCGACTTTAAAAGTACGAAGAGTTGGAGAAGGGGCCAAACTGCACTCTCGAGAGCAGGCCAAGTGTGAGACCTTTCTAATACCACAGTCACACTTTAGCACCAAGTGTCCAAGAGCATTTGCCAACAGCACAACAGATACAAGCAGTCCAAACACAGCAGCTCTTGTTTCAGTTAAATTCAGGCCTGAAGGAATGCCTGGACCCAAAGAGCCAGTCTACAGAACATTAGATAGATCTAGTTCTTCACTCGTCCACCATAAATTTGATCCTGATCCCTTGCTAGGCACCTCAGGTGACTCTAACAAAGATTTACCTTCTTGTGCAGAAAATAATGTCTCTCTGAACCTTGTCAGCACTCTGCCAGGGGAGCTAGAACCCATATCAATGATCTTCATGGGCTACGAGAATGCTGAGGAGGAGGAAGACATTCAAGCTGAGTTGGTGATTATTGACAACAGTTCTGATAATAACGACAACGATGAGGATGAAAATGAAATCAACAGGGAAGAGTATCTTTTATACCACCCACAGGGGTACAGAAGCAAAGTATTTCAACCCAAGGTGCATACAGCTAAGGTCATAGAGCTCAGAGACATTACAGATACCTAAAGAGACCAGGAGGATTTAGGACTCCACAAGCCAACATTCATCCACAAGTATGGAAAGCACAGTCCTTATTTACAGGAGCGGTCAAAATGGAGACGATGAAGCTCAGTCAAACAGGAAAATGAGAAACTGAATTGTTAGGAAAAGAACTGGGAATAGAATTTGTTAGGTGATTTTTCTTCCCCAACATTTGTCTTTTTTTCTGGTGAATGTGCTCATGCATGCATTTTCTGCTGCCAAGCCAATGTAGTACTTCTCAGCCTGCCAATCTTTAATAATAATAAATTGTGATTCGTGCCATTATGAAACCTTAACTTCTCTTGAGTGATAGAAACACCTGATAGACTTTTTGTTTATTAGTAACTGTGCCACTGGAATTTAAATTTTATCATTCAGTTAGTTTGTTGCTTTGTAACTGAGTTGCATTAAATGGTACTGTGCTGTGAATCAACCTGTGCTCATACCTTTGATCTAAGTTCATTTGTTTGGTCAAGTCTATGTCTTAAATTTCTGATGGCAGTTATCTACCAAATTTCCTTGTTTCTAGTGCACTTTAGGAGTTGGAATGGGAAAGTCTGGTATTGGCGGGGCATAAACATGTCAAAATATTAAAACCTTTGTTGTAAAAATATTAAATATATCATTTTATTACGATGTCCGTCCTCATAATTTAGTCAGCTTGAACTTTGATTAGATGATTTCTAATTTTACCTTTCATTTAAATGTTTTCTGAATATCAAAAATATCCTTCCTTTGGGACTGCACCTGCTCACTCCTTTTTTGTAAATAGCCTTTGTGTTGGACTTCATATACCATGTTTTCTGCACTATAAGGCGCACCTAAAATCCTTTAATTTTCTCAAAGATCGACAGTGCACCTTATAATTGGTGCGCCTCATGTATGAATTCTGGTTAGGCTTACTGACCGATTTTATGTGGTACACGGCGCTCAAAAATCTATCAAAAAATGTTGTAGTATGACTTTGCTAAGCTACGAAGCCGCACCGCTTGATGGATTGTCTGAGCATTACGATTACCGTAGTCAGGAGCCTCGCGGAGTAATCTGGGTCCAAAACTCCGTCAGCTTCAGGTCCCAAAGTCAAACGAACACTGTGGCGCCAATGAGAGTTACAAACTGTCTAAATTCTTTCACCTTTAATAAAATGATCAGCGTTGCTGCTTTAGTTTAGTTAGCAGGAAGTTAGCTCGCGAGTTTCCACCTAAGCATGATATAGCATGTTCTGACTGAGAGATTTCTGAAACATTCAAACGTACAGCTCTGCTATCACTTCCAACATAAATGAAGACAGAAAACTAAACAGCAGTGACGTTTGTAGGGTTACTGAAGTTGGGCTAGCTGGTATATAATGATGTGCTACGTGACCGCTAGTGACACAGCTATGTTAGCATAAACACAGCCCGTTTCACAGTGTAGGGTTGCCAACCGTCCCTTAAAATACGGAATCGTCCCGTATTTAGAAACAAAAGTACACGTCCCGTATTGAGCTAATAAGGGACGCACTTTGTCCCGTAATACAGTGACAATCAAAAGTAGTCTATAAATGTTTATGGAATTAACGCTTTGTTTGAAAACATAATTCCCAGCCCCTCTCCTGCTTTGTGACCAATGAGCTGACAGCACACTTATGACAATTCGAGTTTGACAATTCAGATTACTGCTCATCTCATTGGTCGAGGAAAGGTCGCTTACGGAGAAAATACCGGAAGACAACAGATGACCACAACAAGAAGCATGGCCAACAGGGAAACAAACGCCGACACTGCGGTGCAAGTCTCGGACGACAGTACACCTAAAGCTGGACATACACTGCGATTTTTTCAGTCACGTTATTCAGCTCCTGCTCAAACTGCACGATTGACTCACAGGGGTTAGAAGTTCATAGGTCACGATGCAGGGTCTCACACTATACGGCCCGATGCTCTGATGCGACCTGAGTGCTCACACTGTGCCTCCATAAAATGAAGGTTATAACAGAAAATCTGTCGCTCTCTCCGTCTTTCACTCACACAGACACACCACCACCATCAACTTTGTTAAATTGCTAATGAAAAACATTGATCAGGCAGCTGTGATTGAGCAGCATGTAAATCCAACTATTTTCACGGTTGTTGTGGTCGTGATCATTTTGTGATGCCACATGGAAGTTCTACAAGTTGTGCCTCCATCGCTTGTGTCCAGATCACACGCTGCACAGCCGTGCTGCTCCGTCTTTTTCACCGACGTTTATGTGTTTGCGCATGAGCAGTGTGAGCGCCTGTGGTGACACCCTCACGAGCGATTGATGATTGGGAACTGGTCGTGAGGTGTTAATCGCTTCTCGTTACCCCACGTATACTACACGATGCACGATGAAGTAAGCACAGTGTAAGCCCAGCATTAGAGCAGCAATGTTTGTTCGCTCAGAGAAAGAAAAAAAGGCTGCAAAAGCACAGGGAGGAATGGGAAAAACACCTGGCTGGGAAAGTGCACGATAACACCTTTAAAGCGCACTGCACTGTGTGCCGGCGCACTTTTTCCATAGGCATGCTTCTAGTGGTGGCACATGAAGAACATGAGGGGCGTGAAAGCTCGGGGAACCCTTAACCAATTTTTTGTCCTCCAGGCCACAGCAGAAGCAGATATGGTATGTAAACACTGGTTTGTTGTTTAAACCCTCTGGTTAAGGTTAATATGGGCATGTGCAGTGAATATCAGCGCTATGTGGCCAGAAGTGTGATAATATAATTTATTTTGTGTAATAAACAACTGCAAGGATAGATGATTACAACAAATAGATGACTAATACATAAAAGTAATAGATTAATAATGATGAGGAGTTATGATGCGTAATCATGGGAACAAGCGGGTTTTAGAAACAGGAGCAGCTGATTAGCATTAGAAAAGCTGAAATACTCAGCTGAAGCCAGTTGTACTAAATGCACTATATGTGCACTGTTACAAGAATGTTTTTCGTTCTATTGTTTTCTATTAATTTATATGATTTTAAGTTAAGCAGGACAGAGTTCTTTTAAAGAAAGATTTACTTATATTTTCAAAAGTTAAGCATGACAGGCTTCTGTTTAAGAAGGAGACCTGTTTTACTGTGTTAATGTTGTCATTGTGAGCTAAAAATAAATGGCTAAATGATCATTTGTTTCCCATATGGTCATATCACAAAGAATATGCATCTGCTTAAATCAAATTCAAGTCAAATGCTTAAAAAATAATTTCACACACAAAAAAAAGAGCTACCACACTGGGAAGGGTGAAGACAACTGGGTTGCCCGGCCATGGCCACGAGGTGTCCCTTATTTATTTTTCAGGGACTTGGCAACCCTAGACACAGCTATGTTAGCATAAACACAGTGAAGCTGGAGGATGAACGCTAACTTTTTTCCTCTTGATAAAAGTTAACGTGAAGGTTCCTGATGGTTAGAGACAAATGCAATCACATGGCAGGATGCTGTAAACGGACCAAACTTCAGTCAGGAGAACAACTGAGATGATCCATCCACAATACGAGGTTAGTCATTCATATACTGCAACAACATGGGAATAGAGCAGCTGCAGAGAATTCAACATTAATGAATCAATGGTACAGAAGTGGAGGAAGCAAGAAGAATGAGTTGAGTAAAGTTTGACTTATCTGCCTGTTTTGTTTTGCTTGATGCACCTAATAATCCAGTGGGTGTGAGATATATGAGATATATATATATATATATATATATATATATATATATATATATATCAGGGACTTGGGTAGCTGTACTTTTCTGCAACATTAACATTCTGTGCTGTAGAGCTCAGGTGGTAGAGCAGGTCACCTACTGACCGGAAGGTTGCTGGTTCAATCCCTGGCTCCTCCAGTCTGCATGTCAAGTGTCCTTGGGCAAGATACTAACCCCACGTTGCTCTCCGATGAATCCATGCTTGTGTGTGAATGTAGTTAGAAAAGCACCCAGTTTAGAGACAGTGCTTGTGAGAATGGGTGTGATTGGGTGAATGTGGCATGTTGTATGTATTTGAGTACAGAGAGTAGAAAAGTGCTATATAGCAATCAGTCCATTTACCATTCTGTCCCAGCACAAACCATTTGCCTCTTCCTTCTAAAGTTGATCATTAGCCCTCTGTTCTTGTTCACATTCAGATGCAGATGATTTCTCTAAGCACTGCTCCTGCCTGTCAATAGCACATGCAGCCACTGCAGAATGAGCACAGACTGAGCTGTACTGACAGTCTGAGGTGAAATGGAATGGAGACAACACAGTACCCTGTGGAGCTCTGAATTTCACATCACCAAATCACACACACAGTTTTATGGTACTACACTGACACAGCTCATCCTCAGATACTGTGCCTGTCTGTCAGGCGCTCAGTGATCCATGAAATGGTGGATGAATTTAGAGAGATGTCCTGTAGCTTCTTCTCTCTCAGTATCAGTGGCTGAATGGTGTTTAAAAAAATCAAAGAAGGCGAGCCCCCCCAAAGACTAACCTCTTTGCTGCATCCAGTCACAGATTTGGTTTGTATGCTAACTGCAGAAACTCTCTAGATGTTTTCACCTGTGGTTTTAGCTGGGTCAAGAAATACACTGTGAGGGCAACTGGTGAATACTCATTAACTTCAGATGTTCCATTCTCTGTTAAGATAATCATGTACTGCTCCACTAATGTTGAGGTCGAATCTCTGAGCTGACAGAAAGTGCTAGGTACGGTTTTACTGCACCAGCAGTTTGGCGTCATTGTCAAACTGAAAAATGAAGCCGTAGCACGATGGAAAGCAAATCTTACTGTATTATTCTGTGTTTATACTTCCCCAATAACCACTGGCTCAAATGCAGCCCCAAACCATGACACAGCCAATTTAACTGTCTCCTGACCTCCAACATACACATCCACAATTAACTGAATCAAGATGTCAAATTTGGGTTCATCACTCCATAAAACTTGTTACCACTGACTTTCATGAGGGTAATGCTCCAGTCTTCATCAACAGTAACAGGGTGGAGTGTGTACCATGGTTTAGATTCCATGGGATCTCCTAAGATCTATCAAGGAAAGCTAACATCACAGCTCTGTTGGATAAGGTCACTTTTCCTAAGAAGGCTAAAAATGCTCCCCCTACAGGTGCTGCCGACCAACTACAGCAGGGGTGTCCAAACTTTTTTCACTGAGGGCCACGTACATAAATATATAGGAGGGGCTGGGCCGCTTACTAGAAATTAGGTATATAACCTTAACTTTAGTGTATTAAAGTGGTCAAATGTGTTATATTGTTGAATATAATTAAAGCTGCCTTCATCACAGCTTTCCATAAATGGATCTTTATTGATTTATTCAGAAAAAGCTTTGGTAGCTCGTTCTCAGAACAGCCTTAGATTTCTTCTTAGACAGCACAGAGAAAAACAATGAAGATGGGACGGGTACATTTCAAGCCTGTTATTTAAGTTATTAGGCTCAGCAACACATCTATTAACGTTCGCTTCAAACGATTATCAACATTAACAGGCTGAACTGGACTTAATAACAGGAGTGCATCATTTTAGTAGATTATTCTGGTGAGTATCAGCTGCGCTGGGTATGTAAATCAGGCCATCCAGCTGTGGTGCTGATCACCACTCGTGCCAAAATTCAAATGTCACTTGATCGAGGAGCAGATGTGCATCAGATGAGATCAGCTGACTACGTGTGCGTGCGCTGTGCGTATAAAGAAAGTGTTACGCAAAACCAGGGTAGTGACAGAATCAATGCGCTTTATTGATATTTGAAGCATGTGCACGTGCATGCTTATTAACACACGGGTACTGTGGAATAGATTTTTAAAGCGCTCGTGCTCTCGTCCACTCCCTGCAAAAAAAATAGCAGCTGTGCGGCGTCTGTGGCGTCGGTGCTCTCATCACATGCGATGCAGTAAAAATCAAAAGCGCAGCTTCATCAGACAGTTGCAGTTTAATGTTGGCTGACGAGTTTTCAATGCGTCGCACGACTGGATTTCTGGACACGCTGACGTTGTTGAAGTTCTGCACTTTTTCCACATTATTTCGGTGACTTTAACGAGGCCGTGTTTTATGAGGTCTCCATCTGAAAAAGGCTCGCCATGTCTTGTGATGAGTTGGGCGACCTCATAGCGGCTATTGGAGCCTTCTCCTGGACCTTTTGAGCACAAAGAAATACTGTTGCTGACCCCACAGGAGAGCTACCCTTTGCTTTGCTTTCTGCTCTGGCTCAGCACCAGTGTCGGATGCACAGGCCTGATGTTTGGTTTCATAATGACGTCGTACATTATCCTCTTTCATAACTGCCACAGTCTCAGTGCAGATCAAACAGACACACTTTGTCTTGAACTCTTTGAAGGAATCTTCACTCTCCCACCATGTCTGAAATTTTCTGCACTCACTTTCTACTTTTCGCTTCTTTGGTTCTGCCATGTTTAGTAACTTGGGGTACATTTCTTCTGTGATGTCCTTTTTGGTGGAGCAACTGCCTTGATCAACAGCAGCTCCCCCTGGTGTTAAAACTAAGAAGTGCAATACACTCAAGCAAAAGTTGAAGTGCGGCCATATTCTATTTAATTTATAAAATGACGGGCCAATTAAAAATGGCCCTGAACTACAGCTATACCACAGAGACCTTTTTCATATCCTAACATCTTCACAGCAGCAGATCAGGAAACAGCTGCTTGGGTTAAGAGACTGAACGATTTCTTGACAAAATTTCTTCGCCGTGCTGTAAAAGACTCACTGTCAGTTTTGTAAATGCTCGATTGCAATTTGCAGCAGATTGCTGCTAAGCCTGGCCCAACCAGTTATTAGGTTTACGGGGAATCACTTTTTCCCACAGGGCCACGTGGGTTTGGATTTGTCCCCTTTAATCATAAATGCCTTCATTTAGAAAGTGCATTTTTACTTCTGGTATCTTTGTCTAATATTTACATTTGTTTGATGATCTGAAGCATTTAAGTGTGAGCAAACACACAAAAAAATAGGAACTTAGGAAGAGGGCAAACACTTTTTCACACCACTGTCCATCCTGGTTAAGAATTTGTCACAATGTTACTGGAGACCAAGGAGATGAGTAAGTATCTGGTTAGACACAAACACCAGGAAGCTTACTGCAGTCCTGGGGCCCGTTCTTCGTACGTCGCTTACTACATCCAAGATCAAATGACACATCCAAGACCAAATCATCGCGCTAACTTTGAGCTCGCTAATCCGGTTCTCCGAACACACCTGCTGTTGACGATTAGTACAGCTGGATGAAGTAATGTGAGATCACTGGGTGGCTTAACAGGAGCTACGCATCGATAGTAGAAACATTGATCGGCAACCCTCTGATTGGTCGGCGAAAATGTCGAAGGAGCGCGCTCGGTATTTTTCGGCAGCAGAGCAAGAACTCTTGATTGAGGGATTTCAGGAGTTTCAGAGTTTAATTAAAATGCAAGGGAACACTGCAAAGGCTGCAAAAGCAAGGAGAGAGGGCTGGCAGAAAGTTGCTGACAAATTAAACTCGTAAGTGATTTAATAATAATAATAATAATGGAGTGGATTGATATAGCGCTGTTCAAGGCACCCAAAGCGCTTTACAATGCCACTATTCAGTCACTCTCACATTCACACACTGGTGGAGGCAGCTACGGTTGTAGCCACAGCTGCCCTGGGGCAGACTGACAGAAGCCAGGCTGCCATATCGCACCATCGGCCCCTCTGGCCAGCACCAGTAGGCGGTAGGGTAGATTTATCATATCACACTATATTATCCAATATTATATTACATTATATTATATTATGTTATATTATATCCCCTTTCACATTAGAGCCACAACAGGACCCACTAGAACATGGGAACAAGTAAAAGTGAAATATAAGAATATTCTACAGAATGGTAATATTTATCACTTATATTGCTTTTCGTCTCTAGGAAAGAGACCCTGAAATAATCTGTTTGTTTGTTCATAACAGCAACCAAGAAAAGGGCAGAGCAACAAAAGACAGGTGGTGGTCCTGCACCCCCTCGTCAACAAGTTGGTTAAGTAAATAATACCCTCACGGGAATATCGATATCTCTCTATGAGCACACTGTCGCGCTGAGCTAAAGGATCCTGTCTGTCCCGCAATATACGCTGAATTCTGAGGACTCTCCTTATCAATCTTGCACCTTCCGCAATGGGCTGCTCGCGTATACGGACAGGACATGGCTGCGACAGACTTCCCAAATCCACCTTCGCTTTTATAGCCGTGGTCTCTCATCTTGATTACACGAAGTAATTTACAATTACTACTCTGAAATATGAATTACATCTGTAATAATCACATACATGTAATAGAATGTTAATAGTACATTTCCCTTTTTTAGGAAATGACCTGTATGTATCTGTGTGACATCAATAAAAGGATCAAGTGCTGCATTATCTTTAGTTACATTGATGTTATTTATTTATGGTGAAACAGTGGTGGAATATCGCTGTTGCTTTCGTATAAATGAAGCGGACATACCTGCGTGGCCGCGATCTAATCCTGTTTACATAAAGTGAACCTGCTCCCGAGCAGGTTTACGCTTACGGCTCTGTTGCTATGACAGCAAGTCCCGGATGAGCTTCGGGGAACCGAACGATCCAAGATCACGCGAAATCGTCAACAATCTAATCCAGCTAACCTACTTAGCGAGGTACGAAGAACGGGCCCCTGTTATTGGGTATGGATGTCAGGATTGGTGTTGGTTATGAAAAGAATCTCTTAATGAAAATGTTGAAGCTTCTGGGATCTCAGAAACATGAAAGTGTCTTAAATCAGTTTAACATAAACCAGTGGCCTTGGAAACACTTCCAGTTCTCTGAAAGTCTGTGAGTAAATCTAGGAAGAGCTAACACTTTCCTAAAGATATTATGGTCTCACGTGCTAGTTTCAAGTCATATTAAAACAATATGCAGTCAATTTGTAAATGATAGTCATTATAAGAGACAGTACTAGGTAATATTAAAGTTCTAATGTTAAGCCACACAACATTAAAGTAACAGTTACCGTTTTTAATATGAAAGAAAAAGAATCTTTAGATGCTGTACAGAAGCACAAAAATGAGGCTTAAGCTCGTGCAAATTGATCTGGTAAGCCAGAATAATAAATAAGAACAAATAAGAAAAACTCTTGTTTCTTTTCAGCACTGTGGCCAGGTGGACAAAGAGTCAGTCTGTTGAGCAGAGGATTTGTTTAAACTTAAGAACTTCATGAATTTCTTCAGAAATAACATTTTAACCATTAAAGAAACAAATCCTTACCAACTCACATAACTTCTTATTATTAGGAATACCCAGAATAGAAAAGAATAGCCCCTCACTGTCATTGTACATGGACAAAGAAATGATGGGTGCTCCACACCAACTGTACAGGAATAAAATATAAACAGTCAGACATGAGGAATAGATAAAAACAAGGCAGAGGAACACTTTGGAGAACAAAGTGCTTGGAAGCAGTGCAAAAGGACTTGGTCTGAGTATTGAGTCCATATGTGAGTGGCCTCAGTGACGGCATTTACTCAGACCATGGCTCAGATTGGTGAGGTGAGTGGGCAGGGGTGGGGTGTGGGGGATAGTGTTTTTTTGTCTGAATGACCCAGGGGAAGAAGCTTTTAGTAAGTCTGGAGATGTGGGACCTGATTGACCTGAGGTGCTGACTGGAGGGGAGCGGGTCAAACAGGTGTTGAGCAGGGTGTGAGGGCTCACCTGTGCTGGCTTTGCTGTTCCTGAGACAGGAGGATCTGGCGATGGCCTGTCAGAAAGCAGACAATGATTTTTTTGGTGTTACTGACCCTCTATGCAGCCTTCCTGCTCTCAGTCGTGGCCCCTGAGTACCAAACACCAGGCAGGAGGCCTGAGGAGCGGTAGAAGGCCAGCTGGTCCAGGTTATTCATCCTCAGGACAGAGACGAAGTGCAAACGCTACTGGGCCTTCTTTACCCCGGCGATGGGGTTGTGGGTCCAGGTGAGATTGGCGGGGAAGTGGGTCCCCATAAACTTGAAGGTGCAGACAGATTGGTTCTGATCTGTCTGAGCCTCCTGAAGTCCATTATGAGTTCTTTGGTTTTAAGGATGTTCAGCTTGAGGTTACTTTCTGAGTACCAGCCGGACAATTCTCTACCTCTGCCCTGGTAAATGCTGCACTATGTCTGGTATTATGGTGTTGAACGCTGTGCCATAGTCCATGAAGAGCATCCTCACGTGGCTCTTCCTGTTCTTCAGATGGTTCAGCTCTCTGTGAACGCTGATGGTGATCCTCTGTGAGCACACTGGTGAGGGTGGAGGGAGGGGGTTAGTCTCTGCTGAGACACTATCTGCTCGAAGCACAGCATGACTACAGACGTGAGGACTTTAGGTCTAAAGTCACTGTCAGTACATGCTGCTATCTTGGTTGTATAGCGTACAGCTACTTTCAGTACAATTGTTATTTATTTAGACTATTTCTCTCTAATGAATCTTTAGTTCGTCTTTTAACACCATCGTGCCTGAACTTCTCTCCTCCAAACTGTCAGTGGATCACCAGCTTCCTGACAGACAGGAAGCAGCAAGTGAGGCTGGGGGAGATCACCTCTGAAACTCGGTCCCTCATTGGTGCCCCTCAAGGATGTGTCCTCTCACCACTACTGTTCTCCCTCTACACCAGTGACTGTTTGCAGATGACACCACCATCATTGGCCTCATTCAGGATGGTGATGAGTCTGCATACCGGCAGGAAGTTGAGCGGCTGGTACTCTGGTGCAGTCAGCACAATCTGGAGCTGAACACTCTTAAGACTGTAGAGATGACAGTGGACTTCAGGAGACATCCCTCAACTCTGCTCCCCCTCACCATATCAGACAGCCCTGTGTTGACTGTGAAGACCTTCAAGTTCCTGGGTACAACCATCTCCCAGGACCTGGAGTGGGAGACCAACATCAACTCCATCCTCAAAAAGACCCAGCAGAGGATGTACTTCCTGAGACAACTGGGGAAGTACAGTCTCCCACAGGAGCTGCTGATCCAGTTCTACACTGCGGTCATTGAGTCTGTCCTGTGCTCCTCCATCACAGTCTGGTATGGAGCAGCCACTAAACAGGACAGGAGCAGACTGCAGCGGACTGTACGGGCAGCAGAAAGGATCATCGGCGCCCCCCTGCCCTCCATCCAGGATCTGTACCTCTCAAGAACCAGGAAACGGGCAGGGAAAATCATTGCAGACCCCTCACACCCTGCACACAGACTTTTTGATCTGCTGCCCTCTGGCAGACGGTACAGAAGCCTGCAGACCAGGACCACCCGACACAGGAACAGTTTCTTTCCCCTCGCCATCTCCCTTCTTAACAGTTGACCTGTCACACTGCTCCCACTGCCAGACTGCAGCTGCACCTTATGTACATTCTGTAGTATTCATTCCACCTCATTCATTTCTGTCATCCTGTGTTTTATGTATATAAGTTTAGATTAGTTATTTATGGTTGGTTTACACAGCTTGTGTGTGTGTGTGTGTGTGTGTGTGGGGGGGGGGGGGGGGGGGTGTTGTGTTGCTTACATTGTGGACATTACATTATTATTACATTATACATTGCTGTGCTTGAGAGTCACCATCTACCGGAACCAAGTTCCTTGTATGTGTCTGTGCATATACATGGCCAATAAACGTGATTCTGATTCTGAGTCTGACCTCCCTGGTCTAACAACACAGGAGAAAACAAGGCTTCCCAAAAATATTGGGGAGCTCACTCCTACTCACTCCGCACTTCACACACACGCCGGAATAACTAAATGGCTAAGGCTGCGTTTGCTCAGTCTGGACCTGGACCTGGACGCCACGGCTCTTCCATCGTCCTTTATTGGCTATGTCCGCAGAGGCCCATCCTTCTGTCCACCAAAATTGATCACAGCACAGAAACAGCTTTAGTGAAGGTTACACATGATATTCTCTGACAGTGGACTGCTCGTCCTGCTAGACCTCAGTTCACTGTATGATACTGTTGTATTTGGCCATGAAAATCTTAGAAATGGTGTCCTATCAGTCTATGTGTCCTCACCTTGGCCTCAGTGAGATGTGGCCAGGATGTCCTTTAATGCAAATATTAAACAAACATGCAGAACTGCTTTCTTGTATTTGTGCATCATCTCTAAAATTAGAAACGTCCTGTCTCAGAATTATGCTGAAAACCTAGTTCATGTATTTATTACTAATCACATTATCTTAAATGGTAAATGGCCTGTATTTATATAGCGCTTTACTAGTCCCTAAGGACCCCAAAGCGCTTTACATATCCAGTCATCCACCCATCCACACACTGCTGATGGCAGCTACATGTAGCCACAGCCACCCTGGGGCGCACTGACAGAGGCGAGGCTGCCGGACACTGGCGCCACTGGGCCCTCTGACCACCACCAGTAGGCAACGGGTGAAGTGTCTTGCCCAAGGACACAATGATCGAGACTGTCCAAGCCGGGGCTCGAACCGGCAACCTTCCGATTACAAGCCGAACGCCCAACTCTTGAGCCACGATCGCCCCCTGAAAACTCTTTAGCTGATCCAAAATGCCGCAGAGAGTACTGAAAGAGAGCAGGTTTCTCCTTTACTGCCTTCTCTTCATTGGCTTCCTGTTAAATCCAGAATTCAAAATCCTGCTCCTCACATACGAGGTCTTAAATAATCAGGCTCCATCTTATCTTAATGACCTTGTAGTACCATATCACCCTATTAGAGCACTTCGCTCTCGCTCTGCAGGTCTACTTGTTGTTCCTAGAGTATTTAAAAGTAGATTTTCAGAGCCTTCCTCTGCCTTAAAGATGAAGCTTCAAACTTTCATTTTTGCTAAAGCATATAGTTAGGGCTGGACCAGGTGACCCTGAATCCTCCCTTAGTTATGCTGCAATAGGATGATAGCATGATACACTTCATTCACACTCCTTTCTATTCGCACTCGTCATGTGTCGATCACTGTCCTGTGCTTGCTCACAGCAGGTCTTCTGATGGTTGGGGTTTTCTCTGTATTAGTGTGGGGTCTATAGCTTGTTGTATAAAGTGTCTTGAGCCAACTGTTGTCATACAGTTGAAGTGACCTTAACTGAATTTAATGTAGGTTTAATTTCAAAAGATAAGTAGTGAAATTTACATTCATTTCACTACATGTCCGTTCCTCCCCGAGAGAGAAAATAAGCACGTGTTTCAAATCAGTCCCAGTGTAGGATAGAACGAGTCCAAAAGGACAAGATGATCTCCTCTCAGCTTGACTGTGTTCATCAGAGAAAGCTCAAGCATTGGCTGCCTCCAGTGTAGCCCTCCTTCACCATCTGTCCAATCAGAGGCAAACGCAGCCATGCAGAGCTGCCAGTATAAAGCTGCACTCAGAAACAGAGCAGAGCCCTCTGCATTAGCCTGCTACCCTCTCTCAGGTAGGTCCATTCACACACACACACAAAGTTTACCTTTGTTAGAGTGCAGAGTCACACCACAGTATCGACTTCGTCTTCTAACATGGAAATGACGCTGTTTGTTGATGTGGACGTCGTGATGCTGCGGGGGGGTTAAACTGCCCTTGAGGAGAGATGCTTTTGTTCTTTATGTTGTTGATAGAAATCCTATTCTCAGTTTTCACTTCAGTGCTGACATTAACTGTAAAATTCTACAGATTTCATTTAGCCTTGTAATGGAGTGAGCTTGGAGATATGCTCACTCACTCACAGTTGTTCTTATGGAGTGTATTGTGGTCTAGGTATAGGAAGGAGCCCAGTGTGTGTGTGAGGTTGGATGAGTGGCTGTGTTTTAAATTCATTTGTATGAATTCAAATTCAAAGATTTTTTCTTATTCTGCAGAAAGTGACACAGTAACATCAATGATTGGGAACATGTTGTGTTGCCTCATTTTTATAATGGTGAAAGAACTCTGAATAGAAATCATGCAGCTCATTTGTGTTTTCCTTAAGATGGATATAGGAATGAACTTCGTATGCAGAAACACGATACACAGTGCTGTGAAAAAGCATTTTGCTGATTTGTCACACTTAACGCACTTTCTGATCATCAAACTAATTTTAATATCTTAGATACAAAATGCAGTTTTTCAGTTAACAGAGAAAAAGGCTTAAAAAGGGAAAATGAATTCAGCCTTAATAAATGGTTCAGTGGGCAAAGAACAGCCTGTTTCATGAGATGACATCTGAATCAAACTGAAGTCATTTTGTTCATTTGAGCCCTTCAGAGGTGGAGCTGCTGGGTGTTTCAGACCATCGTCCTGCTCCATAACACAAGTGTGCTTAACCTTCAGGACATGAACTGTTGGAATGAGACTCACAGGTTTCTCACATGTCCATCATTTTCTTTAGATCGCGATGCTTTTTGATCTTTTGTTCCACTTCACTTTGTCAGACAGGTTCTATGCAAGTGAGTCCACAGGTCTGCTAATAATCATGTCTGGGTGTAGATCCTGCCAGGCATGATGAAGGAAATCATTATTTAAAACTGAAATATGTAAGTGTGAGAAATTTGCAAATAACTAAGAAGTCATGAAAAGGGCAAATGTGTTTTCACAGCATGTATGTAATCATGTCTGTTGTGGCTGCCACCAACGTGCTGAATGCTTATTATTAACATCACGCGTGTTCGTCGCATCTCTGCCTGCCCTTACCCCATGTTGTCATGGCAGATGGCTGTGGAGAGATTTGTTATCATAAGTCACACGTGAAGAAGAAAAAAACATAATCGGAGCAAATATTTTCATTTCATGAGTGCAACTGCTTGTAACTTCAAAAACCCACGCATACAAGTCATATGCAGCGTGTCTGCTCTGTGCACTTAGAGAGGAGTCAGGTTTGACTGCACAGATGTCCCATTCATCTGTACAGTATTACACAGCCTTCATGATTTTAAAAACAAAACGAGGATCAGGTACATCTAGCTATTGTAAACTCTGGTCAAAATACAGACATGTCGTCTGCAGCAAACACAGTACTGAGCATGAGAAACCTGCCCCCGAGTTCAACGGTTTTTAAGATGTTTTTCGGTATTAAAGTGAAGCCGGTGATAGATCAGGACATCCACACGTGCACAACACAAATAACAACGTCGTCAAACTTTACCTTCAAAACATCAACAAATCATCAAAAAGACACAAAGTTACTGATAAGTAGCACAGATCACTCTTTCACAATGGCAGATATTTCATAGAGAACTCTAATGTTATGTAGCATTAATATAACACAGTCTAACTAATAAACTGTGGTGTGATTTACCCACAGTGAAATAGCTCCAGCTGTGGTTTACAGTTTAATGCCTCAACAAGTATATTTTAACACATAACATCTGTACTTCTACTTCAGTAAAAGTGTCTTTTTACAGAATGTACATATACTATTACAACTTTTATATAGGATTCGGGATAGCTGATCATCAGTATTTGATCAAAGTGTTTTCTGGCTCTTTATGGAAACAATAATTACTAATAAGCACAGATCAAAGCACTGACACAAACAGCTCTGTAATGATGGTCCTGTTAGTCTCTTTATGAACACTGTTAAGATTTTAAATGAACAAATACACAAACTTATCAAACTCAAATTAAAATAACTGTAAGCAATATTTGAGCAGTGACAACAGACAGCAGATAGATGGTTTCCCTGTGGACTGTGGGTGAAAGGCAGGACACCAGAGTGACGGATCCACAGACACGCTGAAGTTAATCTGCCGTGTAGTTGCACACAGATAACCACAACACATAAAAACCTAACACAAGTAGCACGCAGTGGCTACAAGCATTGCATGTAATTTGTTCTAATATCCTTCAGATTTACACATGATGACAGCAGAAACCTGTTTAATCAGACAAATGAGCTCCTCATCAAAGAGAGCCGGTCACACCGTCCTCTCCTGTTTCCAGATGAAACACTGGAGCCTGAACCCACAGACAGCTGAGCTCTGGAGCCAGATGTTTAGTACTCACTGGCAACATGAGCACGGCCTGTATCTGATCACATTTTTAAAAGTTCAGTTTACTTTGTTAACTAAGAAACTAAGAATCTGTTTTCTTGCAACTGACTTGCCAAGCTGTCCTTTGATTTAATGCAGTAACTGTCCATCAAAGTGACCAGTTCCTCATTCTTTTGAGCTCGGCCTCCACACATTGAACATGAAGATTAAACTTCAGCAGCACACGCAGATCAAAAGATCAAAGTCAGCCACAATCATCCCAGTGCCGAAGAAGTCTCCCATCTCCAGCCTGAACGATTACCGCCCTGTGGCCCTCACACCGGTAATCATGAAATGCTTCGAGAGACTAGTCCTTCAGAACATCAAGGATTACCTCCCCCCAGAATTCGACCCCCACCAGTTTGCATACCGTGCAAACAGATCCACAGAAGACGCCATCGCCACAGCCCTCCACGCTGTGCTGAGTCACCTAGAGCAGCGGCAAAGCTACGTCCAACTGCTCTTTGTGGACTACAGCTCAGCCTTTAATACAATCAACCTGGACATCCTCATCACCAAACTGGTCACTCTTGGCCTCCCTCCTCTCACATGTGCCTGGATAAAGGATTTCCTCACAAACCGACCCCAGACTGTAAGACTCCGCCCCCATCTCTCCTCCACTCGCACACTGAGCACCAGCTCCCCACAGGGCTGTGTGCTGAGCCCCCTCCTGTATTCTCTCTACACCCACGACTGCAGTTCGACCCACAACAACAATCTCATCATCAAGTTTGCTGATGACACCACGGTAGTCGGACTCATCTCGAAGGGAGACGAGGCAGAGTACAGAGAGGAAGTTCTGAAGCAGGCAGCATGGTGTTCAGAGAACAGCCTGGCACTGAACACTAAGAAAACCAAAGAGCTCATTGTTGACTTCAGGAGACACAGCACTGACTTGGCCCCCTCTACATCAACGGGGAGTGTGTGGAGAGGGTCCACACCATCCGGTTCCTTGGTGTCCTCATCTCTGCTGACATCTCCTGGACAGACAACATCTCAGCGGTCATCAAGAAGGCCCAACAGCGGCTGCACTTCATGAGAGTCCTCAGCTGAACTCCAACCTGCTGCTGACCTTCTACCGCTCGTCCATTGAGAGCCTGCTAACCTACTGCATCACGGTATGGTACGGCAGCTGCACCAAGGCGGATAGAGCGAGGCTTCAGAGTGTGGTCAAGACAGCACAAAAGATCATCGGCTGCCCTCTCCCCTCCCTGATGGACATTTATGCCTCAGCAGAGCAGCAAACATTATCAAGGACAGCTCCCACCCTGGCTCCAACATGTTCAGCCTGCTTCCCTCAGACTCAAAAACAGTTTCTTCCCCAAAGCCATAACCACCCTGAACTCACACATGCACAGATAACACAGCCCCCCACTTCCCACTTCCTCTATGGACCACCACTGTGCAATACCAATTCTATGTGCAATAACTATATACATAACACTATTTATTACATATTACTTACGTCTTGTATATTGTACATTTTATGTATATATGTTTTTCCCTATGTTAATATTGTCCATATGTACATAGCGCTGCAGAACTGTGCCCCCCAGCATGTTTACACTGAGTAGGAGATGCTCTGTATCTCATTGTACAACTGTATAGTGACAATAAAGGCATTCTATTCTATTCTAGACACCTGCCTGCTTCTTGTTGTCACACGTAAAAGTGTGGAGCATCAGTCCACAGCTGGCCAGCCTTTCCTGATTCTGCTGTTTACTCACCAGTGTTTTTTTCTAAAGGTTCATCTGATGTGAATCCTATTGTGATTTATAAAAAAAAATAAAATGGCCAAATATTAAAAGCCTGAAAGAAATCCGCTGCTGTGATATAAGCTGAACACCACTGCTGAAAGACTTCGAGGTCTTTCTTTTCTTCCAGATTTAAACCAATCACAGGTGAGCCCTTTGTGAACGTGCATTTGTCAAACCCCACAATTATAAATGTGACATTTAAAGAAGAACAAAATGTTTGAGACGTTGCTCAAGAAGTGTGGAAATAAATGGTTTTCTGATAAGTAGACAATCATTTAAGATGATAATTCAAAAAGCTCTTTTGTCTTTGTTTGGTTTTAGACATTTTAGCATTTCATTGTATTGAATCTAAATCCAGTAGTTGATCCTGCAATTGAATCCACGCCAAAGCACCTTAATGTAACTGATTTGGCGCTATATAAATTAAACTGAATTCATTGGTCTTCCTTCTCTCACCCCAACCAATCACAGCAGATGGCCCCGCCCCTCCAGAGCCTGGTTCTGCCGGAGGTTTCTTCCTGTTAAAAGGGAGTTTTTCCTTCCCACTGTCGCCAAAGTGCTGCTCATAGGGGGTCATATGATTGCTGGGTTTTTCTCTGTATGTATTATTGTAGGCTCTACCTTACAATATAAAGCACCTTGAGGTGACTGTTGTTGTGATTTGGTGCTGTATAAATAAAATTGAATTGAATTGAATTTGAATTTATATTATAAATAATACACAAAAAAACAGAAAACCCCAACAATTAAATGACTCCCTATGAGCAAGCACTTTGGCGACAGTGAGAAAGAAAAACCCCCATTTTATCAGGAAGAAACCTCCGGAGCCATGACGGGGATGAGAGGAGGACAAAGCCACTGCTTTATAGAGGTCCCATATATAGACAGTGTTCTGTATACAGAGGAGGACAGTTTGCTGATAAAATTTAAATCAGCAAAACAATGAATGAAGGAATGACTTTTCCAGAATCATCCAACCACCAGCAGCAGTGAACTCTGTTCTGGCCCAACATCATACTTCCTGTTAAAAGGGGGTTTTCTTTCCCACTGTCGCCAAGGTGGTGTATGGTAGCTGTGTTGGTTTTTCCCAACGATTACAATCTTTCTATAGATGCAACACATATATGGTGCTGATGAAATTCATCTGAGAGAACGTGAAAAAGAACAACACAGCTGGATTCCAAACATTTTTGTTCTTCCTTTTAAAAAAGGAAAAGGAAATTTGGAGATTTCACAAAATCTATCCAACACTAATCCGTGACTATTGTTGAATGTATTGTTTATACTAACATGAAGAATCTGATACCCATCTGTATCAACTGAATATAAAAAAATACACAAAGCTGTGCATCCAGTGGTCAGATAATCAGATAGTTATTTGTCTTGTATTCTCTGAGTGCTTCCAACACATGTAGAGTGTTACAGCTACTAATGAAGAACTAATTACTGCTTAAAGAGGTGTTGAAAGTGACAGTCAGACTGAACAGTATATCCTTGCCTTTTCTTTAAACACAAAGCTCATTGCTACAGCCAGGGATGGAATAAAAGTGATGCCCTTCAACTGCTTTTTAGTTTTAGCTTCCCTGTTTTCCACCACAGTCTAGGTTCTGTCACTAGTTACCTAACATTAGCAGTAACCATCCACAGACATTGTGCATTGTCTTAGATCCGGCTTGTGTTAAATCTATGACAGGTTTTAGTGTAGGGCCCCATGATGTAAATTAGACTTAATACATGTCGTGTTTCATGTCCACTTTGAGTACAGCACTGCTTCCAGTCACATTTAACAGGCTGCTGATGAGTTGTTGCGGGGGAGGTGGAAGTGGAGGAGGTGACAGCTGAGCATTGCAGTATAAGTGCCAGGCCTTTCAGTGGTTACCATGGCACCAAGTCTGTCGCATTCTTGTGTCGTTACAGGAGAGAGTGTGCGTGCGTGTGAGTGCGTGCGTGCGTGCGTGCGGGCGTGCGTGCGTGCGTGCGTGCGTGCGGGCGTGCGTGCGTGCGTGCGTGTGTGTGTGTCTGTGAGTGTGAAACCTTCCACTGGCAGTCTTTGCCACTGTCACTATCCAACTGCAGATGAAACCAGATAGAAAACAATTTGATTCATGGTCCAGGAAGGTAGGATGAGACTGAAACACAAAGACGGGGTCTTCTACAAACACTGAGCTCAGCTTTGAGGACCTGAATATAACAAAGTGACCAAAGTACAGTTAAATATTACTCCTTGTTGGTCCTAATTAAAAGTAGGATCGGGAGGAATTTTAGCCACATGTAAACAAGCATCGCTAACAGAACCTAAAACCTATAAAGGGCTGTGGTCCCAAACCATACCCCACCTCGAAAGGTTAAACCTTACAACAGCGGTCCCCAACCTTTTTTGCACCACGGACCGGTTTATGCCCAACAATATTTTCATGGACCGGCCTTTAAGGTGTCATGGATAAATACAACAAAATAAAACCAGTACCAGTACCGAAAAAAATAAGATTTATTCATAACACACGGGAAAAGACCCAGGAAAACAGAGTTAACGATAAAAACGATAACAAAATAACGCTGAAAACCAATAAAAACCCTGAAAACCAGACATTTCACACCTGAGCCTCAACTCTCGCGGCCCGGTACCAAACGACTCACGGACCGGTACCGGTCCGAGGCCCGGGGGTTGGGGACCGCTGCCTTACAACACACTAAGACTACACGGTAAATTTATACAGTTAAAGAAGGAAAAGACCGGCCATAAAGTCCATGAGTTTTATTGTTGAAGTTTCTAAGACCTGTAGGATTCCCCAGTGAGCAAACAGGTGTTGGCCACCATGTGAAACATCCATTAAAATATTGCTTCACTCTGGAAAGTTATGGCCTGGGTTTCAGTATCTTCCAGGAAGATGCAGCTGATGATATTTTTTGCACTTTTTGCTCTTTGAAAAGCCATTTTTGTCTCCTGCAAGATGGAAAGGAACTCAATTTGTTTTTTCTGCTTGATTCATTATTTTCTATGTCTATATACAGATGCTGCCTACCTCGTTTGTAAGAAGTAGCTGACCGAGTTATTCTTGCCCCCTTATCAGCTCAAAGCAGTCTGGACATCCTCCTCTGACTCCTGACATCAACAGGGGGAACTGCTGCTCACTGAGTATTTTCTCATTTCAGACCATTCCCATGGTTGTACATCAACCTGAATTACTCACAGCAGCTCATCTGCATCAACAATCATCTTTCTTTATGTTGAGGCTTGGTTTGAACTTCAGTGAGCTGTCTCAACTGTAGCTACGTGCCTACACACTTTGACTTGCTGCTGTTTTAAGACTGTATATATTTTCTTCATCTGTTGTCTCATGCATATAGTTCCACATGTATGATTTGCTTCTGTCAGTGCTATCAGTTTTGTTTCAACAAATCGTTCACGTTTCATTTTTCTGTCTGAACACTTTTTCTCTAGCTTATGTCTACATTTTTACAGAACTATTTCCAATGTCAGCAAGGCTTTGATAATAAAACGAAACATTTTGATAACAAAGTCTTCATACTGTGCTGAAAGTGTTTGAATTCCTATTCATGTTTAGACAAATGTCAAATAAGGTTTAATTGTTTTCATGGCTTTTGCACAAGCAAGTCTGTGTTATGAAAATGCCATAACTTGATAAGAAGTGCATGAAGAGCAGTGAAGATGACATCCCTGCTGGGAGAACTGTAATAACATCAGGAACTTAATGGTACTATGGACGACAACACTTAAGACGAACTCTGAGGCAATCACACAAGTTACCATCACATGTGGAATATACCAATGTGATGCACTGTTCCCCACTGTTGATCTGCACAGGCCTCAGTCCTCTAAGCCAGCAGTCCCCAACACCCGGGCCATAGGCCGTGAGAGTTGAGGCTCGGGTGTGAAATTTATGGTTTTCAGGGTTTTTATGGTTAACTGGGTTTCCCTGGGTCTTTTCCCGTGTTGTAGTTGTGTCTTATATTGAAAGAAATGTTTACGCGTTACCATAACGACCAGAGAGCATTAAGGGGGAAAGAGGAGGATGTTATTGTTGGCGCATTTCAGGAGGCCGCTGCTAATAAAGTTACACAGTTACACAGTGAATTCGTGTTTATTTACAAAATACCACAGTTTTTGCCTTAATCGTATCATTTTATTTTGTTGAATTTATCTGCGACATCTTAAAGGCTGGTCCATGAAAATATTGTCTGAGATTAAAGTGGTCACAAGGTTGGGGACCGCTGCTCTAAGCCAGCCCACCACTGAGAGTGGATATAGATTCAGGAGTGGAGTAAAATCTGCAACCTCTAGAAAAATGTACCGAGACAGTCTTGTTAAAAATCTGCTGCTATCTAGCAGGATGATGAAGACAAAATGA
The DNA here is from genome assembly GCF_057382185.1 of Mchenga conophoros. NCBI lineage: Eukaryota > Metazoa > Chordata > Actinopteri > Cichliformes > Cichlidae > Mchenga > Mchenga conophoros. The sequence goes on along the minus strand of NC_140534.1, from coordinate 1,241,242 downwards.
GGGTGGATGCTTCTGCAGTTGCCTCACGGTACAAAGAAAACAGAGAAAACCCAACAAAACATGAGCCCCTTTGAGCAAGCACTTCGCTGACAGTGGGAAGAAAAAACTCCTTTTCAACAGGAAGAAGCCTCTGGCAGAACCAGGCTTAGGATGTGCTGCAACAGGAGAAAGACACCCTGTGGAAGAGAGCCAGAGATTAATGATAACTAATGACTAAATACAGAGTGCCGTATAAACACAATGGGAGTTAACAAGGTGAGGGCCCTAACAGCGGCCATAGTAGTTTTGTTGGTTATCAGAATATTATTTATTATTCTCTAAGGCAGCGGTCCCCAACCCCCGGGCCTCGGACCAGTACCGGTCCGTGAGTCGTTTGGTACCGGGCCGCGAGAGTTGAGGCTCAGGTGTGAAATGTATGGTTTTCAAGGTTGTTATCGGTTTTCAGCGTTATTTTGTTATCGTTTTTATCGTTAACTCTGTTTTCCTGGGGCTTTTCACGTGTGTTATGAATAAATATTATTTTTTTCGGTACCGGTACTAGTTTTATTTTGTTGTATTTATCCGCGACACCTTAAAGGCCGGTCCGTGAAAATATTGTCGGGCACAAACCGGTCCGTGGCGCAAAAAAGGTTGGAGACCGCTGCTCTAAGGAAATGATGTGGGTTACAGTTGCTCCAGACAGTAACAGACTAAACTAATTAAGTAGTACAACATGTTACAGAGTTTACATATTTAAAAAATAGCACTAATATATAGAAATTGCTCACTGTACCGTATCACCCACAGGATGATCTGGTACTGTAAGGTCATTGAAATAGGATGAGGCCTGATTACTCAACACCTTCTTTTCCATGAGAAGAATTTTAAAATCTGTGTGGCAGAATGGGCCAAAATGACACTACATGCGACTAGTTTCTCCATACAGCAGGCAGCTTGAAGCTGCCATCATCAACAAAGGCTTTTGTGCAAAAGATTAAATACATTTTAGTAAGCATATATCTTTTCTGTGTGTTATTTCTAATTTAGTTTTAATAACAGGAAAGTTTGCAGCTTAAATACATGCACAGTTTATGCTATCCTTCAGTGGCAAAGCTAAGAAGCCACTGTTGTGGCTGATAGTTTGAATGTTAATGTATGTAGGAAGTAGCATCCTGGCATTTGTAATGGCAGTACTCACTTTTTCTATTTGTTTAACAAACATATTTACAGACAGACGTGTGCACACAGACACACAAACACACAGGGAGAGTCTTTTGTATTGTGTACATTTCTGTCACTACTTCTTGTCTTTATTATTTGGTTACTTGTGTAACTAAACAGCATATATAGGGCTTATGGTCTGAACAGGCTACATTTTCCTATGACATTATTTATCAAAAACGCTGCAAACAAGACTTGATTTTTTTGACAGATAAAGCTGCAACACAAGATTTCAGACACATTTCCTGATGTAGCAGCAATCAGCCCCTACAAAGCTTACTTAAAGTGTGTGGTGGTACCCAGACCCAGTCCTTACATAAGGGTAGACACAATAGACAAAAAATACTCTCTAATTTAGCTGTTTTTTATACGCTGCCTTTCTTTCTGCACTCAATGACAGAGGAAACAGAGAAATTAACACACACCCACACACACCTCTATATGTGTGTGTGTGTGTGTGTTTAAAACATACAAACAGCAATTCTCCGTTCTAAAAAACAAATCTTTCCTTCTCTTATTCTCTTTTCTCTCAGAAGGCTACCTCAGTGGATAGAGAGGCAGATGGAAAGGAGCTGAAGAAAGGTTGCAGCACAGCTGAGGATCACAACTCCATGTCCATCACCATGGAAACAGCAGAACAATCAGCGTTGGAGATGGATTGTGAAGTGGATGTTGGCATGGCTGATTCACCTAAGCAACAGGATTTTATTGCAGATGATGAGCTTGTTTGTTCAGCGACACCGCCATTAGTCCCAGAGTCTCCGTTGGAAAAGGTAACGCTCGACACTTTATTAACTGACATGCCACGCAGCAGAGACGCAAATGACAAGCTTGACTGCTCTGACCCCAACGTCTGCACTGAAACGGCTTGTCAGAATCAAAAAGAAGCTTTGGTTTTGGAGCCGGCCTGTGAAGAGCTCAGCAGGAATGAATCAGTCACCTCATCTGTGTCCGACCCACTCTCCAGTGTAGACAGTGTGTGTGAGAATGACCCCCAACATAAGAGGAGGAAAACACCAGAACTAGATCCTGCGCAAGAACAGACCCCTGAGCTAGAACAAGATGCTGTACCAGTACAAAGCCCAGAGCCTTGTGAAGATCCTGAGGAACTAAGTCTTGAACTAGAGCAATACCCTGAACTAGAGCAATACCCTGAACCGGAGGAATACCCTGAGCCAGAGCCGTTCCCAGAATCAACGCAATTCCCTGAACCAGCGCTAGACCCTGAGCCAGAGCCGTTCCCAGAATCAACGCAATTCCCTGAACCAGCGCTAGACCCTGAGCTAGAGCCGTTCCCAGAATCAACGCAATACCCTGAACCAGAGGAATACCCTGAACCAGTGCTAGACCCTGAGCCAGAGCCGTTCCCAGAATCAACGCAATTCCCTGAACCAGTGCTAGACCCTGAGCCAGAGCTGTTCCCAGAATCAACGCAATACCCTGAACCAGTGCTAGACCCTGTGCTAGATCAGTATCCTGAGCCAGAGCCTGGGGCTGTTGACAATTATCTGCATTCTGAACAAGATGGCTATCTAAATCTGGAAATATATAAAGACCCAGAGGCCCAAGAACTCATATTTGAACCATCCGTCACAGAGGAGTCTATGTTAGCACAGTGCATTAGAGAAGAAGCTATGTCAGACGTCTCCACCGAATCCTGCCATGAACCTGGTCCTGATGAAATGGAAGAATGCCTGAGAGTTGAGATTGCAGCAGCATCTTCAGATAGTGAGACGGATGAAAAATGGAGAACAATATTCTCCTCTTCTATTAATAAAGAAGATGATGATTCATACTTGGATAGTCTTCAGTTGAGTGCCCAGGAGCTCTTTGTACAAAAAGCTGAGATGACAGGTGCTGAAGACCAAGACAGCAACGCTTTTCATGAAGTGTGTTTTGAGGTCCCGCAAGTGGAAGACGTTCTGGAACAGCCCGAGGTTAACGTTCCTTTTCCCAGCCCTTCACAAGAGGTTAAATATAACCCGTTAGGCCTTCAAGGCTTGTCTAAAATATCTGAAGATGAGAGTGAGAATGGTAAAGATGCCAATTATAACCACATCACTCACCAACCGCACATCAGTGTAGATGCAGTCAAGAAGCTACCTAAAGACTTCTGTGTGATACAGGAAACCAAGAGTGAGAATGTTAGTACAGAGCACGTGGACTTCCAGCTGGCTCGTAAACAGTGGCGGGAAATGGAGGAACAAACCAAAAACAAGGTAGTCTTACCTACAACCAAGCAGCTGAGCTTCCACGGCAGCCACAGCTTCATGTACACTCCAGTACGCAACATTGACCGACCTCACAAGAAAGCACATGATCTGGAAAACTTAGATCTGGTTGGGGAGTATCCTCACACCCAATTCAGCCCCTGCTCAGAGGATTCTGGTTTGGATGATTCCAGTTACAGGTCCCCTTATGATGATCCAGAAGCAGTTGAAAGGGATATTCGCATATCACTGGAGAGGGAAGAAAATTTCAAAAGGGAGAGGGGCCTTTCCAGGATGGGCAAATCTACTGATTGTGCACCATCAAGAAGTATCCCTAGATCAATAAGCACTCCACTGACGCCGTCATTCATCATCACCTCCTCACCTACCAAGGAACCATTCAAACATGAAATGTCAGCGAACAATGTAATTATTCTGGACCCTAGCAATGATTTTACCTCTAGTCCCAGGCATGTTAAAGACAACATGAAAGCTCAGTCTAGTGAGTGGCACTCCAAAGAGACCAGCTCCAGTGTCATCATCCTGGAGACGTCCAATTTGATTATTCGCAGTGCCTCTGAGTTCTCTCTCAGTAAAGCATGTGAGCAGCCCCAGGAAAAAATGTTCCTGAACAACCCATTTTTCAAACTACGTTCGAGAAGCACAATATCCTTGGTGGATGAAGAGATCAAGATGGTAAAGCAGAGGGAGGATGAGCTGAAGAAGGAGAGGGAAAATCTGTATGCCAAAGACAGGTTCTGCGCAGAAAGAGTATTGTCAAATCGCATGGAAACGTTGACCTTTAATAACTCAGGTATGCTAGCATGATATTCACCATGTTTTTCCCTCCATTTGCCTATGTTAATGCTAATTATCAATTGTGGTGTGTCGTATTAGTTGATGTTCCTGTGAAGTGCAAGTCGTCTCCATCTTCACCAATGAAAACCACCCACAGGATGGATCGTGCTGCTCTATCGTGTGATCACAGAGTGAGTTCTTGATGAAACATCTTTGAATTTCTTTGTCATCAACCAAAACATGCAATTTCATGCTTTGCATTTCATATTTATACTGTCATTATGAAACCTGAGACTTGATAAATAAGCTCAAACATAATGTGCTCATTGTCTCATTTATAGTGTAAATAAGATATGAGGTGATTGTTTGTGTGTTTTCATAAATACAAATTTTTTCATGGTTAATTCCGGCATTTACTAGTAATTTGTGTGACCTCATCTAACGTAAGGACTATTTTTGCCTTATAAACATTTATAAATAAATGTAATGTCTCTGGCCTGTGTCCAGACATGTTGACACCGCTGCAAGTGATGTCGCACAGAAGGAGCAGCAAGTTCAATCTGTGTCTCTGGGAATAAAGGGGGTTGGTATCCTAGGGAGATCTCAACAGAAGACAAAACTGTGCAGATGAGGTGTGAGACATGTGTACATACTCCACCCAGACAAGATATGATGACCAAGTTGATGGATTGTTGGAAGTGAAGCAGTGAAGCGTAGCCTCCAGCTCCTGATCCAACCCTTCTGTTTGGCTGTTGGTCTGGGGATGATATCTGGAACTGAGACTGACCCGGGCTCTGTCATGTTCAGTTTCTTCAGAAGGAATTACAGGAGAAATATATGTAATTTAAAAAGATTTAATTTGCTTCAGCAGTTGGAATTACAAGTTGGACTGGACCTCCATGTGAACACAGCCACCTGTCTTCACACAAAGGACGGCCCTGGATCGGGCCGTATCGTTTTTATAACCCAACAATAACACACTATTATTATAACTGTCTTCTTCCCCGAACCATCCTGATGTCTCCATTTGGCCTTCTCCTCACTCACGACTAGGGATGGGTATTGATAAGATTTTCACGATTCCGATTCCATTTTCGATTCTGTTTAACGATTCGATTCTTTAGCGATTCTCTTTAAAAAAGGAGAACACTAAGGTCGATTAGCTTAGAACTTTGTTTTATATCTTCTCTTTGAACAAGATAGAAATTTAGGAGTAACATGGCCTTAGAAACCCAACAGTGACATCTTAAGAGATCCACAGCCTACAGCTCTTCAATGGGGTGTCACAGGGTCCCCAGGAAAAAAAATTGTAAATGTAAAATAATAAAATAAATATTCTTCTGTAGCAATAACAAAGTATAACATAAATTATTCTGTAGCAATTACACAAGAATATCCAGTAATGTCCCTGCCTACAATTAAACACATTCACTTACCAAAGTGAAATCGGGGCATCTGCTGTGGCAAATGGGTGCAAACTTTTGACCACAAACTGAGTCACTGCTCGGTGACATTCGTCTATCCTGGCCTGAAAGGAGACGCTACCGGTAGACTGCAGCGAGAGCTGCCAGCATCTGAGCCAGACTGCCTCTCTCATCATGGTCACTAAATGCACAGTAATGGCAGGTTTGTAATAAGGCAGATCGCGTTAACATAATATGCACTGTTAGTTGATTATTTACCTGCTGCATTAACGGGAGAGGACGTGCAAACGTTACCGCTGCTGCTGGGTTGAGATTCACGAGTCCGGAGCGGAATTAAAAACACGACATTCATTTAAGGTCATCGCGTGTTTTGTGAGCAAATGCTTTTGCATATTCGTAGTGTTTCCTCCCTTAAATGAAATATCTACTTTGCAAGTATTGCAAGTTGCCCTGTTGTCATCCGTTCTCGTAAAGTATAACCAAACTTTTGAGCGTTTGAGCCGCCATGTTTCCTGCCAGGTAAATGACGCTCCACAACGTGGTGATGTCATTTGGGGCGACTGGAGTCGATAAGAGAATCGTTTGCAAAAATGGCAAACTATTCCAAGGAATTGAAACAGTGGGAACCGGTTCTCAACAAGAACCGGTTTTCGATACCCATCCCTAGTCATGACCCTCATTATCTGCTTCTTTTCCTGGAATGACAAGACAGAAAAGAAAACACCTCCCTGCCTAGCCTTGATCATTTTAATAATATCCTACTACTGTTTCTATTTAACTCTCTTCGGCCTAGCAAATATCCTTCTAACCATTATCTAGTGTGATGTGTAAGCATGTAGCAAAACCCTCTGCTTCCCGTCAGTTCTCAATATTTGGACTTAGTGCTGTCTAACTACACAGTCACACTCCGGTGGATGCATCGGAGAGAAACTTGGGGTTAGCATCTTGCCCAAGGATACTTGGCATGCAGACTGGAGGAGCCTGGGATCAAACCGCCAACCTTCCGATCAGTAAGTGACCTGCTCTACCTCCTGAGCCACAGCCACCCCAAGCCACCCCTGAACAACGTTTTAGATCCTCAAAACATGGAGCGCCAACTTGTTTTTGAGCACATTGCGTTGTGTATATAAAAATAATAAAAACAGCTTTAATTAATCATTTTAAACCCTAGCAGCTCCCAATGCAGAACAGAAGGACTTCCACACCTGTGAAGTAAACTGAGGACCTCGATCAGACAGGATCTGGAATTCCGTGGAGTCGGAAAACATGATCTGTCAATAGTTTAGCTGTCTCAACAGCTGATGGCAGTTTGTCCAATGCTAAAGGTGGGCTGAATTAGAAATCCTATCAACACTGGTGAGTATTACAGTTTTTCCCGAGGAAGCGGGGAGACCAGTAACAAAATTTATGTGGAACAGAGTCTCTGTGGAATGGCTAGTGGTTGGAGCAACCCGAAAAAGCACTGGTTATGGTGTTTATTGCAGGCAAGCTACTACGTACTCTCTCACATCCTTTTCTACCGAATCCACCAAAAGTGACAGCGAAGCAAACATATGGTCCTACTCATCCCAGGATGAATGGAAAAATGGAAGGTATGGATCCAGTGGAGTACTGTGGCACATGTAGAGGTGGGTACAAACTGGCAACCAGGCGGGCCAGTGCCTGGGTTAGGCTTCTCCTGAAGGGCCTGCTGGATCGTGTCCTTGATTCTCCAGGTTACTGCACCCACCCTGCAGGAACCAGGGAGGATGTAGCCAGGCTCAGCAGTACTAGTGTTGGTGACGAACTGGCGGGAGAGAGCGTTTGACATTTCTGGACCTTGAACGATAGGAGTTAAAGTTAAAACGTGCAAAAAATAGTGACCAGTGAGCCTTGACGGGCGTTCAGTCTCTTGGCTGTTCTCAAATAGGTTAAGTTCTTGTGATCTGATTCAGCTTCAGGTGGCCAAGTGAACAAAACCTTTGCTGACATGAGGTAAGTTACAGGTGTCTTGATGCATGCTCAACCAACCTGGTGAGTAAGTGACTTCTTCAGTCTCAGCTGACTGCAGGTTTCCCCAATCTTATAAACAGGACATGTGCATAATGACTGAAACCAGCCCACTGAGGAACAATGGGCTGGGAGGTCAGTTCCTTCATCATAATTATGCAAATTCGCATGACCATTGATCAAAGCCCACTGATCAAAGCCCACTGATCAATGGCCATGAGTACCACTCACAGAGAGTTGGGGATTAGCTGCAATCACAGCATTGTAAGATGGTGACAGATGTGCCAGTGGTTGTTGAGTCATGAGAATTTGCATAATTATGATGAAGGAACTGACCTCCCAGCCCATTGTTCCTTCAGTGGGCTGGTTTCAGTCATTATGCAAAAGTACTGTTTATAAGATTGAAACCTGCAGTCAGCTGAGACTGAAGACGTCACTTGGATGAGTGAGAAACGTTTCTCCCACAAAACACTACGTCCAGATGAACAGAATCAACTTTTGGAGATAAGTTACAGGTGCTGCTACCTGACTGTTGTTGTGGATAAAATGGGAAACGTCTGTACAAGTTTGCAAACCCAAGGAACTGTTGAAGGTGCCTGCGAGTGGAAGGAGTGGGCCATTCAGCGACTGCTCAGATTTTGGCAGGGTCCGTCTTCACCTGCCCCTCTGCCAGAAATTAGTCCAGAAAAATGACGGATGGTGAATGCAACTCGCACTTCTCTGCTTTACATACAGCAGCCACTGAAACACCGTGTGAAAGCGGATTCAATTATCTGGGAGATCCTTGGAAAAAATGTCATTGAGGTGGACAAACACGAAAAGGTTTAGGAAATCTCTGAGAATGTTATTCACTAGTGCCTGAAAAAGTGCTGATGCATTTGTAAGACTGAAAGGCATGACTTGGTATTCAAAGTGACCCAGTGGGGAATTAAAGGCTCTCTTCCATTCATTCCCATATCTGATGTGGACTAAATGGTAGGTGTTTTTCAGGTCCAGTTTTGTGAAGATGGTGGCACCATGGATGGGTTCAAAAAGATGATGGGATGGCTGCCAGTGAATCCAGAATATAGAACAGAATGGAAACTAGGACCAGAGGAGGTGGCGCGGGGACCGGGATCGGAGACTAATGAAAATAGGTGGGCTGAGACTTGAGACTCCTTTCAGCCCTCTCTCCCTCAGGCCATTTTCAATCCTAAGAGAGAGAGAGAGAGAGACCAGATCCTCGAAGGACTCAGGCATCTTGGGAGGCTAAGTTGTCCCACATCTGATCATTCAGGCCTTGAAGGAAAATACCCTGAAGGGCGCGATCGGGTCAGCCTGCCTCAGCTGGCATGGTGTGCAAATTGATCACAAATTCCATGACGCTTCATGAGAAGGGTTGCAAAGAAAGCTGTAGGCACAAGGAGACAAGGTAAGTATGCAACAATCAACAGCTAAATCACAAGGAAATAGAGCCATGTTGTCACCATGAGTCGCTGATGGACTGGAGAAGAAGAGATGACCTCACCGGGCTTAAATGCAGCCACGCTGATCGTCACTGAATGAAACAGGTGAGTGTCCAAGGTCCTGCCCAGGATCCGGGAAAACACAAGAGGAGACGGAAAAACACTGGCCGTTCACACGGACATCATATGCCTCATCACCTGAGCCAAGGTGCAAGAATTCCTCCGTCTAAACTCACAGTATAATAAAAACACCATGTTTGTAGCCACAAAAGGGAGGTGCACTGTTATTGTAAACTCAACACATTATTACACTAAGAATTCTACACTCCTCAGTGACAACGGCACCTATGAAGCCCACACTACAGTTTGTTTTTGCCTTATTTTCCACAAAATTGACACCAGATGTTTTGGTTTTTATTCTTTCTCATATTTCTAGTATTTTTTCTTCTCTGTCCTAATTTTACCAGATAAAGAACTGAAGGCTCTGTTCCTCTTACATGTCAGTATTCTGGAAACCTCGAATGGGAATGTTTGTACCTGCCAATACATTTGTCTTTGTTCTGTATCTCTATGTGCATCGTTTGTGTGTTGTTTCTGTTGTGAATAGAGCTGAGACTTGTTGTACTTGAGGTACTTTAATTTTCATTTATAAATGCTTTATAAGGCAAAAAAAATAGTCATCACTTTAAATTTAGGATATTTAATTAATTCATTAATTTTCTTTTATTAATTCATTTAATGAAGTTAGTTAAGCACACAGAATGCTTAACCAACAACTATTTACTGCTTGAATTAGCCATGAATCACAGTAAGAAATGACAAATCACTTATTTGGACTTGTTAAATGATACCATGCACATGTTCTACTGTATATGAGCTGATTAACCAGGAGAGGTTAATACGCTTCTGGCGACTTTATAAATGAGGAATTAAGCGCTCACTGAGGAGGGACATTATTAAACTTCAAAGTCTAATCTTTTTTTCAGAGGACTGTAGTCTACTGTGCAGTCCTGTGAAAAACACGACTGCAACAACTATGTTGTGATTTAAAAGCATGTGGAGCCACGTTTAGCAGCGATAACTTGAAGTATTTGTTTTCAGTGATCATGTCCATGATCTCATGTCACTCCCCTCAGCTCGTGATCATAGCTGAGGGGAGCAACGTAGATTTGATAGGTAAACTGACAGCTTCACTTTTATGCTCAGCAGAGTGTCTGTTAGTCACACACTCTGCTCTCACACCCTCGTTTGTGCACACAAACCCAACAGACTCCTCCACTCGGGGCAGCAACTCGTTCTGGAGCTGGAGTGGGCGCTCCACCCTTTTCCAGCTGGCAGCTTCTCATTCATGTCACCTTACACTGAGCTGTGCAGCTACTTCAGTGCAAGGCTGGAGGCAGAATTTAATCATGAGGCCACTAAAGAGGAGACACCTCACCAAGTGGCTCCTGTATCAGTTCACATGACACAGTCCCAGATCTCGTCCCTGGTGTTTGCACCCAACTACAAGTAGCTGGTCTCTGCTCATGGATATGCCCACAACAATGCTGTTGTCTGGAAACATCCCTCTCTCAGGAAAGCCGCAGAGCTCAATGGCCATGACGACAGAGTTCGGAGTTTGACTCTCAGTCCGGGCTGCTCTGATATTCCTTCCATAAAAACTATAATCAGAATTTGTGACCAAGAGCAGCCTTGTCAGAGTCCGACACCCACCAGAAACAATTTTATTATTTTTATTTTATTATAAACAGATACTAAAGCTTCTGCGTAGATTATTTGTTCGTGTAAATGGAGAGTCCTCATGCAATAAACGTTAACTATGGAGTTCCACAGGGTTCAGTGTTAGAGTCATTTCTATTTACATTATACTTGCTTCCATTCAAATATTATTGGGATTAATACTGGAATCTGTGAGTGTTCAGAAATGGCTCCAAAAGATCTTCTGTTGAAATCTACAATTCTCCTTCCCAGATTTTCACTGAGATGAATTTTATTCTGAATGTTGGTTATTCTAGTGAGTGCTGCTGAACAAATCCAAAGAAAATATTACTCTGACATTCAAATGCACACTGAGTGTATGTAACTCCTGATCACAGGGGTATATTTTATGGCTTTGTTTGTTACAATAGTCTTTATTTTAGGCAGAAAAAACAGACTTGCTTATTCAGGAAACCTTTTACATCCTTTTTCTTTGTGGTGAAATACTTTTACTAGGACATTTCGCCCTCCACACAATTTATTGTAGCAGCCAAAACTACAAGCTTTATAAAATAAACTCTACTTCATGCACCCGGCTGTATCATATTTGATGTCCAATTTTCACCATGAATTTAGTCAAAGTTAGTATGCCATGCACAGTAAAGACATGTCTCTTTAAGACAAATATTTATATTTAAGTAATGGAAGCCATGTTGAATCAGTCTCCCTCTGAAGTCATCTTGCATTATAGTTTTGATGATGATTTGTACATCTGAAAAAAGTATGTGCGTCAAATATAGCAGCAGCTGGCGTGACAGGGTTGTACCTCGGAAAGAAAGAAGTCACATCCTGTCTTAACTGACAATAGTTTGAGTCACAATAGAATAACAGAAAGAAAAGGTAGACTGTCATTGCAAAACTTGCTTATCCCATCTTTATTCTAATAAGCTGAGAAAGCTGGTGGAAGAGGTGGAGGGAGTGGTGTGAATGCAGTAAACCAATAAAGTGTCTTTTGCCAGTTTCCAGAGATCCACACTGGAGGAAGACGCAAGAGTGCCATGGCTTTGCGCTGGGAGGCGGGAGAGTTTACAAAGAATGAATGAAATGCAACAAGTCAAAGGTTCACTGCTGTGTTATTCTCATTCAAGTCAGATGCACTGTTAAAATGGTTTGTTTCATGTTGTGACATAACCTAAATTCTGCTTCGTGTGATGCTTGGGCAAAGAGTGTTTATCCTTACGTTAGTCTGAACAAAGTTTATTGAGCACTGATGGCGGATCTGATAACGCTCAGTTCTGGCCAAGAGGTGCCTATTATGTTTGTGAACACCCAGACGCATTTGACATTTGTTCATTACTTGTGAATAAATACTCATATTTGCTGCTGTTTTAAAGTCTTAATAAGCTACAAAATCTGTAATTGTTTTAGTAAAGTGATGTTTCTTAGACAACTAAAAGCAGTGCCAACATACTTTGTATTTAAACCCTAAACAACTATTTTTCTTCTTATGTTTTGGCTTGTGAAGAAGCACAGAAGGTCCTAAAACTGACAAACAGTGCAGTAAAATAAGAACAGACCTCAGCAGTTTGATATGGCATTGAGTGCATGTCCTGTTAATGCACTACAGTGTTTAGTGGATCCTGGTCTTTTGCTGAAGATTTCCTTCTGTGGGAATAGATTGGATAAAGGATCATTTCATTGTTTGTGCCATGTCAGATGACTGATTGGAGTTAGTCAGTATTAAACCTCCAATAATGTGAGTGTAAAACTGTAAATGGACTGCATTTATAGAGCTCTGTACCTTTATTAACCAAGAATGTGACCCTGAAATGTCTCTGCTGGGAGAAAAGTGCATCAATTGTTCTGTTGTTGGTGGCAAGAATGAGCATAGCAGGCTTCATATAGTCCCAGGCTCTCAGCATCTTAAGGCCCTGTGGATTACTCACAACAAGAGGAACTCACGGTATGGTGGATGCTTCATATGGCTATAGTTACCATCTGTTTGCTTTTCTATTGTTCTGTCGTTGCAGTTGATGTGCTTTTCTGCTTTAACACAACTGAATTCTCCAAAAAGGCTCCAATATGTTTCTGTTTCTGCTGTTAGACAAAGGAACATGCATGAAAAACAAGAGACTAGTTAAAACCAGCTCAGTCCCTTTAATGCCATTTTCTTTCTCGCTGCTGAAATCATCAGAACAGCAACGTTGTGTGGAAAAACCAGAAGGTGTACATAGACAGACAGCTTTGCCTCAGTTTTATATGATGAATAGACTCGTCTGCCTTTAAAAACATATGAAATTAGACACAAAAAAACTTAGTGTCAAAGGATGAAACGAGAAACAGAATCATAAAACCTGGAAGCACAACAAGGGCTCTGTGAGAACGATGACACAATCTGAACCAGTCCTTCAGTGAAAGCGTTTGTTCTTTCTGCCCCTGACAAATATATAATACTGTCCACTTTTTGCTAACCTTTGAGACATTATACATGTCAGTCAGATTTTTGATGTTATTGTATGTCTTGATAATGAAAATGTGACATTGGTCGGTGTATATTAACTGTATTTTCATATTATGCTGTTAGTTGCAACTGATATTTAAGCTGGATGAACACAGGAGGAATATCCATGCATCCAACTGAAACAACATAGACATCACTCAGACAATCATATTATAAATGTCAAGATTTTTATGAGACTACATATAAATTTATAATTCCTTTTCAACCCTCCTTGTGGGGGTCAATGAAGCCATGGCCTAGCTCTAAATTACACAGGGTAATTAAAGGTTACTCTAATAATTAACAACTTATTTATTTATTGTTACAGTGGGTTCCTTTACATGAACAAACACACTGATGGTTTTTTAATAAATGTTTCAGCCTCTCTGAAAAACAATTTATACAAATTCAGTGCTTTCACCTAAGAGTCTATTGATCCTAAACAGTTTATTTTTCATTTCAGGTTTGTATGCTTAATTGCTGAAGTATAGCTTACAAAACGTAAGGATTGCTTGCTGATGTTTAAACATTTTGTGTATAGCCTCCTCTGTCGCTTTCAGGGGCTGACTGGGGCTCTATTTGCAGGGGATTTTCACCGTGTATTCCTCATGCAAAAATGAATAAAGCTATATATGATATATGAAGAACTTTGTCTAGCTTTGTTTGCTGTTCATCAGCCTGTGATGCCTGTTGTGAAAATATGGTTGTGCAAAGGACACAGTAATCCTGAAAGTCACACTCAAAGGTTTATGAATGACAAAAAACAAAAAACAGCTTATCATCTTTATCATCTGGTGAGTATAAAATGCCATAAAATCATTGTGATTCTGTAAGTCCATGAATAATGTCCTCATCTTTTTTGAGATTCACTAAAAAGACTATTTAATTTAAATAACTGCCTCATTTACACCAGAAAATAGATTTTTGTTGTTGTTGTTGCTGCTAGAAATGTTTGTGGGGTTTTAAAAAAAAAAAAAATGTCATGTTTCAAGTTTTTGCTCTTATGTAAAAAAATTCCCAAGAATGGTGACTGAAAGTTTTCATAACTTGTTCATAAGGATCCAAAATGAAGGACCCCAGACTCAGGGAAACACTCAGAGTTGCAGCTTTATTTGCAGATAATTAATAATGCCACTATAGTTGCACATTTCTGTCCCAAGCGTCGAAAAAATAATTCTTCCACTTCTTAATGTGAGCTGTCCAGGTTTATATCTGACTCGTACACACAAAACAAAGCTACCACAGCACGATGTCACGGTCAAAAAACTGTTTGCAGCTACAGCGCGCATCTCCCCCGCTGTGCTGGCTCATTCTAACCACACAAAAGGACAAAACACGGGGCAGAGGCAAAGGAAACGGGAAGGGAAATAACTAGATGGGGAAACATACATGTGACAGGACAAAATAGAAAAGGAGCTGATGTGAGGAAAACAGGAACACAAAGGAAGGATTAAAGCTGAGGCAACTGGCAACTAAATCTACTATAGTGCAAAAATAAGAAACAACAAAAATACAAAGCAAACATGGAATCTCCATGACAATAGTGTTTACTGATGTTTTTACTGCTTCCTAAGTCATGTGATTTATTTTTAAGAAAACCTCAAAGATCACATTTTGTTTGGATAATTTAAGCAGGTTGGATAGGTTGCACTTCCTGTTACAGCTCGGTAATAAAGGGGTAATAGTAGGGTAACGAGGGGGGAAACAAGAGTGTAATCATTTGTAATCAAAGTTATTACCATGCAATGACCAGAGTAATAACAATGTAATATCCAAGTAATATCATGGTAGCAACAGCGGTTACAGTTGAGTGATTTTACCATGAAATTTATGTAACACTTTATTACCACTCAGTTACCTGTGGTAGTTTCTGTGTAATAAGCAGGAAACGGAGCTGCAAAACTGCCTGTTTCTATTTAATAACATATTAATAACCAGGTAATAAATAACCGTCTAAAACAAACTTAAAGAATAGTAATGACTACCAGGAAACACCTGTGGCAGTTTCTGTGTAATAAGCAGCAATCTAATACTTTGGTCATGATAGCTGAATAAAACAAGCATCAGGAAGTCTGCAATGAACTGGAAACACTGAAAGAGGATCCTCTTTCACAGCTTAGTTTATCATGGATGACAACACATAGCACTGTATTTCAGGGAGGAGAGAAGGTGGAGCACATTTTTAAACCGACTCTTAACAATCCAAACATCCAGCCTTTCCTCCAGTGAGGAGCACAAAGCCGCCCACTGCATACTGAAAAATGAGAAGTTTTAAAGAAAAACAATGTTAAACCAAGCGTGATGTAACTGGCAGTTCTGTGCCCATACGGTAAAAAAAATACATTTTTCCTGGCCAAAATATATTTCAAATATATGGTAAATATATTTTGTATTTGTGATGCTCCAAAAAAATATATTTTTGAAATTGAAAATGTATTTCTTTCAAACCAAAATACATTTCAAAACATATTTTAGGGTGAAGAAAATACATTTCCAACCTTACAGTAGAATGTATATCAAAGTATCCTTTATTTAAAATATATTTAGTGCAATAATGATGATAATGATAACAATACTAAAAGTAACATGTTTTATGCACATCTGCAAAAAACAGTTGGATTCAAACAAAACAGAGTCAAAGGTCTATCACGAATTAGGTTGTTTATTCATTTGCTTACAGTATTTCACATTACACAATATCTCACTATAATGTAGCGTTCATTGACTTTGAAATTATCTGTCAGTGATACAGTAAACAAGATACAACAACTGCTATGTACACTTTAGTTTTTGACAATATATACAATTTAGTATTTAAAGGAACACACTCCACTGTTTTGGAAATAGGCTCATTCTCCATCTCCCTCAGAGTTAAAAATGCAGCGTCTTCTTTCTAGATCCGTACGTTAATAGGGCTCTGGAGCGTGATCTTACGGGATGGGGCGTAGCCACGATTTTTGGTCAAGGCGCCATATTAGCAGGCCAAACAAATGCTTGCTGTGTGGTCGGTTGTAATGTTAGATTGCACTATACCGACAAAGGAATAAGCTTGAAAACAGGCTCTCTTTTCATTGTTTCCTCACCTGGAAGCATCATGAGGGAGCTTATGTGTTGGATGTTACCAAGAGAAGGCGTCTAGCCTGGATAGCAACTGCGAGACGAGCTGATATTCAGTTCTCTACCAGCCACAGATATCTGTTGGTGTGCTCCAGTATTTTCATTCAGGTAAGTTCCAAATAAGTTCATATTATTATTTATAGCCTGTTAATTTTATTTTCAATAGCACAAACTTAGAACAAACATGCAGAACTACCTTCTATTTATAGAGTTGCTAATTATTTGGCATTATTGCAACAAACCAGCCTATGAAATGAATGAAACAAATCCTGACTGGGTTCCAACACTACACATGGGGCACTACGAAATCCCTGCTTCAAACTACATGCTACATACCACCATGCCAATCAGATTACTTCTTCCATGTGAGGGTAAAAAGGTGACCTTCCTGGATAAGATGGCAAAGGTTTGCTGCGTTTTGGTGAACATGTGCCCCAGTGTGGTAGTAAAACCAGGGAAAAATGCTCTTGTTAAATACTTTTAAGTCTTGTGCTGTTTATGTAGTGATAAGTTTTCAAAAGAGACAGTAAATTACAGAATGCTAGTAGTGGGTGATATTATACAAATGCTGTCATGATTTTATGTGAACATTTTGTCATTTGTAAACTATACATAACATTTTTTCTACATTGTAACTGATGTGATGTTCGACAAAGTGCTTTCAATTAAAAATAGGCAAACATTTCTTTGTTTCTTTATTCAACTTTTGAACAGTGGTATTTAGTAAGTACATATTCAGTAAATGCAAAGTATTTACATGGCCCCCTAAATTAAAACATTATGGGTTATTCAGAACAGAACTATGCTTGGAAAAATATTGTCCCATCAGTTGATCCAACTCCTCCACAGTAGCAGGTGGAACTTTTCTTTTTTGAGGACGGCTTCTTTTACCTGTCACAACGAATGGTCTGTTTATGTTTTGATCAAGAACCTTTTTTTTTGGGCAGCTGAAGAGGAGAAGTCTATCTTATGGCCAACCTCTGGCTGTATCTTGGTCATATTACCCAGCAAAACCCAGTATGCAGGTTCATCTGTAACAGTCCTTGTGCCACAGATCCTCACTGTTGCTTCTACATTAAACAGAAGAGCAGTGACATGGCTGCAAGTCTCCACGACTCTAGCCATACAGCTGCAGTGGGCGGCTTCAACCTTCCCTGTGATGCTCACAATGACCTGTGGCTGCAATGCTGCAATTCAGTCTTTAAGAGTGCAGGACCTGAAACACACACAGACAAAGTTCATTTAAAGACAAGAACTTTAATAAGCCAAGTCTGACACAAATGTGTTTTATTTACTTTCAAATCCATTTATCATAAATGTAACAAATAAAGTGTTTTTATGTATCCATCTATAGAACGCTGCATGTTATATTCTAAATCTGCATGTTTCTTTTTAGAAACCTATCAGCAAAAAATGAACCTAAAGTATGTAATGAATGTATTTTTAGTGACACAGGACACAAACAAGGAAGCAAATCAAATCAAATCACAAATCAAATCACTTTTTATTGTCACATCACATGTGCAGGTACATTGGTACAGCACATGTGAGTGAAATTCTTGTGTGCAAGATGTGTAATTAGGATTATTTATAATAAATATGAATTAATTAGGGCAATTTCTTTAACCATAAAGAATAACTAAATCCTTCAGGACAATGTCACATCAATGCACTGAACTCACTATGTTATCCCTCTAACAGAGCCTCTACATGTTCTCACTGTAATTTCCCCCTCACGAATGAATTTTTGCTAGCACTAATTTGAATGTTGGGGGGAATCAAACGCATTTTACTCGCAGTACTCAAGCTGACTTACCTTTGCTTGAATGACGCCGTACTCACAACGTGGAGGCTTAAAAATAGCCAAATCTTGTACCCAGTCCTTGGTGAATTGGATGTGCGCCTCCAGAGATTTATAATTGCGAAATTGGTGCGCCGTGTATGCTCTGACTCCACAGACAAGGTATGAGAGTAGATCATGCTAAGTCAATAGCGGTTTGGTCTTCAGGGTTTCTACTCCACGGCTATATTTCATACGGGTCCACATTTCAACAATCAAGTACCGTCTCTTTGCATCTGGACAGAATCTGTCTCTATACCGTCATTTTCTTTTGAGCTACGTTTCAGAATGGTTCGTAGCAATCTTGTTTTGATTCGTGACCTGCCAAGATGGTGCTGCGCTCCCACAATGCATTGCGACATTACGTCAACTCCAAAGCCCTTTGCGTGCAGGAGTGTATGCGCATGCGCATTGCCATGGTGGTTTAAAAAATAAAGATATAATGAAAAGTAATTAATAAAAATTAAATATTTAAACATTCCCACAAATGTGCAATGAACGTGCAAAAACTGTTGTTGTTGCTGTTTCTTTCTTTCTTCTTTTTTTTTTTTTTTTGAAAAATAACGACGTCTCTGAGGCGCGAAATCTGACAGCGAGAGGAACGGCCGGATACAGGAGACAGGAAGAAACAAGCCGATTATGTTCGCGTTAATTAAGTGGTTGGAAGATGTAAAATTCTCAATTCTGCCAACTGAACATATACGAGATTTTAATGAGGATGAATAATTAGCCGGCATGGAGGAAACGGACCTTTATTTCGTGGAGTGGCGACAAGAAGCCAAGGCGGGTGGCCAGTCTAAGAAGCCTCCATCATCAAGCTAGCAGGTGCCTTTTCCCATATAATATTACTTTATTCTCGTGTATTTGGAACGGAAGCGTAGAGCTGCCACCCAGGCAAAAGAGAAATATAAGTATATCACGTTATAACGTGAAAAGTTTATCGTTCTAACAATATACTATCATGTTTGAACAACATGTTTGAACAACATTGTACGAAAAATGTACATAATTATCACGTCCGTACAATATTGTGCGAACGTGACAATTATGTATATTATAATAATGTGATATTATATTATACAAACATGAAAAGCATAATGTTAGAACAATAAACATTTCACGTCATAACGTGATACAGCTCTATTTTTCTTTTGCCTGGGTGGCAGCTCCACGCTTCCATAATTTGGTAATCAAAATATGTAACTTAATTAATTATATTGTGACGTACTTTTGCCTTTTCTTATTATTCTGCCTTCTCAATAACTATCAAAGCCTATTCACATTTAATTTGGCTTTCACAGAAATCCTACCTCTCCTTCTGGCTACAGATTGTTGTGACAGCCCTGATTGTACTTATACACTGCATCTGAACAGGGAACAGTCTGCCACATTAATGTATTTTTAAGTGACTTGTTTGTAATACATGAATTTGTTTTTTACAGATGTCAAAGTCTCAACCTCATGCTGCCCTCCCCCATCCTCCTAAAGTAAGTATTTGTTGTTGTAGTTTTTTATTTGGTGTCTGTGTCACATGCTAATCATAATTATTGAAATAACTGTTTTCTAACAGATTTTCCAAAACACTAGTTATGTTTGTTGTCATTCAGACCAATACTACTGCTTACACATTGCTTAGTGGTCATGCATGTTTGACAAGCTCGTTATGATACCAAAACAGTAGGCCTATCACAATAATCGATATATCGACTTAACACACAATACATGTACATGACCTCAATAATTGTTGATGATGTAATTTATCCGCCATTATATTTACAAAAATAAAATATAATGATAACAAAACAATAACATTAAATAACATTGTTTTCTATTTGTTAGAAAATTTACTATTTATTCAAGTTTTTAAGGTATCTAATATTTTGATTCCTAATTTCAATGATCTAAATACTTTAAGAATTAGATGTTGGTTTGTCAATTGAAAGTGTGTAGATCTTGCATTATGGTGGTGTTATATTATGATTATACATTCAAAGACATAAAATGGTCTTAAAATGACAATGACATAACTTGTTGCAATTGTTTATGGGGCAATATACCGACCAACAAAAAGTCGCTATCGTAACAGGCCTTCAAAACAGACGGTTTTATGATTGATAAATTCAAAAAATAAATACATTTAATTTCTCTGAGATTCTCTAATATTCAGTTACAGTTCACAACACAGCTACCCGTACATGCAGTATTATACTGTAAATATAAATCTCTGCATTTAGCATCCCACTAGAAGAGTCACAGTTACTGCCTCTTTTTTTTTTTTTTTTTACAAATACCTGTACTATCACTAACACATTTACTGTTTTACTTTTAGCCTGTGGATACAAATGCAGATTTCCTTAATGTAAGTTGTGCATTTTAATTACATCATGTTATTTTTATTATTATTTATTTATTTATTTTATTTTACATTCAAATATTTCAAGCTTCTTGGTTAAAGAAGCTTGATTGCTAGTAGGTAAAGAATAGTTCACCTATAATTCATATTCCCAATTAATTTCTCACCTCTGATTGAATGCCTTTGTTTGTTTTCCTTTTTTTTTTTTTTTTTTTTTTTTTTAAATGACATCAGAAACAGCAGTATGCGACATTACGTGATGGCAGAGCTTCAGTTCATCCTTTGTCTTTTTTTTTTTTTTTTAAATAAATAGGACAGGGGGAATGAATGAGAGAAAGAGGGGGAGAGAAAGAAAGAAAACCAAAGGGGAGAAGAGACGGTGAGAAGGGGGGGGAAGAGAGAGAAAAAAAAAAAAAAAAAAGAACTCCTGGGTCACCTGTATGGAGAAAAAAACAAACAAACAAAAAAAACAAACAGAGGAGACAGCAAACAACAAAGAGCAACATAATAATAGAGAAAACAAAGCACCATCACAATAAACTAGCTAGCCATAGATATCAATATTTACTAAATAATAAACTATATTGTGCAGCACGCAAGATAGACAGCGCACAGTGTGCTTTGAGGTAGGAGCCAAGAAAGCTTTAGTCCGCGTCTGTGAATACCCATGTGTGCATACCTGTGTGGATCAGCATGCTTGCATTCCAAAGGTTTCTCCATGTAATGATCTGCTAGGGAGTGTGGGGGGGCCACAGCCCCGTCCTCCAGGGTGTGAAGCAGGTATGGAGGAGATCAAAACTCCAGACATCCAGAGGCCCCCAGAACACAAGAGACCATGGAAGACCAACAGAGGGGCAGCCGCGCCACTGTCCCAGTAAGAGCTGAGGAGAGTCCCAGATGAGGGCTCGCCCAGCAGCCGCGGAGCAGAAGTCAGGGGGAGTTGCAGTGACGCGCCCGTGAGCTCCGCCGGCCCCCAGCTGCGCCTGAGTGACCGAGCCCCAGGCCGAGAGGCCGGGGGCACCCCACCTCCAAAGGGGCCCGAGCGAGCCCCAGGCCCCAGGCCCCGACAAGCGGCCGCCAAGGAGTGAGCCGGTGTGTACCCGGACGCCCACCCCCAGACACAAAGAACCACCAACACACCGACACCTGAGGGAGTCCGCCACCGGCAGGGGAAGTGGTGGTGGGTGGAGATAGGCCTCCAAACCTTGGAGGGCCTGAGGTGTCCCCAGAGAGGTGGCGTCTGATACCCAACCTGACATATAGACACAGACATACAGGCACACACAGACACAAACATCCATTCCCACCCTCATGCTCTCATATGCACTCACTCCACACTCAACCAACGTGGAGACAGACATAAAGAGACGCTGTACACACGATCACACTCCCCAAGCGTACTCTACAAACCGGGTCTAGGTACCCTTGTCCCTGGAGGGGGGAATTGCACCCAGACCCAGGTGGTGTTACCCTTTTCCCTGCGGTGGGGAGAGGCAGACCACCCCGACTCCGCAGCAGCAGGGAGGCCCCACACCCCAGACCGCAGTCGGACGGCCAACTCCTCCTACTAGCCCTCCCGCTCCAGCAGGCCGCAGAGAATGGGGGTGGGAGAAGACTCCAAACCTCCCTCCACCCGCTCATTGTAGTGTTGATGCATACAGTGGGGCAAAAAAGTATTTAGTCAGCCACCGATTGTGCAAGTTCCCCCACCTAAAATGATGACAGAGGTCAGTAATTTGCACCAGAGGTACACTTCAACTGTGAGAGACAGAATGTGAAAAAAAAAATCCATGAATCCACATGGTAGGATTTGTAAAGAATTTATTCGTAAATCAGGGTGGAAAATAAGTATTTGGTCAATAACAAAAATACAACTCAATACTTTGTAACATAACCTTTGTTGGCAATAACAGAGGTCAAACGTTTACTATAGGTCTTTACCAGGTTTGCACACACAGTAGCTGGTATTTTGGCCCATTCCTCCATGCAGATCTTCTCGAGAGCAGTGATGTGTTGGGGCTGTCGCCGAGCAACACAGACTTTCAACTCCCGCCACAGATTTTCTATGGGGTTGAGGTCTGGAGACTGGCTAGGCCACTCCAGGACTTTCAAATGCTTCTTACGGAGCCACGCCTTTGTTGCCTGGGCGGTGTGTTTTGGATCATTGTCATGTTGGAAGACCCAGCCTCGTTTCATCTTCAAAGTTCTCACTGATGGAAGGAGGTTTTGGCTCAAAATCTCACGATACATGGCCCCATTCATTCTGTCCTTAACACGGATCAGTCGTCCTGTCCCCTTGGCAGAAAAACAGCCCCATAGCATGATGTTTCCACCCCCATGCTTCACAGTAGGTATGGTGTTCTTGGGATGCAACTCAGTATTCTTCTTCCTCCAAACACGACGAGTTGAGTTTATACCAAAAAGTTCTACTTTGGTTTCATCTGACCACATGACATTCTCCCAATCCTCTGCTGTATCATCCATGTGCTCTCTGGCAAACTTCAGACGGGCCTGGACATGCACTGGCTTCAGCAGCGGAACACGTCTGGCACTGCGGGATTTGATTCCCTGCCGTTGTAGTGTGTTACTGATGGTGACCTTTGTTACTTTGGTCCCAGCTCTCTGCAGGTCATTCACCAGGTCCCCCCGTGTGGTTCTGGGATCTTTGCTCACCGTTCTCATGATCATTTTGACCCCACGGGATGAGATCTTGCGTGGAGCCCCAGATCGAGGGAGATTATCAGTGGTCTTGTATGTCTTCCATTTTCTGATGATTGCTCCCACAGTTGATTTTTTCACACCAAGCTGCTTGCCTATTGTAGATTCACTCTTCCCAGTCTGGTGCAGGTCTACAATACTTTTCCTGGTGTCCTTCGGAAGCTCTTTGGTCTTGGCCATGGCGGAGTTTGGAGTCTGACTGTTTGAGGCTGTGGACAGGTGTCTTTTATACAGATGATGAGTTCAAACAGGTGCCATTCATACAGGTAACGAGTGGGGGACAGAAAAGCTTCTTACAGAAGACGTTACAGGTCTGTGAGAGCCAGAGATTTTTCTTGTTTGAGGTGACCAAATACTTATTTTCCACCCTGATTTACAAATAAATTCTTTACAAATCCTACCATGTGGATTCATGGATTTTTTTTTCACATTCTGTCTCTCACAGTTGAAGTGTACCTCTGGTGCAAATTACTGACCTCTGTCATCATTTTAAGTGGGGGAACTTGCACAATCGGTGGCTGACTAAATACTTTTTTGCCCCACTGTATGTGTTCTAAGGTGCAATTAAAACCCAGGAGGGCATGGAGCTACCTGCCATGGAGCAGCAGGTAAGCGCATAGTCCCTCCTGCTAGCCCTCAATGACTAAGTGTATTTAAAATTGAGAGGTGGGCAACGACGTCAGGGGTGAGGTATACACCCTGATGGTAAATTGGACTCCGTGATTGTGCCCACCCCCAAGATCCTATATGTATGTGTAATGAGAGTGTGAATAATGTGAATGTCTAAGTTGTGGGATAAAATTGAGGCAGAGGCAGCCAGAAGGGGACAGGGGGGGGGGGGGTAGCCTCCTCTGCACCCTGGTGACATACCCCCACTCCAAGGCCCTGCATGTGTGGGTGGTTGTGGAGGAGCGGGAAGAGGGAGGCAGCTGGAGATGGGGAGGGAAGGAAGGGAGGGGCAGGTAACCCCTCCCTGGGGCCAGCTCCCCCGCTGACCCCAGTAGGCACTCCCACCCTCCGCGACCCGCCAGGGAAGGGGGGCCCACGCCCATCAGACCGGGGCCCAGTGCAGTAGCGCCCTCCGGCTCCACAGAGCCCTGGACAGTCCACCCAACCCCACCACAGAGAAAACTGCACCCACCCCACCATCCACACATCTTCCAGACTACATAAGACGGTAAACGCCCAGGCTGAGATCTTCCTCCACCTCTCCTGTATCTCCCCCTCCTGCAGAGAGTTCCTGAGAGAAGAAAGCTCCTGCAAGATGTGACCATCCCCCCCACCAGTTGAAGAGCCCCCCAGGCGGCTCGATGCACCGGCGGCACCCTGCTCCAGGGCCGGGCCCCCATGCACCCACCCGCCCACAACCCCGGCAACACACCAACCAGGACCCGAGCCCCCGAGGCCCGGCCCGGGCCCCAGCCCAGAGACGGAGCGCCCCCAGAACCTCACGCCCATCCCGGACCCACCCAGGGGCAGCCAGGTTGCCAGGTCAGTAACCCACGTCCGTCAGCACAGACCCTCCCCTAGCCCCGCTGCACGCAGCCGCGAGGAAACAGTCACCTGAGAGCCAACAGAGCCCCCAACCGGACGTGACCGCTACCCCGGGTTGAGCCCCCCAAGGAAGATGCCTCCGGGGAACCCCCCGACGCCCTAAGCCTGTCCCTACCCCCTCACCAATCACAACAGTGAAGGCGGGACCAAACTATGACCCCCCACCCCCACTAGGTGATGGAGCTGATAAAAGGGGCCCAGAGCAATTGATCTAATGTGGTGGCAGAGGCTGTATCAAGACTAATGTAATCTAATAGATAATTTCTATATTGGTTAGAATTAAGATTATTTTTATTTTTCCAGTTCATGAGGACTGTTTTCTTGGCTATGCATAGGGCAGTGAAGATCATATGGGCTATATTCTTTTCTGAAGTGACATTATCTAAGCTGCCCAACTAACACACTAAGGGGGAAGTTGGAATGTTACATTTCAGACACTTTGATAAGTCTTCACATATCTCGCGCCAAAACTTTTGCACTGGTGGACAGAACCAAAGAGCGTGGATGTAATTGTCTGGTGTATTGCCTTGACAGTGTGAGCAGTTGTTGGAAGATGTAAAGCCCATCTTGAACATCCGATGACCTGTATAGTGCACTCTATGAAGTATTTTGTATTGTATTAATTGCAGACTGGGATTTTTAATTAATTTGAAAGTTTTTAAGCAAATCTGAGACCAGAAGTTTTGGTCTAGGTTGACTGATAAATCTGCTTCCCACTTTGCAGTAGGAAGGGATATTGATTCATCTAATTTAGAAAGTGTTCTGTATATTTTAGATAATAATTTGGGGGATTTAAGAGTAAAAAAATGTGCCGCACTTAGTGGTGTTTGTAATTCAACTTGACTGAGGTTAAATTTCTTTTTTACTATGGATTTAATTTGTTGATATTCTAAAAACCTTGTCTTGTTGATCCCATATTGTTCAACTAGTCTGTCAAATGGAATAAATTCTGTTCCCTCTAATATATGTTCTAAGTATTTAATTCCTTTACAACTCCATTCTGGGAAATTAATCATATTATTGTTTTGTAATATGTCAGGGTTATTCCAGATAGGTGTACGTTTGCATGGGATTAATGAAGACTCCGTTATTTTTAGAAACTCCCACCATGCTGTTAGAGAAAAGCTGATGTTGATACTTTTAAAGCATTCATGTCTTTTGATGTTTGAGCTAATAAATGGTAGGTCTGAAATCTCTAGATCCTTGCATAGTGCCTGTTCAACATCTAGCCAGGGCTCAACTAAGAAGGTATGTTTTAACCATTCTGAGATGAACTGAAGCCTGTTGGCTAAGAAGTATTGGTGAAAATTAGGCAGATCTAATCCTCCTCTATCCTTGGTTCTTTGTAGCGTTTTTAAGCTAATACGCGGGGGTTTATCTTTCCAAAGGAATTTGGAAATATATGAATCCAGAGATCTGAACCAATCTTGTGATGGTTTGTTAGGGATCATCAAAAATAAGTAATTTATTTTTGGCAAGATCATCATTTTTATAGTGGCGACCCTTCCCATGAGTGATATGGGTAAAGATTTCCATCTAGTCAGATCGCCTTCTACTTTCTTTAGAAGTGGGATGTGGTTTAGTTTAGTTAAGTCTGAAAGCTTAGGAGAGACATTAATACCTAAATATTTAATATTTCCGGATTGCAGTGGGGCAGAGGAAGAATTATGGAAGGAGCAGTTAATGGGGAGAACTGTAGATTTTGGCCAGTTAATTGAATAATCTGAAACTCTTGAAAACCAGTTTATTAAAGTAATTACCTCAGAGAGGTTGGTTTGTGTGTTTTGCAGAAAAAGCAACACATCATCCGCATAGAGACTGATTTTATGTTCTATGTTCTTACATGTTATGCCCTTAATTGTTGTAGCCTGTCTAAATGCTGCTGCTAGAGGTTCGATAAAAATTGCAAAAAGTGAAGGGGAGAGTGGGCATCCCTGTCTGGTGCCCCTCAGGAGACAGAAGCTGGAGGATGTCTGGTCATTTGTTCTGATACGAGCCGTTGGGGAATTGTATAATATTCTTATCCAGTTTATGAAAGAGTTTCCAAAACCAAATTTGTGTAAAGTTGCGAATAAAAATTTCCAATTAACTCTGTCAAATGCTTTTTCTGCATCTAGAGATAATATTATGGCTTCGATGTTTTTATCGTATGAGTAGTCTATTAAATTAAGTAATCTACGAGTGTTTGTTGAGGAGTGCCGACCTTTTATGAAACCAGTTTGGTCAGGATGAATTAAGAGGGGGGTCATTTTCTCTAATCTCTTTGAGAGAGCTTTGCAGATTATTTTAAGGTCTACATTTAAAAGAGAAATTGGACGATAGCTTGAGGGAAATAAAGGGTCTTTGCCTGGTTTTAGCAGGAGACTAATGTTGGCAGAATTCATATTTGGTGGTAGTCTGCCCTTTTCCTCGATTTCCTGCAACATGCTGTGGAATACTGGTGCCAAAATTGTCCAGAATTCTTTGTAGAATTCTGCAGGGAAGCCGTCTGGACCTGGAGCCTTATTATTGGGCATACTTATCAGGGCTTCCTGGAGTTCACTTGGCGTCAGTGGCGAATCCAGTTCCATTGCTTGACTGTCTAGTAATTTTGGAAGAGTTACGTTGTCAAGAAACAGATCAATTTCATTTTTAGATGGGTTTATTTGTGGTGAGTATAAAGTTTCATAGAAATCCCTAAAAATGTTGTTTATTCTTCCAGGATCATATATTGTGTTCCCCGATAAATCTTTAGCAGCACATATAGTTATTTTTTCTTTATTTATTTTTAGCTGGTTAGCTAGAAATCGACCTGATTTGTTACTGTGTTCAAAATTCTGCAAGCGAAGTCTTTGTATAAGGAATTGTGTTTTTTTATTAATAGTTTCATTTAATTCTAGTTTTGTTTTGCATATTTTGTTCAATGTTTCCTGATCTTGGTGGGACGCGTAGGCTTCTTCTAGTGATTTGATGTTTTTTTCTAATTCCTGAATATTTTTGTTTTCTTCTTTCTTTTTGTGTGATGAGAAAGAAATTATTTTACCTCTCATCACAGCTTTCCCTGCTTCCCATAGAACAGAAGCAGATATTCCGGGAGTGTCATTAAAGTCTAAATATGAAGTCCATTCCTTTTTAAAGTATTTAATAAAGTCTTCATCTTTAAGTAGTGATATATTAAATCTCCAGTTTTTACTTGGCGTAGTATTATTCTTGTGCATTAGTGTTAAAAATACAGGAGCATGATCGCTGACAGCTATAGGATGAATCTCAGTGTCTGAAATGTCGTTCAGCAGTGAGCTGCTGACCAAAAAATAATCCAGACGAGAGTAAGAGTGATGAACATGCGAGAAAAAAGTATATTCCTTACTGGTGGGGTGAAGAGAGCGCCATGCATCGCAAAGACCAAAGTCGTTCATATACTGTTTGATTATATTTGTGGACTGCCAATTACGCTGAGTTCCCGCTGTATTGAGCCTATCCATGTCTTCATTTAGTCCAAGGTTGAGGTCACCGCCAAGAATGAGTGTGCAATCAAGGTGTTCAGAGAGTGCACTAAAAAAACCGTGGAAGAATGAGGGTTCATCAACATTTGGACCATATATACTAACAATACATAGTTTTTTGTTCAATATTGATAGTTTAATAATTAGAAATCTACCCTCTGGATCTATAACTGTATCGAGTACTGTAAAATTAACATTTTTATGTATTAAAATTGCTACTCCCCGTTGTCTAGAATTATAACCGGCTGCAAACACGTTAGGAAACTCAGGTGTTTTAAGTTCATTTAAACCTGTGACAGGTTTGTGAGTTTCTTGTAATAAAACAACATCTGCCTGTAGTTTTTTAAGCTGGTTAAATATTTTTAACCTCTTTCCTCTGGTGCCAGCTCCATTTACATTCCATGTGACAAACCTCAGCATGCCCTTAATTGTGCGTGTATGTCTAATGATGTATGCTGGGTGTTTCGTTTAGACAGGTGGAGAGAATATGGAAACATCCCTTGTTTATAAATAGAAAGAGAAAAAGAAGTGTGGTGAGAGACTCCATAAGTCTGACTATGTGTGTGAATATTCACTAATATGAACAAGCGTGGCTTGCTTATGTGTCCTGCAAGTCTGTGCGTGCTGTGAGGCTGTTGTGAATGTGCTGCCGTTGAGCTGATGTGTTTGCGTGATCGTGTTGTGAAAATATGGAGAAATAGAGGGTGTTGTTTGTAGGTGAGTGGGGAAGTAGGTGACCACAGCAGTGAAAGACAAGAGAAAGAAAGAAACCACATGAACTGTGAGCGACAACAAAAAAAAAGAAACGAAACGGAAACATTCCAATTTGTTTTCCTTTTGACTATAACAAAACATTTTTGCTGGATATATATGGTGAATTTATATGCATAGATACAGTCGTAGTGCTTGACACATGCAAACAGCAGTAGATGTACTAAAAAGGAAATAATTACAATCATGATGTTGATTGCTGATGTCAGTATATATATTTTAGAGGAATGTTTTGTTTTTCACCCAAAATGAACTATATTGCTTCAGAAGAGATTTATTACCCTACCGGACTCTTATATATTGTTCTGTTTTTTGTTTGTTTTTGTTATTTTCAGGTTCAGTGGTGCGTGTTCTTCTAATGGCCGCCTTCCCACTGGAGGTTTTGATCCACAGCAATTTAAAAGGTAATCAGCTTTGAAAGTCAGTTCAAATGGTTAGCTAATAGTACTTTAAAAAGCCTACAACTCTGTCACCAGTTTCTTTACCAAAAATTACCCATAAAAGTATCGCTCAATAGCATATAATTGTAGTTCAAATGTTTAGTTGTACAAATATCAAATTTTTGGAAATCTAAAACTAGTCAAACACTCAAATGTTCATGCTTTTTATAGGAGGACAGAACAAAACGGACATCGGCGCAGAGTGAAGAACTGCCCTTGATAAGGACACTATGACAGCCATATATAGTAAGTGAAGACTTTCTGTGTATCTAAAATTACATACAGCACAAGTAACTTACTTTGCAACCATTAAAATAGGTTGTAAAGTAAGTTACCAATACAAATAGGTGATGATGCATTGTAGTGGTTGGTCTCAGACAAAGAAGGTCAACAGATTTATGAATGCTGGAAGGTAAGGAGAGACGACCAAAAGGGGTGTTAGCATTACTGTAATGTGAACTGGATAGACTTCCCATCTAGGAAAAAAAAGAGGTAAAATTATGCGTAAAATATATCTGTATTAATATCTGTATCTATATAAACAGAAATATCTGTTTGCTAAATGAAGCCAGCTAACATAAATCACATTTTTATTTTAACTCTGATAAAAGTAATAGAACTGTGACTTTTGTTTGTTACAGTGGCGGTAAGGAAGGGGTTTCCCAGCGTGTCCAGAAGGGCTTTGAGGATTGCCGTGAAAGCTGGGGGAACTGAGACTGCTGGAAAAGGAAAAGAAATTACATTTTAAGTATGCTGACTTATGTTCATACAATCACACACACATATACACATACACACACATATGTGTGTGTGTGTATGTATATATAATCACCCAGCACGCCCCTGCGGGCGGTTTATCCTTCAAGCTCGGGTCCTCTACCAGAGGCCTGGGAGCTTGAGGGTCCTGCGCAGTATCTTAGCTGTTCCCAGGACTGCGCTCTTCTGGACAGAGATCTCTGATGTTATTCCCGGGATCTGCTGGAGCCACTCGCCTAGCTTGGGAGTCACCGCACCTAGTGCTCCGATTACCACGGGGACCACCGTTACCTTCACCCTCCACATCCTCTCGAGCTCTTCTCTGAGCCCTTGGTATTTCTCCAGCTTCTCGTGTTCCTTCTTCCTGATATTGCTGTCATTCGGAACCGCTACATCGATCACTACGGCCGTCTTCTTCTCTTTGTCTACCACCACTATGTCCGGTTGGTTAGCCACCACCATTTTGTCCGTCTGTATCTGGAAGTCCCACAGGATCTTAGCTCGGTCATTCTCCACCACCCTTGGGGGCATCTCCCATTTTGACCTCGGGACTTCCAGGTTATACTCCGCACAGATGTTCCTGTACACTATGCCGGCCACTTGGTTATGGCGTTCCATGTATGCCTTGCCTGCTAGCATCTTGCACCCTGCTGTTATGTGCTGGATTGTCTCTGGGGCATCTTTACACAGCCTGCACCTGGGGTCTTGCCTGGTGTGATAGACCCCAGCCTCTATGGATCTTGTGCTCAGAGCTTGTTCTTGTGCTGCCATGATTAGTGCCTCTGTGCTGTCTTTCAGTCCAGCTTTGTCCAGCCACTGGTAGGATTTCTGGATATCAGCCACCTCCTCTATCTGCCGGTGGTACATACCGTGCAGGGGCCTGTCCTTCCATGATGGTTCCTCGTCTCCCTCCTCTTTCTTGGGTTTCTGCTGCCTGAGGTATTCACTGAGCACTCGGTCAGTTGGGGCCATCTTCCCAATGTATTCTTGGATGTTCGTTGTCTCATCCTGGACTGTGGTGCTGACACTCACCAGTCCCCGGCCCCCTTCCTTCCGCTTAGCGTACAGCCTCAGGGTGCTGGACTTGGGGTGAAACCCTCCATGCATGGTAAGGAGCTTTCTTGTCTTTATGTCACTTGATGGTGACTTGTGCTATGGGCTTGGAGTTGGCCTCTAGTGTTGTACGCCACATCCCCATTGAGTTCCTGATGAAGGCTCTTAGGGTCCCATTGATCTTGTACAATTCTAGGCATTCCAGTATCCAGCTGTGGGGCATTGAGTCATAGGCCTTCTTGTAATCAATCCAGGCAGTGCACAGGTTGGTCAGTCTGGTCTTGCAGTCTCGGCTGATTGTTCTGTCTACCAGCAGCTGGTGTTTTGCGCCTCTGGTATTCTTGCCAATTCCTTTCTGTGTCCCGCTCATGTATTGACCCATGTGCCTGTTCATCTTAGCCGATATGATGTCTGACAGGAGCTTCCATGTAGTACTGAGGCAGGTTATTGGTCGGTAGTTGGAGGGGACCGGTCCCTTCTTGGGGTCCTTGGGGATCAGGACTGTCCGACCTTCGGTTAGCCATTCCGGGTGTCTCTCGTTAACTAGCAGCTGGTTCATTTGTGCTGCCAGACGCTCGTGGAGTGCAGTCAGCTTCTTCAGCCAGTAGGCGTGAACCATGTCGGGCCCTGGTGCTGTCCAACTCTTCATACTGGAGACCCTTTCTTGGATATCTGCCACTGTGATGGTTACTGGACCCTGTTCAGGGAGGTCGCTGTGGTCAGCCCTCAGATCCTCTAGCCAC
Source organism: Mchenga conophoros (assembly GCF_057382185.1). Lineage (NCBI taxonomy): Eukaryota > Metazoa > Chordata > Actinopteri > Cichliformes > Cichlidae > Mchenga > Mchenga conophoros. The sequence continues at coordinate 1,209,151 of NC_140534.1, read as the reverse complement.
TGAGCATTGCCGTTATGGGTTGCATCCTTCTCCCATATGCTCTTCCAGTATTGCTCCGTCTCCAGCCTTGGTGGTGCTGTTCTCTTATTGTTCCCTTGCCACTGAGAGTACACCTTTGCTGGTTCTGTGGAGAACAGCTGGTTTATTCTCCTGCCTTCTATCTCTCTGGTGTACCTCCTCAAGCGGCTGGCCAAGGCTGTGAGTCTTTGCTTGGCAGTTTCCAAGGCCTCAGGTATGGACAGCTTGCTGTATTTCTTAGGCACCTTATTTGTCGCACCTTTCTGCAACTCCGTTAGTTGGCTAACCTCCCTCCGTGCTACTTTGATCTTGCCCTCTAGCCTCCTTCTCCATGGAGGGTACTGCCCCTTGTGGCTGTTCAACTTGTAGCCAAGCATCTCACTGATCACTGTTGCCGTATTGTAGATCAGCTTGTTAGTGTCGGTAATCGTGGTTGTAGGTATTGCCCGTAGTGCTGCATTAACATCATCTAGCAGACCTTCTGAGGGTACTTCACGTAATCTTGGTAACCGGCTACGGGGGATCCAGGTTTCAAGCTTGGCCATGATCCTATTTTTCAGGTCAGTTCCTCTCGCACTCAACGATTCTTCTCCTATCGCACTTGGGGCTATGTACCCAATCTCGGGTGGGGGTGATGATATCTCCCCCCTGACCTGGCGTCCTGACTCCTCCTTGCCGTAGCATTTGTGTTGTACCTCGTCAATCTCTAGCTGTGAGAGCAGTCCCTTCTTTCGAATGTTGGAACACTGAGCTACTAGTTGTTTCGCCGTCATTGTGGATGTTGGGTATCGAAGAATCCATAGGTCCCGCATCCTATTCATGTAGCCCCTTCCACCGGGGTTACTATTTTGCAGACAGAGTTACAGACTCTCTCCCAGACCACAGACTCATAATACAGTCAGAGCTTTATTTTAAAAGAAAAGAGAGCGAGAGAGAGAGAGAGAGAGAGTTTTCTTTTCAAAATTGGAGTTCAAGTTATTTTTCCTTCTAATAGTGTTAACATGCTGCACAGGTCATGAACAAGATTGTTTTTAATTTTCATTGTAAGTGGGCTAAAGCATTAATTAAAAGTAGTCTAACATAAATGTAAATGCTGTAATTTGATTACTTTAATAAACATGTAACTTGGATGCTGACGTGACCACAGCGCACACGTCTGATGTTGCTCACAGTGGTCCAAGGGACGCTCAGGGAGTTTGTGTGTTCGCTCAGACACATGAAACATTAGAGGGAACATGGCTCTAGACATGAACAAATTAGAGTCTTCACACACTGAGGTTGATTATGGAGTTCAATGGGATTCTGCTCTTGGACTACGTCAGTTTACATTATACATGCTTTCTCTCAGCAGTATCATTAGAAGGCATAGCGCACATTTTCACAGCTCTGCAGATTATACCCATGTCACGGTCTGTGGATGCAGACTGAGTGGAAGTTAGAAAGTGGACCCAAAATCAGACATGTGGAACAAAACTTGATTTAAACAGAAAAGCAAGCCATCTAATGAGGCTGGTGGAAAAACAACAATAAAGGCGAACCAACAATAACCTAACTGGGATAAATGGGATGGGATTTACTACATAAATACGCATGAGCCTGAGGAGGGAAAAGGAAACACTCAGGGAACACAGCTGGGGTGAATAAACATAATGACAAATGAAGGAAGGAAACAAAACTGAACACACTGAACATGAGATGCAAGACTGTCAAAGTAAAACAGGAAACACGCAGACTAAGACTTGACATGGGACAGGAAAGTAGGAACGGGAGACAAGACACGCACATAAGTGAGGAACAAATACAGAGGACATGACGGGAGAACACACATGAATGCACATGACACACGGGGGAGACCGAGGAAACATAGAGTACAGACTGACAGGAGACACTGGGATGAGACAGTGACAGGAAAACAGAAATATTACTAAAGAGAGCAAATCCAGGACTCATTCACTAATAAATGATAGAAAACAAAAAATTACTACTATATAAATAAAACAAAACCAAATCATGACATCAGTTTGAAGATCAGCTGACTGTGACAGGAAGATGGCCCCTTTGCTCAGCTTGACTTCTACCTGTCTGCGTTGTATTTTTTTTTTTTTTTTTTGGCCTGTCCCGTTTGGCTCTTTTGCCATCAGAATTGTTGTCTAAAGGCAAAGAAAGATGCCCAACGGATTTACTTTACCAAATTGACCATCCCAGCCTTGCCATAATGGTCCATTTGATTCACCTTTTATTGTTTATTTTATTTTCACTTACTGAATATGGGACAGACTTGACTGGGGGAAAGAAGGGGAGAAAGAAAGAAGGAAAGAGAAACAGCTGAGAAGAGGGACGGGGGAGAAGGGCAAAAGACAAAAACCAACAGAACGGGCAGAGAAAGAAAAAAAAGAAGAAAAAAATAAAAAAATGCATATATCAATCACCTGGATCACCTGCTGAGAAAGAAAAAAGAAAACAAGCAGAAGAGAACAAGAGTAATAGAATAAACAACATCACAATGATATATGGGAATATGACAGTAAATACTAAATATTAAACATTATTGTGCAGCACATAAGATCAACAGAACACAGTGTGCTTTGAGGTAGGAGCCAAAAAGGGTGTAGTTTGTGGGTGTGATCACCCGTGTGTACACCTGTGAGCATGGACGCGCTTGTTTTTTGTTTTTTAAAAGGTTCCTTCATGTAATGATCTGCTAGAGGGTGTGGGGGGGCCACAGCCCCGTCCTCCAGGGCATGAAGCAGGTATGGAGGAGATCAAAACTCCAGACATCCAGAGGCCCCCAGAACACAAGAGACCAAGGAAGACCAACAGAGGGGCAGCCGCGCCACTGTCCCAGAAAGAGCTGAGGAGAGTCCCAGATGAGGGCTCACTCAGCAGCCGCGGAGCAGAAACCAGGGGGAGTTGCAGTGACGCGCCTGTGAGCTCCGCCGGCAGCCAGCCGTGCCTGAGTGACCGAGCCCCAGGCCGAGAGGCCGGGGGCACCCCACCTCCGAAGTGGCCCGAGCGAGCCCCAGGCTCCAGGCCCCGATAAGCGGCCGCCAAGGAGTGAGCCGGTGTGTACCTGGACGCCCACCCCCGGACACAAAGAACCACCAACGCACCGATGTCTGAGGGAGTCCGACACTGGCAGGGGAAGTGGTGGTAGGGGGAGATAGGCCTCCAAACCTTGGAGGGCCTGAGATGTCCCCAGAGAGGTGGCGCCTGATACCCAACCTGACATATAGACACAGACATACAGGCACACACAGATAAAAACATCCATTCCCACCCTCATGCTCTCATATGCACTTACTCCACACTCAACCAACGTGGAGACAGACATAAAGAGACGCTGTACACACGATCACACTCCCCAAGCGTACTCTAAGCCCCGGGTCTAGGTACCCTTGCCCCTGGAGGGGGGGAACTGCCCCCAGACCCAGGTGGTGTTACCCTTTTCCCTGCGGTGGGGGGAGGCAGACCACCCCGACTCCGCAGCAGCAGGGAGGCCCCACACTCCAGACCGCAGTCGGACGGCCAACTCCTCCTCCTAGCCCCCCCGCTCCAGCAGGTCGCAGAGAATGGGGGTGAGAGAAGACTCCAAACCTCCCTCCACCCGCTCATTGTAGTGTTGATGCATGTGTGTTCTAAGGTGCATTTAAAACCCAGGAGGGCATGGAGCTACCTGCCAGAGAGCAGCAGGTAAGCGCATGGTCCCTCCTGCTAGCCCTCAATGTCTACGTGTATTTAACATTGAGAGGCGGGCAACGACGCCAGGCGTGGGGTGTACACCCTGATGGTACTTTGGATTCCGTGTATCGTGCCCACCCCCAAGATCCTATATGTATGTGTAATGAGAGTGTGAGTAATGTGAATGTCTAAGTTGTGGGATAAAATTGAGGCAGAGGCAGCCAGAAGGGGAAAGGGGGGGGGGGGGGGTGGCCTCCTCTGCACCCTGGTGACGTACCCCTACTCCAAGGTCCTGCATGTGTGGGTGGTTGTGGTGGAGCGGGAAGAGGGAGGCAGCTGGAGATGGGGAGGGAAGGAAGGGAGGTGTCTGCGTTGTATTGTATTTTATGCTATTATATCATAGCTATGTTGCTGTGATTTATGACCGTTCTTCCCTGCTCCACATCAAAGAGTCTATGGAATGCCTTTATGATGATTGGGACAGTAATAAGTAAACTTTCCCCCCACCATTTGTGTGCTCTTCTTCCTCGCCGGATTACTTCTTGCTACTTATGAAATGTGCCTTAGGCAATTCCATGAAGAAATTGAGGAAAAGAGGCTGTAGGGCCGGCATACAGGTACACATTAGACGAGCCTACAGATCAGAGATTCCCCGACTGGCCTGGAGACGTCCCCGGTTTTTGCTGCCAGTTAGCCTTCCGGATTTGTTTGGAAACGTGTACAGACCAGTACAGACTGGATCCTTCTCATCTGATGCTCTGGATTCTGTTGATTACCTCACTATCACTGTGTCCTCGCGATAAATTATTTACATTATGTTTGACAGTTCTTTACTGTCAAACATAATGTAAATACTCTTATTCATCCTTCATCCTTATTCATCATTCCATTATCCTTAATAGAAAATGCACATCCATTTTGGATCAAGTGGCACCTATTAAAACAAAATCGGCCTTACAAAAGAAGACATGCCCTTGGATAAATGAGTCTATCTTAAATTTAAGGAGAATATGCCGCAAAAGGGAACGACTATGGAAGAAAACCAAACTTGAAGTACACAGGCTCCATCTTCGAGATCTCATGCTCTCCTTAAATGATACGGTGAAAACTGTTAGATCAGAATATTTTTCTAGACGCATATCAAAAAACAAGAGAAATCCCAAGTTTCTTTTTGACAAAAGAGTGCTATATTATCCCCAGATGTGGTACCTTTAGATGTACACTCTAAAGCAGACAGTAATAAACTCCTCCAATTATTTGTTGATAAGATTAAAGAAATCAATGCTAAAATCTCCCCAAAGCTTTCTTGTTCTCCAAGTGAGGCACTCCCTTTACACTCCGGGTCAACTTTTACAACGGTGATATATGATGAAATAGCAGATCTGGTGGACAAAATGAAGCCATCCTCAAGCCCATCAGATATTATTCCCACTAAGCTTTTCATCAATGCCTTTGACACCATTGGTCCTTGGGTTGTGAACCTTTTTAATGTTTCTCTTCAGACTGGGGTGTTCCCCAGCTTTTTTAAACATGCCATTGTGGAACCAAGGCTTAAAAAACCCCAACCTGGATCCAACACTACTTCAACATTTTAGACCTCTCTCCAAACTCCCATCCCATTATGTCAAAACTCTTTGAGAAGACAGTTGCTGTCTACCTTACAGCATACATGGACCCACATAGCAAAATTGGTATGGCCCAGATCTGGCCACACATTGTGCTTACACATAGCCCACATACCGCAAAGAATGACGGCCCTTTGGTGGCCCAGATCTGGTTTGCCAGATGTGGCCCACACATGGGCCAACGTAAGGCCAGTTGCAGACACACTGCTGGCCCTGTGCTGGCCCAGAACAGTTTCAGCTCTGGCTCCAGATGTCAGCCTAATGTGTACCTTAATCAAAGCATGTAATAACAACATGTGACGGAACATAACAGTGCAAAATTAACTTGAGGAAACCCTTTTCACACAGTGAATGGGCTGACAATTATATCGTGCTTTTCTACTCTCCCCGATTACTCAAAGTGCTCTATATAACATGCCACATTCACCCACTATCTCGCTGAGTGCTTCCTAACTACATTCATACACATTCACTCTTGACATTCAGACTGGAGGAGCCAGGGATTGAACCACTAACCTTCCAATCAGTAGGTGACCTGCTCTACCTCCTGAGCTACAGCCACCCGGTGGTAAACATGAGTAACTCCTCACTAGGTTTTGGATAAAGTGTACACTCACAAACCGTTCAAACCTGCATTTGAAATGTTGGCTACCATAGCAGTATAGTATTGCAACATGGCATTTGGGTCTTCTAACTAAAATAGGAAAATATGAACATAAATAGTGCCATCATTGCCAGACCTGGCCCACATATGGTTGACATACACTCTGCCATGACACCAGTCAGTCAGAAGTGCCAGCTTGATGCCGAATCTGGGCCAGACCTGTTTTTTTTTTTTTTTGTTTGTTTGTTTTATGAGCCTGGGCCGCATAAGCCAAACCACAATCAGGCCAGATGTGGCATGTCATCACATAAACAGTGCCATCTGCACCTGGCCTGGCCCATATCTGGATGACATAACACTTACCATGCCAGAAGTCAACCAGCAGTGCCAGCTTGACACCAGATCCGGGCCGGACCTGTCTGCTATATGGGACATCTATGACTGTTTTCAATCTGGTTTTCGTAAATGGCATTCCACTGAGACAGCACTACTAAAAGTCACTAATGATATTATGATGTCAGCAGACTCCGGAGAATACACAGTCCTAGTCTTGTTAGACCTCACCTCAGCCTTTGATACAGTCAACCATACCATCCTGATAAACAGACTGAGAGACCTTGTTGGGATGTCTGCTCTGTTCTAGACTGGTTTTTATCCTACATATCTGGAAAGGAGTTTTAGTGTGGCTGCAAATCAGATCATGTCGGAATCTACAGAGCTGCTGTGTGGAGTTCCTCAGGGCTCCGTGCTGGGACCTATTCTGTTTTTAATATACTTTCTCCCTTTAGGCCAGATAATACGGCAGTTTCCTGAAGTATCTTATCATCTTTTGCTGACGATATTCAGCTATACTATACTATAGCGCCTTGCCTTGCCTTATTCATTTAAGCCTTCTGAAGTTCACAAGCTCTCCGGTCTGATTGACTGTTTAACCAACATTAAACAATGTTCGAACAATAACTGTTTACAGCTTAACCCAGACAAAACAGAAAGTTTGATTATTGCACCCGACAGTGCAATACCTGATATTAAACTGCCACTGGGTGACTTAGGTTCCTCACAGAGGCATAACCTTAGAAATCTAGGTGTTATTTTTGATGAAGTTTTTTCTTTGGAGGGACATTTAAATCAGATAGTAAGAACCTGCTTTTTCACTTGAGGAACATTTCAAAACTTCCATCGAGTCAACAAGTGAACTTGAGATGATAATACATGCTTTTGTCTCTACAAGACTTGACTACTGTAACAGCCCGTTTACTTGTCTAAACAAGAACGGGCTAGCTTGTCTACAGGTTGTTCAAAACTCTGCAGTGAGGCTACTGACCCGCTCTAACAAGGGAGCTTGTATGACTCTTGTTTTAAAGTCGCTGCACTGGCTACCAATCAGATTTAGGTTCCATTTTAAAATTCTAGTTTTAAGTTTTAGAGCATTACAGGGAAAACTTACAAACCACTTTGCCTTTTCAATCTCTGTATAAAGACCTTATAACTGTTATAGACATTTACAAAGTTTATATTAGAATAATTGGCTAATAAGATGTTCTCTGTGACATTTAGCTGGAGAAACAGTCCTCAGGAAAAGACAGGAAATTCATCAGAAACATCACATCAAATCACTTTTATTGTTACATCACATTACCTTTACACTGGTCCAGCACATGTGAGTGAAATTCTTGTGTGCAAGCATTACAAGCAACAGAGGTGTGCACAACACAAGAAACATAAAAAACAAAAAAATATATAGGAATAAATACAAGTACAAATATAAGAATGAATGCACATTACAAAATATGCATATATTTATATATGATGACATAACACTATATATATATATATATATATATATATATATATATATATATATATATATATATATATATATATATATATATATATATATTAGTGGTCAGTGTTTAGCAGTCTGATGAAATCAAGTCAAATCAAGAGGTTTTGTAAGGACAGGAAGTCAGCTACTTTTACTACTTTATTACTCCATAGTGTAATCTCATGTTTTATCATATCTTTTGTTATGCACATGCACACAAACAGTCTGATTTTGAGGTCCACTAACAAAGGAATAACATCAACATGACCACTAAATATCAGATCTTGTTAAAACCACATCTATAGGACCGACAGAAGAACACTAAGCAAAAGATTTAGAGATGAAGCAGTGTGACAAATAGAGGAACAGATGGACACACACTTGGAGGGAGGTGGTGTACACACACACACACACACACACACACACACACACACACACACACACACACACACACACATGCTATGATGTTTGTTCCAAAAGTTCAGGGAATTTTACTCATATCAAAAATCCATTTCAAAGAACCAGCAGGGACACAAACAGCTCGACTGTGGACCTTGGCTTTACCCAAGTACCCCAATGTATTCAAAGCCTCAATGCACTGACACTTATGAAGAGTCTCCTTCCATGTCTCAGTGGTATTTTCAAGGGCAGGAGATTCAAACAGACCAGCGCTGAACCGCTCAAACAGTAGGCGGTAACAACGGCTAATGATATTCATTACAAAAGAGGCCAGGCACACTCCTTAGCTGCTGAATATGTCCATCTGGAGGGTCCTCTACCACTATGCCCATTTTTGTCAGGATGCCACCAAAAACAGTCATATCAAGCTCCATGTAACCTATATTGACTTGCCATCGGCCTGAAAACGAAAATGCCTAGTTGAGGGAGAGGTGGGGGTTAGTCCAGTCTGAGAAGAAAAATGGACAGACATTTGCTTCATAAGAGTATGCAACTGAACCTGATGTTTACAAAGACACTCCTTTATCTCTAAAATGCCATCACTAGGCTTAGCGGTAACTGAGTGCATAGTTGCATTACCTCCCTCTCCCCCTGACGGTTGGTATCAAGGGAATTCACTCGAGACCTAGTTTTCCCTCCCTGTCAGCTCGCCTCAGCCAACCTAAGGGTAATACTGCGTAGAGTAACAAAGGAAATGTCTGGTGTTTGAAGAACCCACTGTTTCAACTCTCTCCGCAGCGTATCATCATGAACATGTTAAACTGCTCTCTTAACACTGTATCACTTTTGGGGATACAAGCTGGTGTCTTGGATATTCCAACATCCATTAATGATTTAAGGGCATAAAAGTAGTCTTGCAGAGATTCCCCCTCTCTCTGGATACGCTGGAAAAACTGTAACTGAGCAGCTCCCTAAGACTGAGTACAGCTATAATTCTCATTTAAAATAGCAAAAATCTTTACTGGAGCATCTCTCCGGTGAAAACGGACACTGCCATCAGATATGTCCATCATAAACATCACTTGTTCTGCTCATGACAAAGGGCGAATCTCCAGACATCTACGCACTTCTTCAACGCACTGATCAACAGTTAACAAGCCCACTGACAATTTCCCATTAAACTTCAGACATTTATGCTCTTGGGGCACATAAGCATAACACACATTTGGAGCTTCATTTTTTGGGTTCAAATTTGATGGTGCAGTGGACGAGCCTGGCACTGGACCAGTCACCAGTGAGCATTCCTGTAACTGGTCTCTCAATTGTTCATTTGAACTCTCAATATCAGCCAGCATCAGCCAGCTTCCTTTTCCTTGGGGAAGCCAAGTGTTTCCCTAAGGAAATGATTGGTACCACTGCAATCACCATTATGCAAGGCCTAATTTCTATAAGGTGTGAGCCCCAGCTCAGGGACCTCCCACTACCAATATTCCACCTGGCCCAGTTAACATAAAAGCAGACCCAAATGCCAAAAAAATCCCTTTTAAAACGCGACCCTTACTCTAAAACAAACTAGGGAGAAAGTGCAAGAAAAAGAGAAAGGGAAACACTGACACAATCACATGTGCCGCCCATCCTACAGACAGTACAAAATAAATTACATTTCAGTGCATTAATACATTCTTTATGTCAAATATATTAAATTACCGTGCCTCTGCTGCTATGTTTGCTGCACAACCTGACTAGTGTCCTCTTAATCACTACTAAAAACACAAAATACAATAAACATCAAACACGTTTCAACAAACTTTTTTTTTTAAATTGACTTAAAAACCAGTCTATACCCTGGCCCTCTGCTGTAGGGTATTGTAGAGCCAGAAGGTTTTTCAGAGTTTTTCTTTGAACACTGTCTGCTTTTCACTCACTTTTAGTCCAGTTCTTCTATCCTTGTACCTGCCATTTTGTAAAGAATGTTTTATTTTGTCGTCTTTATTTCTAAGACCATGATGGTGTAGAATCCCAGATTTTAAGCCAGTCATTATCAGCAGAGGTTTGAAGTGAAACCATTGGGACACCCTGACTTATTGAAATCATACGGTTACTCTGTAACCTTGGTTCTCTGAGTGAGCGATTATCTCTCCACTATGTGGTTGTTACAAAAAAAGTAAATACACATAGAATGTAATGGCAAGCAGATCTCCATGCATCCATGCTCTTCCTGTATGTATTTTGACTTTGGGAGGATGTCGGAGTATCCGAAGAGAATGAGAGGACATGCAAACTGAAAATGAATATTTTCTGATGCAGGATTCTCAAATGTCCTGCTCCTTTGTCATTGTTGTATTTTTCATTTTATAATGAGCCAGATGTTATCAACTGGTGAAAGGTCTGGCCCACAGACAGGATAATTCATCAACCTCAAAATGAGCTAATATGATGTCACTGAAGCGAGAAGAGAATGCATCCTCGAAGGTCTGGTGAAGAAATACCTGATATGTGAATTTGCCTATATGTTCACTAAGGAGATGCACAAAGTTTCAGTTAATGGGGTTTACTTTGCATTCTAATAGCTTCAAAAGTAGGAAAAATAAGGCTTTTACAACCTCTTTCTTTCTCTTACTCAGAAAATGCATGCAACTCATTTTCCCTTACTTTGAATGGTATATGTTCTCAAAACATTGCTTTTACACTGAGAGGTGAAACCATTGCAAAAGCTGCACCTTGAATCTGGACAGTGAGTCTGAAACCATGCACACAAAATATACAAGGTAATTATAAGCTATGAAAACTGCTTTGTAACCATAGTTTTCCTACTTTTTTGCAATATACCACGAGTATGAAATTTGGTCTCTCATAACATTTTTTTATAGTTTCATGTAATGTAGTGTATCTTTATATTGTAGACTTGTTATTGTTGAATTTGCTGTACAATTTAAAGCGCCTTGTGGCAACTGTTGTTGTGATTTGGCACTATATCAATAAAACTGAATTGAATTGAACTTGTCAAGACTCCAGAAAATAACCTGGAATGAACTTGAAATGATCATAGAAAGGATTTCCACATGACTACATTACTGTCTATCACAATTAAGCCTTTTTACCTTTTTTTTTGGACTAACTTCATTTTGATAAACTGAGTTTTATAATACCATGGTTGTACTGGCTGGATCAACTCCATTAATAAACAACAAGCATAGCACATAAGTGTGAAATAACCTACTGAACTGAGTTGGACCAAAACATCTTAAGTTAGACCAACAAAACTAAATTAAACTGGCCTAAGCAGGAGTAAATAAGCTAAATCTCACCATCAATTAAGTTGGTTTGATCCAAGAAGATTATGTTGGGATAATATTTGCTAAAATAAAATAATGCGAAAATTCTTTCCATGATTTTTTTATGTCCATTTAAATACTTTTTTTTGTGTGTCAATGTTGAGCTTATTTGAAATGTTTTTTATTCTGTTAAACATTCAGCATCATATTCTCAAAATCATGTTTGTAGTAGGTGTCCTGAGCAGTGTTGGTCAAGTTACTTGAAAAAAGTAATCAGTAACTAATTACTGATTACTTCCCAAAAAAGTAATCCCATTACTTTAAAGATTACTTATTTTCAAGAGTAATTAATTACTTAGTTACTTAGTTACTTATTAAAAACACGATTTACAACCTGAAGAGGTGATAAAGCGATAGATCTTTCAGCCCAATTCTACTTTTTCTACATAATCAATCATACAAAATGTAATCAAATGGAAAAGTCTCTTTTTAAAACTTGTTTTATTAGTTTTAATCTTTTAACTTTATGCATCAAGCAAAAATTTAATTATATGCAACATTCTCTGACTTGAATAAATTACTTTAACATTTAAACCTATTTTCTGCACATTCAAGCTCATAAAATAAAATATTTTTTTTTGTGTTTACACTCAGTCTTTCAAATAGATGCAAGTAAAACACAGCAGAAAATAAATAAAGTCAAAGACTCAGCGGTCCTGTTGCTCTATTTTCACCTGGTAGGCGGAGGTTTACCCTGGTGCAGGTGTGCCGCGGTCAGTTGAAGAATCCGCGAGTTTCTCTGTGAGTTTCCCATTACGTCGTTGCGCACTCGGTGCTTGTTTGGAAGTTTAGGGTTTTTTTTCACTGTAAAAAGAAGTTTTCTTCCCACGCACAGCTGACACTAATGTTTTTGTCACTTTTTATGGAATCAAACTCAAAGTAAGGTCAGTGCTTCCACGCTTTAAACGCTGCACGCTCATACTCTCTCCCACAATCGATATGTGATCCATTGTTGATCTGCACACAGCTGTTGTCATGAACGTCGCACTCGCTTACGTCACTGTTGATAGGTTTGTAGCTTGTACCTATCCGCTGGAACGTTGAAGACAATATAATTACACTGCAAAGCAAGACACAAGCAGGCTGGTTTACTCATGCATGAGGGAAATTAAGGTTCAAGGTTCAAGGCTCAAGGTTCTTTATTTGTCACATGCATAGTTATACAAGTATAACACAGTGAAATGTAGCCTGACACGCTCCTCGACATGTGCAAAAATTGGGGGGGGGGGGGGGGGTGTAGAGGAAGAACATTATATATATATATATATATGTAGTATATACATTGGGTGAATGTGCAGTAGTAGCAGCAAGCAGGTGAATTCTGTACATTAATATGAATAGATATCTGACTATTTTACAGGATAGACAATATAAACATATTTAAAATTAAAGGAATTGAAATGTACATTGTGCCTTGGTTTAGTGTCTGGAAGAGTCCTGTCTCAGTCAATTATAGATGATGTGAGAGGGCGGGTGTGTGTGTTTAGGGCACGGATGGCTTGGGGATAGAAGCTCCTCTTGAGTCTCTCTGTCCTTGCCCGGAAGATGCGGAACCTTCTACCAGATTGCAGAAGTTGGAACAGTTTGTTGCCTGGATGGGACGGGTCCTTCAGTATCTGCGCTGCTCTAGTCCGGCATCTCCTGGTGTAGGTGTCCTGAAGCGGGGGGAGAGCAATCCTGCAGCAGCGTTCTGCTGTACGGATCACTCTCTGGAGAGCTTTTTGGTCCTTCACACAGCTGTTCCCAAACCACGATGTCATGTTCTGTGTGAGGATGCTCTCCACAGCGCCTGTATAGAAAATCCTGAGGATCTTTGGAGAGACCCTGAACTTCCTCAGTTGTCGTAGGTGATACAGGCGCTGCCTAGCCTTTTTGGTCTGGACCTGAATGTGGGCAGCCCATGTCAGGTCTGAGGAGATGTGGACACCAAGATACTTGAAGGACTGCACCCTCTCCACTGGAGCTCCATTGATGATGATGGGCTTGTAGTCTCTGTGCTGACCCCTTCTGAAGTCCACCACCAGCTCCTTGGTCTTGCTGACGTTCAGCTGGAGGTGGTTGTCCTGGCACCACGATGCCAGATTCTTCACTTCATCCATGTAGGCCGCCTCATCGTTGTTGGAGATGGCACCCAACACCACTGTGTCGTCAGCAAACTTCACAATGGTGTTGGAGCCATGGGTGGCCACACAGTCTGAAGTGTAGAGGGAGTAGAGCAGTGGCTGGGGCCAAGTGTCGTCCCACCACCTAGCCCCCGTCAGACTCTCAGCCAGGTCCCCCATAGCACTCCTTTTATTGTGGTTACATGAATATGCATAGGGTCATTAACATATAACATCTTACATAGGTATACATGTGAACAAAGAATACTGTGTATGTATTTAGTATTTATTTATTTATTGTCATTGTCAGAGAACAATGAAATTGCATTTGGGGCTTCCGTACAACCCGTAAATAAAATAATGAAGAAAATAATAAATACCCCTTAAAACCCAAGTGTAAATATTTAACCCAGTGTAAGACAATCCTTAGCAACAACATGAGAACCTGACAAGTAAGTTCAGTGCTATTAAGAAGTTGGATATGGTTATTGTGTGTGTGTGTGTGTGTGTGTGTGTGTGTGTGTGTGTGTGTGTGTGTGTGTGTGTGTGTGTGTGTGAGGTCAAGGTGTGACCCTGTGAAAACTCCCCAAACGCTGGTGCCAGGAGCGGGTCCATCTGAACAAAAGACTCTTATACTTAAACAGATATACGTGTGTTTGCTAAACCATATATCAGCAAGAGAAGATACGACCTCTCCTAGGAGGTGTGTGATCTATGCCAGAACACTCTGTAGAGGAGTGAACGCACTCCCCCTTCATGCTACTCAGAGCCGTTACAGACCTCCTAGGATGAGACATTCTTTCAATCTACAAATGATTATACACTTCTAAGCATATATGGTTAAATATTTCTAAGCATAAATGACAATCAACAATACAAAACCTAACAACTGTCGTGAGACATTCTCGCAAAAAATCACGGTTTTAGTAACGCAGTAACGCAGCATTCCTACAGGAAAGTAGCGGTAATCTATTACTTTACTCGTTACTTTAAAAAAAGTAATCAGATTACCAGAGGTGTGGACTCGAGTCACATGACTTGGACTCGAGTCAGACTCGAGTCATTAATTTTATGACTTTAGACTTGACTTGAAAAAATGTTCTAAGACTTGTGACTTGACTTGGACTTTTACACCAATGACTTGGGACTTGAATTGGACTTGAACCGGTTTACTTGAAAAGACTTGATATTTTACCCCAAATATAAAATTTAACATGCATATTATATAGAGATTGAAAATGTGACGTCATTCACGGGTAGAACCGCAAAGGATTCTGGGAACTCGTGGCAAGCGGTACTAGCGCACACAGCCTTTCAATTAAAATCAGTTATACAGCGATAAAAAGAAACACAAAAATGTCAAGAAGCTGTTGTATTATTAACTGCAATAGCCGGTCGCATGACAGCCACGGGAAGCCGACGGGTAAAGAGATCGGTTGTTATCGGATTACATCGCTGAAGAGAAATTGTTCGAGCCATGTTTCCGAAGTAACAAAGACGCGACTGGATTGCAGCCATTCAAAGATCAAATATAACGTCCCAGAACACTCCAGCTCACAGGTTAGTCTGCTCCAAGCATTTACACAAAGGTCAGTCTGCTGTTGTAGTTAATGCGTCATTTTTCTTAACATAATTGGTGATATAGGTTACAAGCAAGTCTGGCGCTGAACAGAAATGGTCGCGCTATGCTCCTTTATTTATTGTGCATAAATAGTGAATTGTCCTGACTCAATATTGCGTTTCGCTTCTGTTATTATGGTACATTGACAAAAACATATACTTTTATTCACAGGATAAAACAGGTTTTTTGTATCACTAATTGTCCAGTACGATTACAGCATACAGTATTATTGTCACTGCTACATTTCTGTGATGGGTACCAGAAATTATTTCCACTACTAATTAATTACCGTTGAGCTCAAAGGTCCTATTAATAAACGGTTAACGAATGTGTATTTATGAAGACAATTTGTGAGACTGGTAGACTTATGATACGTACTATGGTCTTTCGTTCTACACGGTGCGTTTCAAGGTCCTGCACCCATCCGTCGGTAAACTGTACCTGGGCTTGTTGCAGTGACCTGAAGTTACTAAACTTCATGAGTGTATGCACTCACTCCAAGAACCGTATAATTATAAATATGCATATAAATATGCTACGATGAGATAGCTGACTTCATCTAACTAGCAAATGTTGTCCAGGCTACGTTGGTGATGCAGTTTTTTTTAATGTGTATGATATTTTTGTCATGCGATTTTAAAGCTGGTCCTACAACCGCATCCAAGAATAACATGCAGCTTATCTCAGAACTGTCGGTGAAAATTATTCTTGGAGCTAGGTTTAATTGAGCTGCATTTTAAAGAGGTGCAATTTCACAATTTGTGTATATTTTCTAAGTTCACTATTTTGTCATGTGTTGAGAAAAACACAGATTTTAAAATTACATGGTCTAATATTTACATTTAGCATAACTGCAACATTTTTTTTTCGTTTTTTTTTTTTAAAGACTCGAAAGGACTTGAAATTCAAAGTTTCAGACTTGTGACTTGACTCGGACTTTTACACCAGTGACTTGAGACTCGACTCTGACTTGCCTGACATTACTTGAGACTTGACTTGAGACTTGAGGATAAAGACTTGAGACTTACTTGAGACTTGCAAAACAATGACTTGGTCCCACCTCTGCAGATTACAGTAACGCGTTACAAGTAACGCGTTACTGCCCATCTCTGGTCCTGAGGACCAAATATATTCATGACTGAAGAAAAAAGTCAGCTGAATTTAAAGGCTTGAGCAAAATCTATAGGGAGGATTAAAATATGAATGAAATTCAGTTACAGTTAGCGGGACATGGCTCATTTGTTAAGATGATTAATCACTGAAGCTCGTTCACTTTCTAATGCCAACTGTTTTCAGAGCAGTCACTGTTGACAGAGACATCGGTTATAAAGAGACAGCTCAAGTATCCTAAGAGCGCAATAGAAGGGCAGCTTTCAGTTACAATAGCCAACTGTGCCTACACGATGGCAGTAATGGAAGGGATGGATGCAAAAAGGTGATGAGCTTTATGGCAGCACTGTCTCATATGACAGGAGAGAGAGATTATGTCATGGTTCTGGGTCCTTGACCCAGCTTTTTGAGTTTAGTTTGTATTTGATTCATTCCTTGTGTTGTAATGATTTAGTTTTATACAGTTTAGTATTGAGTTTACTCCTTTTTATGTTGCTGAGTTTATTTGTAATTTCTGGTTTATGCTGTTTTATACGTTCCCTTTGTGCCCTCGTCTACATTTCCGTGTGTGTGGTTGTGTGTCTTTCGCTTCCTCGCACTCTTATGTTCCCACACTCCCCTCCTTGTGTTTCGTTTCTTGTCTCTCCTGTCTGTCATTTGCATCTCTGTCCGTTTTATTCCCAACCCCAGGGTCAAGCCACATGTCTTTGTGTGTCAGTGTGTTTCCTGTTTTATTTTGACAGTCTTGCGTCCTGTGTTTGGTGTGTTCAGTTTTGCTTCCTCCCTATCTCGTCATGTCTGATTTGTTCCTGCTGTGTTCCCTGTGTTTCCACTTCCCTTGTCACCCTTCTGTGTATATGTTAGGGGTGTCCAAATTCATAGGTGCATCCTCCTGAGGACCCGGCCTTTGCGGTCTACGTGGGCCGGGTCCTCAGAATGTCGGATAGACCGGAAGTTAGCGGCTGTGAAATTGGACAGTCTAGCCTTCTGATTAGCATCGCTGCTGTCTCGGTGGAGTTTAATAAACTCGACCGTCTGCTCCTTGCTGTCTAAAATATAATAGGACACTGGTGTAAACTCTCGACCATCTCACACTTCTGTTTAATCAGTTTTCTGTTTGATGTTTATCCAGCTGTGTGAAAACCAAGGAGGAACCCACTGGGGGAATAATAAAGTTTTATTTCATCTAATCTAATAACTTTAATCTCAGCCAAACAGATTTACTCACGAACAAATAAAACACTGAAAAAAGCCAAACAATAACATTTTAGGTTATCTAAGTGACTTGGTAAATGGTACCATGGTAAATGGTAAATGGACTGGTTCTTATATAGTGCTTTTCTACTCTATCTGAGCACTCAAAGCGCTTTATAAAACTAATTCACTCACTCAGTCATGCCTATTCACACAAGCACTTTTCCGAAACAGTTTAGTGCTTATTGTCTGACATTCATACACTTTCACACTCTGATGCATGCATCGGAAATAAAATAAGAAAATAATAAAGATCAAACAAACTATGGCAATCAAGTGGACCAGTATGGCAAAGTTGTAATGATCCAGTTGGGAACATAAATCTGGCGGACATTTGTCTTGGCCTTCAGACAATAATTCTGATTGTTACAGTGCCGGACGGGACGGGCCAAAGAAAAAAAAAGAAATCTCTATCGGGGTCACCTGTATATCTCTGTCAGAGAAATGGGATGCCTAAATAAACCTGGAAAGGTCAAACGTAGCTGATAAAGTATGTTATATGCTCTATTTTATAACGACACATATCACTCAAGAATATGTTGGATGTCACATGTGCTGCATGTTCGCGTCACCTCTGTTATATTTGTCTTTAGCTCAACTGTCTGGTTAAGCATTAATACTAAAGTAAGTCCAGTACGCCAGCCAAGGTATTCAGACTCAGACCAGAAAATGTAAAAGCTTTTAAGCACCAGCCACTATTTGAATATATGCTATTTTAACTTGAGTAGTAGCAGAACAGACATTCAACTCAATTCAATTCAATTCAATTTTATTTATATAGTGCCAAATCACAACAACAGTCACCTCAAGACATTTTAATTGTACAGTAGATACAGAGAAAAACCCAACAATCATATGACCCCCTATGAGCAAGCACTTTGGTGACAGTGGGAAGGAAAAACTCCCTTTTAACAGGAAGAAACCTCCGGCAGAACCAGGCTCAGGGAGGGGCGGGGCCATCTGCTGCGACCGGTTGGGGTGGGAGAAGGAAGACAGGATAAAGACATGCTGTGGAAGAGAGACAGAGGTTAATAACAGATATGATTCAATGCAGAGAGGTCTGTTAATACATAGTGAGTGAGAAAGGTGACTGGAAAGGAAAAACTCAATGCATCATGGGAATCCCCCGGCAGCCTACGTCTATTGCAGCATAACTAAGGGAGGATTCAGGGTCACCTGGTCCAGCCCTAACTATATGCTTTAGCAAAAAGGAAAGTTTGAAGCCTAATCTTGAAAGTAGAGATAGTGTCTGTCTCCTGAATCCAAACTGGAAGCTGGTTCCACAGAAGAGGGGCCTGAAAACTGAAGGCTCTGCCTCCCATTCTACTTTTAAATACTCTAGGAACAACAAGTAGGCCTGCAGTGTGAGAGTGAAGTGCTCTAATAGGGTGATATGGTACTACAAGGTCATTAAGATAAGATGGGGCCTGATTATTTAAGACCTTGTATGTGAGGAGCAGGATTTTGAATTCTGGATTTAACAGGAAGCCAATACAGGAGAAATCTGCTCTGTCTTTCTAGTCCCTGTCAGGACTCTTGCTGCAGCATTTTGGATTAGCTGAAGGCTTTTCAGTGAGTTTTTTGGACATCCTGATAATAATGAATTACAGTCGTCCAGCCTGGAAGTAATAAATGCATGAACTAGTTTTTCAGCGTCACTCTGAGACAGGATATTTCTAATTTTAGAGATGTTGCACAAATGGAAGAACGCAGTCTTACATATTTGTTTAATATGTGCATTGAAGGACATGTCCTGGTCAAAAATGACTCCAAGGTTCCTCACAGTGTTACTGGAGGCCAAGGTAATGCCATCCAGAGTAAGAATCTGGTTAGATACCATATTTCTAGGCTTTTCAGGGCCGAGTACAAT
Source organism: Mchenga conophoros (assembly GCF_057382185.1). Classification (NCBI taxonomy): domain Eukaryota; kingdom Metazoa; phylum Chordata; class Actinopteri; order Cichliformes; family Cichlidae; genus Mchenga; species Mchenga conophoros. The sequence goes on along the minus strand of NC_140534.1, from coordinate 1,189,710 downwards.
AACCTCAGTTTGATCTGAATTAAGAAGCAGAAAGTTAGCGGCCATCCAGGTCTTTATGTCTTTAAGACATTCCTGCAGTTTAACTCATTGGTGTGTGTTATCTGGCTTCATGGACAGATAGAGCTGGGTGTCATCTGCATAGCAGTGTAAATGTATGCTATGTCTTCTAATGATACTGCCTAAGGGAAGCATGTATAATGTAAACAGAATTGGTCCTAGCACTGAACCCTGTGGAACTCCATAATTAACCTCAGTGTGTGAAGAGGACTCTCCATTTACATGCACAAACTGGAGTCTATTAGATAGATATGATACAAACCACTGCAGCACAGTACCTGTAATACCTACAGCATGTTCTAATCGCTCTAATAGGATATTATGGTCGACAGTATCGAACGCTGCACTGAGGTCTAGCAGGACAAGCACAGAGATGAGTCCACTGTCAGAGGCCATAAGAAGATCATTTGTAACCTTCACTAAAGCTGTTTCTGTGCTGTGCTGAGCTCTGAAACCTGACTGAAACTCTTCAAATAAACCTCTGCAGATGATCTGTTAGCTGTTTGACAACTACTCTTTCAAGGATGTTTGATATGAAAGGAAGGTTGGAGATTGGCCTATAATTAGCTAAGACTGCTGGGTCTAGAGATGCTTTTTGAGTAAAGGTTTAACTACAGCCAGCTTGAAGGCCTGTGGTACATAGCCGGTGTACCACAAGGCTGTGTGATGAGCCCTTTCCTCTACTCCCTCTTCACCCACGACTGCAGACCTGCTGATGGTTCCAACACCATCATTAAGTTTGCAGATGACACCACGGTGATTGGCCTCATCAGTGACAACGATGAGGCCGCCTACAGGGAGGAGGTGGATCGTCTGGCTGAGTGGTGCGACAGAAACAACCTGCTGCTTAACACCAAGAAGACCAAGGAGCTCATCGTGGACTACAGGAGGAATGCTGACCCACATCCACCCATCCACATTAAGGGGACGGCTGTGGAGCATGTGAGCAGCTTCAAGTTCCTGGGAGTCCACATCTCCGAGGATCTCACCTGGACGACCAACTGCTCCAAGCTGGTCAAGAAGGCTCACCAGCGCCTCTTCTTCTTGAGGACTCTGAGGAAGAACCACCTGTCCTCAGACATCCTGGTGAACTTCTATCGTTGCACCATCGAGAGCATCCTGACCAACTGTATAACAGTCTGGTACGGGAACTGCTCTGCCTCGGACCGGAAGGCATTGCAGAGGGTCGTGAAAACTGCCCAGCGCATCGCCGGAGCACCACTTCCTGCCATAAAGGACATCTACAGGAAGCGGTGTCTGAAAAGGGCTGGGAAAATCATCAGAGACCCCAGTCACCCATCACATGGACTCTTCACCCTCCTGCCCTCTGGGAGGCGCCACAGGAGCCTCCGGACTAAGACCACCAGGTACCGGAACAGCTTCTTCCCCACAGCTGTCAGACTCCTGAACTCTGCCTCCTGACATCTGACCCACGTTAACACATGGACTGAACATACACACACCCACAATGGACAACTGTACCCTCAAACACACAATAATAACATGGACTGAACCACCACTCACAACCACTAGCACTTTATATAGATACTGTAGAAATGATCCACATATCTCACTTTTCTTAACTGCACTACTGTATAGCTCTGTGTAAATAATCATTCTGTACATTCAATAATCTTTAATCCTACAACTGTTTACAACTTGCATAGTTCCCATTTCTGTATAGCTGTATATCTCAGATTCTGTAAAGTTATTTATTTCATATTCTGTATAGTTTTTCATATTTATATCCTGTTCATAGCCTGTACATAGCTTGTACTCACTACAGCCTGTACATACTTAGTTATAGAATATTCACAACATACTTCATACCGTGTACATTATAACATACCATAATAGACCCATTTCTGTAATATACTCACATATCTATATTATTGCTAATATATATTGTAATATATCTATATCACTAAAGCACTTCTGGATGGATGCAAACTGCATTTCGTTGCCCTGTACCTGTGCATGTGCAATGACAATAAAGTTGAATTCTATTCTAATTCTATTGTATTCTAAATGATGATCCTCTAAATTTGTGACACGCCATTTCCTCTCCAGATTACGAGTCATCTGCTTTAGGGTACGTGTTTGAGAATTATACCACGGAGTCAGGTACTTCTGATTAGAGACCTTAGTTTTCACAGGAGCTACAGTATCCAGAGTCGTACGTAGTGAGGAGGTGAAATTATTAACAAGATAATCGACCTCTGTTGGAGTAGCGTTCAGATAGCTGCTCTGCTCTGTGTTGGTACAGGGCATTGAAGATGATAACAGTGGGTGGATTATATTCTTAAACTTAGTTACAGCGCTTTCAGAAAGATATCTACTTTGATAAAGTCTACTCTCCACCTCTGTGTAATCAATTATTGTAAATGTAAATGTTATCAGGAAATGATCAGACAGGAGAGGGTTTTCAGGAAACACTGTTAAATGTTCAGTTTCTATGCCATATGTTAAAACAAGATCTAGAGTGTGATTAAAGTGGTGGGTGGGTTCTTTTACATTTTGAGAGAAACCAATTGAGTCTAATAACAGATTAAATGCCATGTTGAGGCTGTCATTTTTAGCATCTACATGGATGTTAAAATCACCCACAATAATTATTTTATCTGAGCTCAGAACTAAATCAGATAAAAAGTCTGAGAAATCAGACAGAAACTCTGTGTAAGGCCCAGGTGGACAATAGATGATAACAAGTAAGACTGGTTTCTGAGTTTACAGCTGGGGTGGACGAGGCTAAGCATCAGGCTTTCAAATGAATTAAAAGTCTGTCTTGGTCTTTCATTAATTAATAGGCTGGTGTGAAAAATTGCTGCCACACCTCCCCCTCGGCCTGTGCTTCGAGGTTTCTGATAGTTAGAATGACTCGGGGGTGTTGATTCATTTAAACTAACATAATCGTCCTGCTGCAACCAGGTTTCTGTAAGGCAGAGTAAATCAATTTGTTGATCAATTATTAAGTCATGTACTAACAGAGACTTGGAGGAGAGAGACCTAATATTTAATAATCCACATTTCACAGTTTTACTCTTTGGTTCAGATGTGGATACTGTATTGTTCTTTCTTTGTGATTGTTTATGTTTAATTTGCTGGCTTTTAGTTTGTTTTTTGTCTTTTTGGAAGCTGACACAGTCTCTATGGAGATGGGTCTTTGGGGGGGTAGCAGGAGGAGAGAAGCTGCAGAGAGGCGTGTAAGACTGCAACTCTGCTTCCTGGTCCCAACTCTGGATAGTCATATTTTGGGGGGTTTAATAAATTTGTCCATATTTCTAGAAATGAGAGCTGCTCCATCCAAAGTGGGATGGATGCCGTCTCTCCTAACAAGACCAGGTTTCCTCCAGAAGGTTTGCCAATTATCTATGAAGCCCACATCGTTTCTGGGACACCACTCAGACAGCCAGCAATTTAAGGAGAACATGCGGCTAAACATGTCACTCCTGGTCAGATTGGGGAGGGGACCAGAGAAAACTACAGAGTCCCACATTGTTTTGGCAAAGTTGCACACCGATTCAATATTGATTTTAGTGACCTCCGATTGGCGTAACCGGGTGTCATTACTGCCAATGTGAATTATGATTTTACTGAATTTACGTTTACCCTTAGCCAGCAGTTTTAAATTTCCTTCAATGTCACCTGCTCTGGCCCCTGGAAGACAATTGACTATGGTTGCCGGTGTCTCTAGCTTCACATGTCTGAGAACAGAATCACCAATTACCAGAGTTTGACCCCCGGCGGGTGTGTCGCAGAGTGGGGAAACCTGGGGCTTCTGTTTAGGACTATGCTTTCTCCTCACCGTGACCCAGCCGCCCTCTTTCCCCAGCTGCATGGGGTCTGCCGGGGAACAGCTAGCGGGGCCTACGCTATCTTCGGCTGCACCAGCTACAGGGGCCTGGCTAGCTATGGGTGAATGAAGGGTGCGAAGCCGAGTCTCCAATTCAGTAATCCTGGCCTCCAGAGCTTCAAATATGCTACATTTGTTACAGATATCATTACTGCTAAAGGAGGCCGAGGAGTAACTAAACATCTGACACAATGAGCAAGAAAGTTCAGGAGGGACAGGTGAAGTAAATGGTAAAATGGTAAATGGCCTGTATTTATATAGCGCTTTACTAGTCCCTAAGGACCCCAAAGCGCCCCAAAGTAGCCATGGTGCTAACGAGTCGGCTACGAGCTAAGCTAAGCTAGCGAAACAGTACAGAGACAGTGAGTGAATACTTTGGCTATAAATTAGGTAGTGAGTACACAGAAAGTGTGCTTCAGATGAAGCACGTGAAGATTATACTATGAAAAAGAATGTATTTAAAAGTTGTTAATTAAATTACTAAGCAAATAAGCTACTCAGAAACACCACTGTGTTTGAGCAGGAACAGGAAGTGATACTCTACCACAGAGCGAGCGAACACCAAGTGACAGCGATCACCTATATCTAGCCAGGTACCGGCTAGATATAGTTGGGCTCACCTCTACGCATGGCTTGGGCTCTGGAACCAGTCTCCTGGAGAGGGGCTGGACCAGGTTGCCCCTGGTGAGAGGCGGCGGGCTGGGGAGGGTATTCTAATATCCCCTCGGCTTGCTGCCGGTACGTTAGGGTTCTTTCCGGTGGATGAGAGGGTTTGTTCCCTGCGCCTTAGGGTCAGGAAACAGGTCCTGACTCTCATCTGTGCTTATGCGCCAAGTGGCAGTTCAGAGTACCCAGCCTTCTTAGAGTCCCAGACAGGCCGTCTGTCAGGATGTATTTGTGAATGATATAAAACAGTCGAATATGGTTGAATTCTTTGACTGACTTGACAAAAGCAAAGCTTGCTACTACTGCCTTGTTTAGTTGACAGCATGGCAATGATACAAGATGTATTTCTAAAGACTGCCTACATTTCATGTTTGCATCAAATATTATCACAATATGTGGAGCGATACCCTTTGAAGAAGGGGCTTCACAGCCTTCGATTACTAATGCTACACATTGATGAATCTTTGTTTTAATGTTAACATTCATCATATAGTTCATTATAATGGATGAGATTTAGGACCTTATAATTGCAGAGGAAGAACACTGAATTTTTTTTTTGTCAGTTCTTTTTTGTTAGTTCTTTTGTTGTTCCCACGATACTCTTGGTGATAATTCTGTACTTGGTGTTAATGTTAAAAAATGTTTTTTTATTAGTGCTGTCAATAGATTTAAAAAAATTAACTAATTAATCGCACAATTGTCTGTAAATTATCTGTATATTTAAGCTTGTAACTGACATTCACGCTATATAATGAAGTAAATGCAGAATAAACACAAAGAATGTTAAATGCCTAAATTCAAAGAGAATTTGAACAGTTTTCTTCAATCTTTTAGCACAGGTTCTCTCCTGTGAAATACAACTTTTTAAAAAACCTATATACTAATAGGTACGTGTGAGATTATTATACTGCCATATGTTACCTGTAATCAAAACGATTGAATCATGATTAGGGATGGGTACCGGTATCCGGTGACATTATGGCACTGGTTCTGACATAAAGGGTAGTAACCAGACCGAAAAGCAGCGCACATTTCGGTGCTTTTTTTTCCTGAGATGACACACACTCATTTTACCTTTCCAAGGATAGTAGGCGGGCCCAGGTACGTACGTTCTTTTAGAGCAGAGCTACAGATTAAAAATGCCCAAGGCGAAGCGGTCAAATTCTGGCTGTACTTCACAGCAAAAGATGCAAACTCAGCAGCCTGCAACAAGTGCTTTAAGCTGATACTGTGATACTGTCAAAGGAGGTAACACCTCAAATCTGATGAAACATCTGGCGACGCATAGCGTTTTTTTTAAAAGCCGAGAAATGCGCCGTATTTAATAGCTTGCTGAGAGACCTCACACCGTGCACATCTACTGCGGGTGTGGTGCCTGTTATTGGAACCCGGAGTTAGCAACATCCCCCAAGAACCCGAAGAGGAGAGTCCTGGCCCCTAGCCCTGCCAGTGTAGCAGAAATGATGAGGATGATGATGCAGCAGCAGCCGTTCTTCTCTGCGTGAGTAGCTTCATGTTGTTCGTGTGTAATTTACGTTGAGTAGGCTAACCACGTTATTACATTAATGCATGTAAGGTGAACTAGCAAACATCATCACAGCTACATGCGGCTGTCTTCTTGTTTGATGGCAGATACTCCCTTCACCCTGGCCAAAAAGGCTAAAATGACCAAAGAAAAAGTGGAAAACAGCTATACATAAGAGGTTTTTGGACAAAGTTTGTATTCTCCATTCTTTAATCACCGGTTCGAGCACCATTTAAGCACCGGCACCATTTCAAAAGTACCGGTTTGGTACTGGTATCAGATAAAACCTAAACGATACCCATCCCTAATCATGATGCTGCTGTAGGCCACATTATACTTCTTATTATAGATTGTGTAATCATTATGTAGTTTTAGTTTGCATTATACTTCTGACTTAGAAGAATGTGAAAATCATTAGATTTATTAGATTGATTTGTATTACATTATACTGCTGATTTACTGTGAATGAGTTACACGGTTTTATGACATTTCATACTGCTGAGTTATAAAGAGAATACTGAGGCCACGGGATCAGGGCCTTGCTTTTCTGATTGTAGAGAGAACCGAGTATACTGCACGAGAGCTTCTCCCCCACCTTTGTTGGAAGCAGGAAAACAGGCAGCCAAGGTCATAACTCAGGCTCACTGAGAGATAGAAAGTATGTGCGATTGTTTTGCCCCCTGAGCTCCAGGTGTTGTGCTAGACAGTGATCGTGATTACCATCCGCAGGAACACGCAGCTGCTTAAAGCTGTAGCGCCCAGATTTCTTACAGCTACTTTCTGCAGCTGATATAAGATGCAGTAAGCTGAACACAGCTTCAACCATCTGTTTGTTGAAAAATAGTAACGGGCCGCATTTTCTTGTTAGTAACTGTAACGGCGTTATAACGATAGGAATAGTAATTAGTTAGATTACTTGTTACTGAAAAAAGTAACGCCGTTAGTAACGCCATTACTTGTAACGCCGTTATTCCCATCGCTGCCCATGATGCACCATCACATTATGAATGTAAATAGTGTGGAGTCAGTGAAACTGTGTGTGTGTAGCTTTTTTCTCATTTATACAGTGGGGCAAAAAAGTATTTAGTCAGCCACCGATTGTGCAAGTTCCCCCACCTAAAATGATGACAGAGGTCAGTAATTTGCACCAGAGGTACACTTCAACTGTGAGAGACAGAATGTGAAAAAAAAAATCCATGAATCCACATGGTAGGATTTGTAAAGAATTTATTCGTAAATCAGGGTGGAAAATAAGTATTTGGTCAATAACAAAAATACAACTCAATACTTTGTAACATAACCTTTGTTGGCAATAACAGAGGTCAAACGTTTACTATAGGTCTTTACCAGGTTTGCACACACAGTAGCTGGTATTTTGGCCCATTCCTCCATGCAGATCTTCTCGAGAGCAGTGATGTTTTGGGGCTGTCGCCGAGCAACACGGACTTTCAACTCCCGCCACAGATTTTCTATGGGGTTGAGGTCTGGAGACTGGCTAGGCCACTCCAGGACTTTCAAATGCTTCTTACGGAGCCACTCCTTTGTTGCCCGGGCGGTGTGTTTTGGATCATTGTCATGTTGGAAGACCCAGCCTCGTTTCATCTTCAAAGTTCTCACTGATGGAAGGAGGTTTTGGCTCAAAATCTCACGATACATGGCCCCATTCATTCTGTCCTTAACACGGATCAGTCGTCCTGTCCCCTTGGCAGAAAAACAGCCCCATAGCATGATGTTTCCACCCCCATGCTTCACAGTAGGTATGGTGTTCTTGGGATGCAACTCAGTATTCTTCTTCCTCCAAACACAACGAGTTGAGTTTATACCACAAAGTTCTACTTTGGTTTCATCTGACCACATGACATTCTCCCAATCCTCTGCTGTATCATCCATGTGCTCTCTGGCAAACTTCAGACGGGCCTGGACATGCACTGGCTTCAGCAGCGGAACACGTCTGGCACTGCGGGATTTGATTCCCTGCCGTTGTAGTGTGTTACTGATGGTGACCTTTGTTACTTTGGTCCCAGCTCTCTGCAGGTCATTCACCAGGTCCCCCCGTGTGGTTCTGGGATCTTTGCTCACCGTTCTCATGATCATTTTGACCCCACGGGATGAGATCTTGCGTGGAGCCCCAGATCGAGGGAGATTATCAGTGGTCTTGTATGTCTTCCATTTTCTGATGATTGCTCCCACAGTTGATTTTTTCACACCAAGCTGCTTGCCTATTGTAGATTCACTCTTCCCAGTCTGGTGCAGGTCTACAATACTTTTCCTGGTGTCCTTCGAAAGCTCTTTGGTCTTGGCCATGGCGGAGTTTGGAGTCTGACTGTTTGAGGCTGTGGACAGGTGTCTTTTATACAGATGATGAGTTCAAACAGGTGCCATTCATACAGGTAACGAGTGGGGGACAGAAAAGCTTCTTACAGAAGACGTTACAGGTCTGTGAGAGCCAGAGATTTTCCTTGTTTGAGGTGACCAAATACTTATTTTCCACCCTGATTTAGGAATAAATTCTTTACAAATCCTACCATGTGAATTCGTGGATTTTTTTTTCACATTCTGTCTCTCACAGTTGAAGTGCACCTCTGGTGCAAATTACTGACCTCTGTCATCATTTTAAGTGGGGGAACTTGCACAATCGGTGGCTGACTAAATACTTTTTTGCCCCACTGTATAGTCTGTGCTTCCCACAACCTTTAATTATAAGTTGTGCAGTGTAACTACATTAAGTGTGAACTGTATAAATTTTCAAAGCAATCTCCCTTTGAACGGTATGAAAAGCAAAGTAATACAGACTTGATACTTTCAGCAGGTTTTTTAATCTATAAAGTGAAAATGTTAGCTTGTACTCCATGTTAGCGTACACATGGTTTTTCGTTAAAGAAGTGAAACTCCAAAAAGAGTGGCATGAAACAAAGTAAAAATCACCCCAAGTTGAAGCGACATGAGTCATTTTAGGAACGTTTAATTTTTGAACAGAAAGGAGTAAGGAGTACATTTCACTAAATGCACTTACAGAGCAATATCGCCGGGCTGCACTGATCTGACATGAGATTATACTGGAAATCAGATACACAGAGCAGGAATAGTGAATACAGGTAGATAAAAGAATGTGTGTTTGTGAGACAGAGAGATGCTGTCAGCATGGCTGCACAATGAAACCAGCTTTAACCAGCAATCAGGTTAAATATAGCAGGGCTCTTCAGAGATAAAAAAATATTCCTCACAGTATTTCTTTTAAGCACATCCATGCATGTCATTGTAAAGCATCCATGACACACTTCAAATGGCACTTCAACAAAGAACAGAAAGAAAAAGAAAATCGAGCGAGTTGCGTACTTTCGTTGACACAGCAGGTATCAGGAGTCGTCGAGGTTCAGACCGTGGAGCCAGAACAGCCGAGAACATGTGCTGAGCCAATTTGTCTTTGGGCTGCGTTTGATATTCGTCAGGAGTTTGCACATTACACCAGAGAAGTACAAAACCAAATCCCAGTGGATCATAATCACGAAACAAAACATAGCTGAAATCATATTTCTGTACATGGAAACAAGAAATGTTGTCTCTTCATAAGCAGACAAGGAACAAATATAAAAACAGATCATCTGGCACTACAAACACTTGGCATCTGTCAAATCATGAAGCAACAGAAGAGAGAAAATAAACAAGGTTTTGTTGACAGGCAACGTCTTCACAGAGACAGCACAGTCAGGAGTCCCACGCTCACCTGCAGCAGTACAGTACTAGTACAGTACTAGTACAATAGTAGTACAGTACTATTACAGTAGCAGTACAGTAGTAGTTTTAGTTCCAATCAGTGCTTGATTCAAGGTCTATTTATAAGTGAACCAAGAGTTTACTCTACCTATCTGACTCATTGTCTCTAGAGGACCATTCCCATGTCTGATTGTTAACCAACATATAAAGTGCTTTCAAAAGATAACATATTCAATTCATATCTATACAATAAATCAATAATTAGAGGATATTATGTGTAGGAATTAAAGAGAGGAAGGGTTAAAAACGGTCTATTCAGGCACGAACAGAGACTCTTTCTCCTTCTCTGTTCCTTTTCTCCAAGGCTTTTTTTTCCTTACAGTTTTTTTACTTCTTGAAGGGCGTCAGTCTGCCAATGTTGTGCCAGAAGGTGGAGGTCTTGCGCTTGGGCTCAGCCAGCATAAAGACCTGCTGCTGGGGCAAAGCAGAGGGGAGAGAGGGGTGTTTCTGCCTCAGGAGGAAGTCATAATAAGGTCTGGACACCGCTGAGGAGAAGACGAACAACAGATTATTACTTATAATACAATAATAATACATTTTATTTATAGGTGCCCTTAAGACCCTCAAGGTCACCTTACAATAGCACAAGAACAATAGCAACAATACAATATAATAAAACATGGCAAAATAAAATATAGACATAAGAGAAAAAAAAGCATGAAAGTATAAAAGCAAGTATAAAAGCTGAGCAACGTAAAAGTGGACTAAGCCCGAATCAATTGTATGCAGTTTTGAATAGATGGGTTTTGTGACGTGATTTAAAAGTGGTGAGAGAGTTCGTGATCTGGTGGAAGTGCATCCAAAGTCTTGGAGCAGAACAGCTAAAGGCTCGAGTCCCATGGTAGTCAGGCGAGCAGGTGGATTTATGAGGTACACCGTAGAGAAGAGAATTACAGTAATCTAAACGGGATGTGACAAGAGCATTGACAAGTATGGCAGTACTGTTTGGAGTGAGTGAGGGACGAAGGCGGTTAATATTACGGAGATGAAAATAGGATATGCATTAGGAAACAAGGAAGGGTTTCATTATGAGGGTCTGAGATTGCATTTGTTGTTTAAATCTAACTCGGTAAAAGTTCAGTATAAACTAAAGTGAGCGGCTATGAATGACAGGGAGACTTCTACAAAGAGCCAAACAGGTGAAACAAGAAAAATATTAGATATACACATAATCTGTTGACATACGCACATGGCAGCAGATCACAAAGTGTGTACTGCCAGGCGTTTCGATTCGTTATCATCTATGGGCCACTTTTTTACCCCTTTGCTCAGTTCCACTGCTGTCCACTGCAGTCGTGTAGGTAGAACAGGTCATTTACTAATTGGAAGGTTTAATCCCTGGCTGCTCCCATCTCCAGTCTGCACAGTATCCTTGGGCAAGATATTGAACCCCAAGTTACTCTACGATAAATTGATTGGTGCATACCTTTGGGTTTCCCAGCTGGATGGCTTTTGCAGGCATTCAACATGGCCTGTTTCTTCTGGACCTCTGTGAGAGTGAACCCTGACAAAAAGAAAATAAAAACAACAGGTTTATTCGTAAGGACACCAGACCGACAGCATTCAAATCAGCTGACAGAAAATGTCCTTGACAAAATGAATTTAAAAATCAGAATTCTGTGAAAGTTTACAGCGTCTGTATCTGTTTAATGCATGTGCCACGACAGTGCTGCAACAAACTTGGATTGCCACCATTATTATCATCCAAATGTTTTAGCATCCATTCATATGAAGACAAACTGAGCACATGTCTGACCTGTCTCGCGGTCTTGCTGGACCTGCCTCCTCTCATCAGTAAAGGCCCGGAGCCAGCGCTCTTTCTGCTCAGGCTTCTTAGCACATAGGAGGTGGACTTCATCACCAGTTAGCGAGCGCAGTTTCAGAGCATTTTTTACGCTGATGTTGAAGTCTTTCTCCTTACCATCCTCCAGATCTATTACTTCCATGTGGTCCATGTCAATCCGGCCCTTGTAGTAAAGCATGTCTCGGCGCAGGAGGTCCTGCAACAATAATGGACAGCAGATTTAAAGAAGGATTTGTTTTGAACAAGAGTAAAAAGAAAAGTAAATGAAAGCATACAGGTTTGTTTTGTTTAGTTTTTTTTGTTTAGCACTGTGTCACCTCAACAGTTCTCAACAGCCCAAGAGAAAACCCTAACAATCACATCACCCCCCATGAGCAACCACTTGGCAACAGCAGAAAGGACAAACTCCCTTTTAACAGGAAGAAACCTCTGACAGAATCAGGCTCAGGAAGGAGCCGCCAACGGCTGTGACCTGTTTGGAGTAAGAGGAGGGAGACTGGTTCACTTCCACTGCATGTCTTTAGTCCTGAGGTAAATAATAACAAATGACTGAATGTTCAAAGGTTGATTCTGTTCATCTGGACGTAGCGTTTTCAGTGGGAGAAGCGTTTCGTCACTAATCCAAGTGACTTCTTCAGTCTCAGCTGACTGCAGGTTTCAATCTTATAAACAGTACATTTGCATAATGACTGAAACCAGCCCACTGAAGGAACAATGGGCTGGGAGGGCAGTTCCTTCATCATAATTATGCAAATTCTCATGACCATTGATCAACAACCAGTGATCAAAGCCCACTGATCAATGGCCATGAGTACCATAGTCAGCAGTTCTCTCCTGGATCGGCTGGATCTTTCTTTAGGCGTCTTCCCAGCTTTGACAAATGTCCAGCTGGGATAACAACATTTAATCAGAGCCTTTTTCCCACTTTGGCACGGACTGCCTAAAGCTTGCTCGTCAGTATGAGCAAACAGCACGTAAGATGGCGGATTACAGGAACCACCTGAGATTCAGCCTCAGATGCAGACAAAACAGGATTACTCCTAAAAGTCTGCAAATGAGCTTTTCAGTTAAAGGCTTCCAGGCAACAAAAATCCTCCAGAAGGCACCACACCAGCTGCTTAATGAATGGGTGAGGCAGACTAATTTTACCATCGACGTGCTAAAATCTCAAGAGGAGCGGATCCGACAGAGACTGACAATGCTTTTAGATGAGAGCAGACCAGGCAACAAATGAAGTTTGACTTACTTGTTGTACATCGGAAACCACAGCGAAATACGGAGAGTGTACTCAATGGCCAGAAGAGGGAACGATGCAACACCGAAGATGTAGACAAGTGGGTGAAAAATTTGTCTGACAGACAGCTCACCCAAACAGAGAAAACATCCTTGCTAAAGGGTTGAATTTTGCTGTCATGGTGAGACAAATCCCGCTAGTGGAGCTGATCACAGCCACAGAAACAGCAATTCGAAACAACAATATAAAAACAACAAAACAACACTCTCAGCATCGACCAAGTGTGTTTGAACTGTGTGTGAATTCCACCTACTTCACATACAAGGGTCAGTACTACAGGCAGAAACATGGGTGCCATGGGCTCCCAGTTTCACCCATCGTGGCCAATTTGTACACAGAAGAAGTGGAAAAGAGGGCTTTGCTATCCTACCCTGGAACACCACCAAGCCATTGGTTCAGGTATGTGGATGACACCTGGGTGAAAATCAAATCTCAGGATGTACCACAATTCACGGATCACATTAACTCGGTGGACCGACACATCAAATTCACCAGGGAGGATATGAACAGTGGCAGGTTAGCCTTCTTAGACTGAGAGATTTCCATCAGTAATGGAGGACATCTAAAAGCTGACGTGTACCGTAAACCTGCACATACGGATCAGTATCTAAGGTTTGACTCTCATCATCGACTGGAGCACAAACTGGGTGTCATCAGGACGCTACAACACAGAGCGAACACCATCCCCACTGACACAGCAGCCAGGGAGGCAGAAGAACATCAGGAAGGCCCTGAGTAAATGTGGTTACCCCAGCTGGACTTTTGTCAGAGCTGGAAAGGCTCCTAAAGAAACCTCCAGCTGATCCAGGAGAGAAGGACAACCAATGACTAAGCGAAAACCTGTAGTGATCCCGTACGTGTCAGGAGTATCGGAGCAGCTGAGACGCATTTTCTCTAAACACCACGTATCTGTGACCTTTAAACCCCAAAACATGTTGCGGCAAAAACTGATCCACCCCAAGGATCGGGTCCCCCGACACAAACAGAGTAACATAGTGTACGCTGTTAAGTGCAGGAGGATTGGCAGGATTTATACATCGGGGAAACCAAACAACCAAAGAGGACGGCACAACACAGAAGAGCTACCTCGTCAGGCCAGGACTCTGCAGTCTATTTACACCTACAGGCCAGTGGACACTCTTTCAATGATGAGGATGTAACATCCTGGACAGGGAGGAACGCTGGTTTGAGGGCGGAGTCAAGGAGGCCATTTACATGAAAAGGGAAAGACCATCTCTGAATGGAGGAGGGGCCTAAGGGTACATCTGTCACCATCTTACAATGCTGTGATTGCAGCCATTCCCCAACTCTCTGATAATGGGACTCATGGCCATTGATCAGTGGTTGTTGATCAATAGTCATGAGAATTTGCATAATCACGATGAAGGAACTGACCTCCCAGCCCATTGTTCCTTCAGTGGGCTGGTTTCAGTCATTATGTAAATGTCCTGTTTATAAGATTGGGGAAACCCTTCAGTTTGCTTAGACTGAAGAAGTCACCTGGATGAGTGACGAAACGTTTCTCCCAATAAACGCTACGTCCAGATGAACAGAATCAACTTTTGGAGATTTACTTACCTGGATGATTGAGCATGCATCAAGACGTAATGACTGAATGCAAAGTGGTGTATAAACAGGGAGTGAAAAGGAAATGTTCATAGCATCATGGAGAGCCTTAGCAGTAGCCTGAGCCTATTGCTGCATATTTAAGAGAGAGGCTGGATCAAGTGACCCGAAACAAATGTTATAAAGCTTTATAAAAAAAAAAGAAAAGTGAGAAGTACAAAGAGGGGCTGCCTCCTGAATCCAAACTGGGTGCTGGTTAATATAGGAGAGGGACCTGACAGCTAAAAGCTCTGCTTTCAGACTTGTGGCGACTTGTGGCTCCCAGAGTAGAATAGGAAACAAAGTGCTCATTTGGGGTGATATATGGTAAAATTTGGTGTTTAAGATGAGATGGGGCTTGATTATTCAAGACTTTGTATATGAGGAGTAATTTAACTTTGGCTCTTGATTTAATAGCTAAAAATATGGTCTCTTTAGTCCATGTCAGAGATCTCACTGTAGGATTTTTGATCACTACAACCTGAAAAATAAAGTATTACAATAGTCTGGCCTAGATGTCATAAATGCATGAAATGTTTTTTTATATCACTCTGAGATAGGATGATCCTAATTTTAGAGGTACTGTGCAAAGCAGTCCTTACTATTTGCTTAATAATGTGCATTACAGGATATAATCTGGACGGCATTATCTTGGCCTCCAGTAACCAGGACAAGTAACTGGTTAGACACGTGATGTAGATTGGACTCAATAAACAGGGCTCAGGAGAAAAGTTTACAAGACAAAGTCAGAAGCAAAGCAAAGGGATTTCCAGTTAGCGAGGCCCATGGCTCCACCACAGTATTTTCTTTCCTCAGCAATCTCTCTTTCAGTAACTCTCTGAGATCCATTTGCAGGTCTCTGCTGCCGAGTGAGCCAACACAGGAGGACTGGAGGACCATGGCATCACATTTCTATGATTTTTAAGGCAGAATATAAAAACTTCGGCATAATCTGAATTTAGAAAGAGATAATTAGAGGTCGTCCAGCCTACAGTTTAATGAATTTGTGAGCTAACCGCTCACGCCTCCACCCACTCACTCCATTAATTGACTTCGGCGCCGAACAGAGTTTTATTGACTTTTCCCTTGCTAAGAAACTAGGCTTAACTGTTGAGCTACTGCCTCATGCTCTACGAACCTCCTCCCTGAATGGTTAGCGTTTACCAGACGTCACCCACATTACTGAACTGATAACATCATTCCGGATATCATTCTGAGTTAATCAGTTTGTTTGTTTTTAAGGCTCCACTAACCCATCTGGTTCTTGGCTATCCCTGGCTGTTACAACACAACCCCACTCACTGACTGGAGAAATGGCTGCATTTCTAGATGGAGGGAGGAATGCCACATGACATGCCTAAGATAATCCAATCCAATCCAATCCAACTTTATTTATATAGCACTTTTAAAAACAACAAAGTTGACCAAAGTGCTTTCCAATAATAAAACAATAATGATAATAATAATAATGGATTGCATTTATATAGCGCTTTTCTAGGCACCCAAAGCGCTTTACAATTCCACTATTCACTCACACTCGCATTCACACACTGGTGGACAGCGAGGCTGCCATATTGCGCCATCGGCCCCTCTGACCAACACCAGTAGGTGGTAGGTGAAGTGTCTTGCCCAAGGACAAAATGACCAGGACAGAGATGGTAAATGGACTAATTCTTATATAGCGCTTTTCTCTCCCAGAGTACTCAAAGCGCCGTATGCAACATGCCTCATTCACACCCACTCATGCAAGCACTTCTAAACGCAAGTGCAAACTAATCTACATTCACACACAGTCACACTCCGATGAACGCATTGGAGGGCAATTTGGGGTTAGTATCTTGCCCAAGGACACTTGACATGCAGACTGGGGAAGCCTAGGATCGAACCACCAACCTTCCGATCAGTAGCTGAGCCACATCCACCGAGAGAGAGCAGGGGGATCGAACCGGCGACCTTCTGGTTACAGATGAGTTTCCCAACCCCCTGAGCTACGGTCGCCCAGATCTACCACCTCCGTCTCTCCTCTTTCCAGCATCACCTCCGCCAACACCTCCGAACCTAGCTGCTGTTCCTTCGGTTTATCATGAACTGGCTGAGGTATTTAATAAGGATCGTGCCTCCACACAGGCCCAATGATTGCGCTATTGACTTGCTATCTGGGCACCATTGCCAACCAGTCGACTCTAAAGCCTGTCCCAGCCAGAAAGGGAGGCCATGGAGGAATACATTACCAACTCACTTGTTGCTTGGATAATTCAGCCATCTTCCTCTCCTTTAGGGGCAGGATTTTTCTTCGTGGAAAAGAAAGACAAGTCTGTAAGACCTTGCATTAATTATCGGGGTTTGAACACAATAACTGTTTAAAAAAAATGCCCGTTGCCTTTGTTGACTTCTGCGTTTGAGCTTCTCCAAGGAATGACAATCTTCAGTAAACTGGACCTCCGCAATGCGTACCATTTGTTTCGCATAAGGGAGGGGAACGAGTGGAAGATGGCCTTCAACACTCATTTGGGGCAATTTGAGTATCTTGTCATGCTGTTTGGGTTAACAAACGTTCTGGCAGTCTTCCAGGCCATTGTTAATGACATTCTCAGAGACTTCATCAACCACTTTGTTTTTGTCTACCTAGATGATATCCTCATCTTCTCCAGGTCAGTGGTGGAGCATGAACGGCATGTAAAACTAGTGTTGCAGAGGCTGCTGGAGAACCGTCTGTTTGTTGAAGCTGAGAAGGGCTTCCTCTCTTCCATTATTAAACAGGAAAATCTGAGACCGGATCCAGTAAAAGTCCAAGCGGTCTTGGAGTGGTCCACACCACCAAACTGCAAACAGCTTCAACGATTCCTGGGGTTTGCAAATGTCTATCGTCGCTTCATTCACGACTTCAGTAAAATTGTCTCACCTCACCTCTCCAAAGGTCCTGTTTCAGTGGGGGCAGGCAGCCCATGAGGTTTTTGCTCACGTGAAGCAACCTTTCACTTTGGTGCCCATTCTCACCCAGCTGAATCGCACCTGACCCTTCCGTGGAGGTGGAACTTAGTCAACAGACTGAAGGTAAACTCCATCCATGTGTTCACAGAACAAAATTACGACGTTGGCGACAGAGAGCTACTGGATATCAAGTTGGTGATGGAGGAGTGGCGGTAATGGCTTGAGGGAACAGCACAGCCTTTCACTGTGTGGATAGACCACAAGAACCTCGCCTACCTTCAGTCAGCAAAACGGCTTAACGCGCGCCAAGCCAGGTGGGTCAGGTTCAGTTTCTCAATTACCTACTGGCCTGGGTCCCAAAACGTCAAGCTAGATGCTTTATCACACCAGTTTTCACCTTCTGAGGAGGCTCAAGTGGAAACACTGGCCTTTCCTAGGGGCTGTGTAATAGGAGGACTCCCCTGGGAAATTGAGTCAGCGGTATGGCAGCATACCGAACCTGATCCTGGGACAGGACCCCCGGACCGGCTCTATGTCCCTTCATCCGTGCAGGCCCAGGTGCTCCAATGGGCATGATTCTCGTGTCATCCTGGAATCCAACGCACCATCTCGTTCCTGGGAGCCTGTTCTGGTGACTTTAGCTCAAGATGCCCGAGAGTATGTAAAAGCCTGCACCATCTATCCCCAAAATAAATCACTGACCTCTCCTCCGGCGGGCCTGCTCCAACCGCTACCAACCCCAGGCCCTCTTGATCACACATCGCCCTGGATGTTTTGACAGGCCTTCCACCTTCACCAGGAAACATGGTAATTCTGTCTATTATTGATTGCTTTTCCAAAGCAGCACATTTTGCAGCTCCCCACAGCACTCAAGATGGACCAGCTGCTGATGGATCACTTGTTCCACCTGCATACAATCCCTTCAGATGTCGTCTCCAACCGTGGACCTCAGTTCACGTCAAAGGTATGGAAGGAATTCTGCTTCACCATATGTGCCCAGGTCAGTCTCTCATCAGGTTATCACCCCCAAACCAATGGTCAGACAGACAGGCTGAACAAGGAACTGGAGCCCTCTTCCCATTATTCACTGTGCATATGTATATTAGAGATGGACCGATCCGATATTACGTATCGGTATCGGTCCGATACTGACCTAAATTACTGGATCGGATATCGGAGACAAATAAAAAATGTAATCCGATCCATTAAATATCACGAAAGCACCTCACAAAACTTGCAACACGCCGTAACTCACCTCAGAACGTTAGCACGTCGGAGCAGTATGCATCACGTGATAGAGCGGCTGTGGCATGCGGGACCTGTCGGTGGTCTGGATAGCATGTGGAGCTTCGCTAGCAACCCGGCATTTCATCTCCGACAAAGTTATCCCGAGAGAAGTAAAGCAAGTGTGTAAGTCCATCTCTGAATGTTTGTAAAGCATTCCTGCGTTAAGCTTAACAAGCGATATATGGAGCGACTGCCTCTCCTGCTGCTACTTCAATCATGAAACTGCTTAACGATCAGCTGATCGGCTTTTCTGTCGCGAGTCCGTGTCTCTAGTTTGTTTTTGGTCCACTTTGCACCAGAAAGAGGAAACCAGCGGCTGAACAACAGCAGCACGTTTAAGCTTGATCAGCTGTTGTTAGAATGTATTTAATATTACTTTCTACTCGAGGATCTTTTTCTACGTAGCTGACGCTGGTAACTGTGCAGGGGCGGATCTAGCAAAGTTTAGCCAGGGGGGCCGATAGGGCATTAACAGGGAAAAGGGGGCACAAAGACATACTTTTCTTTCTTATTCTCATTTAAAATGTCGAGTTTTTAATAAATAATTATCTGACACCCAAAGTTTTAATTTGATGTAAAATGAATAGAAGTCCATTACTGTATATAGTGACTATTAAGTCTAATATATATACCCTAGTAAGCTATAGTACTTTTTCCTTTGGGAAGGTACCATCTGTGCAGTCTGCAATTTTGTTGAAGAAAGATGTTGAATCTATTTAATATTTCTTGAAAAATAATTGATTTCTGTGCATTTTTTTCACACTGCATCAAATTAAGGTTGATTACGTCGATTAAGCATCATGAGGTGGAGCGTGAGGGGTGGTTACTATTTTTTATTTATTTATTTTTGTTGTTGCTGGGAGTTGGAACCCTATTAGTTAGGTTGCTTAATATTTATGCTAAGTACTCTTTAAAATACCAGAATAGGGAGGATGGTGTAGGTTTAAGTTTATTAGATTGATCAGTATTGCTGAACTATGAAATATTCTTTTTTGTATACAGGTATAACAGAATAGCTTTAGTGTAGTTGTTGTTTTAAACTTGAGTATGAACCTATACAAAATGCAGCAAGATATTTAAAAAACTGTTTTGTTGATTAAAAAACACTATATCGGATTCATATCAGTATCGGCAGATATCCAAATTTATGATATCGGTATCGGTATTGGACATAAAAAAGTGGTATCGTGCCATCTCTAATGTATATATGCCCCTTTAAATAAATTTTTTCATTTTTCACTAGTTTTAGAGTTTTGGAGTCCTGCGATTGAGTCCTGCACCAAACAAACCTTGACAATTCAGTTAATGATCCATCTCAGTACATAAATACCACCATTTTTCTTCTTCCACTGACCAAACTGTCTTCTTCTTGTGGAATAAAGTGAATTATTATTAGAAAATTATAGAAATGTATTTGTATTTAGAATACAAATTAAGCCTATTAGCTTGACACATTAGTATTACCTTACACAGACACCTTGAGGGAACTGTTGTTGTGTTTTGGCGCTATATAAATAACACCTGATACACAACCATGGATAACCTTTTCTTTTGTACATATACACTGATGCCCCTTTCTCCTGGCACTTAGGGTGATTCTTGCCACATGCTTTTATCAGTACCTCACAAAACGACATTCATAGTAGAAAAAAAGGGCACCTTTTTACAGTACACCATCTGATGGTCAAAAAGGAAAAACATTCTCTGTTGACTCTTAGCCTGAGGCAGGGATAGCTTGGTCAGCTCTCCTGAAAAGATGAGCTCAGAGCTTCTGCTGAGGACATCTTCACCCTGTAAGGTTTAAAGCACACATGCAGCTATTAGGTGCTTCTCAGACATGCTGCAGTTAATAGTAAGTGTTGGAGAAATGTTAGAAAAAAGATGCTTCATTACAAACCTCAAAATCCTCAATGGAGCTCTGCCACTGAGCGATCTTGTCGATGTTCTCAAGGCGCCGTTTTCTCTCATTTATAAGCCTGGCAACATTCTTCATGGCATTCAAAGCTGCCTCCACATCTTTGTAGTCCCTAAAGTTTAGAGAGTGACATGCATTTGGATTATAAAGTAAGTATTTGTGGTGATTCCATAACACACTCTTTATATTTTCTGTGAAGCACAACTGATGCATCCGCCATGCTGCAGAACTCCATTATTAAACAACCATTAAAGCAATCACTGAGTTGTTGAACAGGGCGTCGTGTTACAGTTACAGTATAGTGTGGTTTCGGACAACCTGTCAGAAAATGGGGCTTTCTGTAGAAAAAAACCCCAAACTGCACAAACTAAAATGCCGTGTCTGTAAGTCTTTTCAGACAGAAAAACCAACTAATTTATCAGAGGTCACCTTAGAGTGAAGTAACTGTAAACCTTCTGTGCCTCACTTCACAAAATATATTTAACAAATGCACCATTTTATTTCCGTTCAATTGAATTTAATTTATAAAGTGCCAATTCACAACAAAAGTCACCTCAAGGCCTTTTATACTGTAGGGTGATAAAGACCCTACAATGTTAGAAAGAAAATCCCAACAATCAAATGAGCCCCCATGAGCAAGCATTTTTCAACAGTGGGAAGGAGAAGCTCCCTTTGAGTGGGAAAAATCTCAGGTGGAACCAGGCTGAGGGGAGGGCCAGCCATCTGCCGTGACCAGCTTGGGAGTGAGGGGTTAGAGAAGTGAGCAGAGAGACACAGAGTCATAGTTACTAATGACTGACTGAATCTTTCATGAATGAATCCGCTGTGTATAAAGCCACAGAGAGTGAATGAAGAAGAAATGGTCAGTGAATCACGGGAACCCCCCAGTAGCCTAAACCTATTTCAGCATATCTAAGGGATGATTCAGTGTCACGTGATCCAGCCCTACCTATACGCTTTATAAAAAGGAAAGTTTTAGACCTAATCTAAAAGTACAAATAGTGTCTGTCTCCTAAACCCAGACTGTGAGCTACTGATATCCCATTCCCCCCAACTCTGAATTATGATAGTATGGTATTATGAGGTCTTTAAGATAAGATGATTATTCAACATTTTGTATGTAAGGAGAAGGTTGTTAAATTGGGGGATTTACAGAGAGCCCATGGGGAGAATGTGGGAGAAATATGGTTTATCTTCTTAGTCCCTCCAGCCTTCTGTTTCAGCTGAAGGCTTTTCAGGGAGATAATACTGGATTTTCAGTAGTTAACACTAGAAGCAATAAATGCATGAACTGGCTTTTCAGCATTCTGAGACAGAATGTTCTAGTGATATTGCACAAATACATAAAAGTAGTTATGTGTACAGTCAAGGACATGGCCTGATTAAAAAATGACACAGGTTCCTCAAAGCGCTGCTAGAGGCCAAGGTAAGTCCAGTATCTGGTTAGACAAAATGTTTTTAAGATTCCTGCGGCCAAATTAAAAAAACAAATCTCAGTTTAGAAGTAAATTAATCATATTTAAAGTTGGGCTATCACTTAATGATCAGACTTAGAGCAGTCTTGTAGGAATGAGTTCTAAGAGACATGTTTACATGTTAGAGAAAGTCAATATAAGCAGCTATTAAAGCTGTTGTATTTACTGGTACATCCTTGGGAAGGGTGTGAAATTTACTCTAATTGTTAGAAAAATAATAATCATTACTAGTCTTTACTATTAAAGTCTAAAGGAAGACTCCATTCAGCAGAGCTCTGACTCTTTGTCAGCCTGGAAAAAGTGTTAAAAAGAAACCTATCATTGACAAATAGTAAGATGTCCCAGCTCTACAGAAGACTTTTCCTTCAGAGTGTTGGATTGTGTGTGATGAGCACACAGAGGCAGGCGGAGGTTTTAACAGAAGCGAGCCCTTTATTAAACCGATGGAACAGGTACAAAACAAAGGCAAAAGTCCAAGTGTAAATGGGAACTATTGAAAAACTAAACTTGGAACGACAGAAACCAGAACATAACAGGACACTCTGATAAGGGACAAAGGGGAACTGACACCAGATAAACACAGGAGGGTGGTCAGGGTAAGTGGAGACACATGGGAACACAGCTGAAGCAAACAGACGAGATAAGGGAAGCAAAACTGAACATAACATGCACGAGACAAGGGGCTGACAAAATAAAACAGGAAAAACAACACAGAGAGAGTGAGGGACACGGAGAGACTAAGACAACCTCGACACAGAAGGGAACTGAGAATGAACGAGGACTGAGAACTAGAAATATAGACAATAACCCAGGAAGCACGGGGGGAACATCAAAGGCACGAACAAATCCAGATAAATCCAGAATACTTTTCTCAAAACACAATACAATGTTGATTCAAAAGTCCAACAAACAAAACATATGATGAAACAGACCCAGGGATCCTAAACTATAGTATTGCTATGTAAAGCAAAAGACAGATATTCCAGGTCAAATTAAGGTCTTCCAAAGGCACAATATCCTCTCCAGCCTATGAGTTATGTGTTTAAGTTAAGTTAAATGCAGTGTCATTTCAACATATAAATGGATGGACTTACAACAATTATTTGGCTGGGCACTGAACCTGACAAAAAAGTCAGAGACATCAGATAAACACACTGAAGATGATGGATAACAACTAAAACTGTTTTTTGACTTGTCCAGTTAGAGTGGACAAGGATAAATAGAGTTTTAATTCATCTTTAACAGTGATGGATGGATGGATGGATGGATGGATGGATGGATGGATGGATGGATGGACAGATGGATGGACGGATGGATGGATGGACGGATGGATGGATGGATGGACGGACGGATGGATGGATGGATGGTTGTTTGCCGATTTTGGTTTGGATTTTGCTTGTATGGGAGCAGACACAGTCTCTACGGGGATGGAGTTTTGGGGGTTTACTGGAGGGTGTTGCTATAGGTCATCAGAACAGCCTGGCGCTAAACTGCAGAGCCTTGGATTGGTTCTGCTGCGGCCCATTACCTGCATGTCATTCCCACACACTCTTTCTTCCCTTGCTTTACTCGTCACTCATTGCACTGTGCAAAGAATGAACAGTAAAGGCAAAAATCAATCAATCGATTTAGATAAATGCTGATAAAATACAGTGACCAGCTATAATGAAATAATGTATTTGCACATTTTTGGGACATTTAAGGTGATGCACTTGCATTTATATTGTGCTCTTCTAGTCATACTGATGCTGCAGTGCTTTAGACTTTCTTTTGGGCACTCCTCCCTCTAGGGCAGTGGTGGGCAACTCCAGGCCCCGAGGGCCGGTGTCCTGCAGGTTTTAGATCTCACCCTGGGTCAACACACCTGAATCACATGATGAGTTCATCACCAGGCCTCTGGAGAACTTCAAAACATGTTGAGGATTTAGCCATTTCAATCAGCTGTGTTGGATCAAGGACACGTCTAAAACCTGCAGGACACCGGCCCTCGAGGCCTGGAGTTGCCCACCTCTCAGTAGTTTGTTCACCTCCATCTCAGTTCATACATCCTCATCTGTCACACTAATCCTCTGCATGTCTTCCTTCACTATATCAATCTTTCTTCCTCCTGCCTGACAAGTCCATCTTGAAGATTCACTGTCATGGACTCTGGGGTGTTGGCCCGAGTTTGATGTTCTGTATTTGAGATTCTACTGATACGTATGGCTTTTGTATTTCTGGCGGAGGTGTGGTCCCTGGCTCAGCTGCAGGGCAGGGGTGGTGCAGTGAGCTCAAGGGGCAGTGCCGGGGAGGTGGGACAGGTGCGTGGAGTTTAGTTAATGAGCTCTCTCTCTTCCTTCGTGATATAGTGAAGCCGGAGCTGAGAGTGGGGAGGAGTGTCATAGCGCAGCTGAAAGCTGCACGCGTGGGTGCTGAACCGAACGACAAGAAACTGTCAGTAGTGTGCCACGTAAATAAAGAGAAAATAAACACGGTCAGTGTTGTGGTCCTTGTCACAGTATTCTTTTCTTTGTAGCTCTTATTCTTAGTTTTAGATTCTCCTTGTGTTATAGTTAAGTTCTTTAGTTTTGGTTTAGTGACCATTCCTGCTTTCCTTGTATCCTGTTGTCAAGTTTGTTTGTTAGACGTCTGTTGTTCGTACTTCGTGTTTTACTTTGTTAGTCATCTCTTCTGTTTGGTGTTTAATTTTCCTTCCCCCATGATTTGTGATTATTCTGATTTAGTTGAGCTGTGTTTCCCAGGTGTTTCCTCACTGCCCATCACCCTACTGTGTATTTCTCATTCCTGTATTCCCCTTATTCTTTGTCAGTGCCTCAGTTCCTCTCACCCTAGCTTGTTCCTGAATGCTTCTTCTCAGTTTCCTGTGCTGTAGTTGCTAGCTTACTTTTTTAACTTTCACATTTTCCTCATTAGATTTGTGTTATGTTTTATGGACATTTTTTTAGGCTTACAAAACAGGTTGTATTCTGTTTATTGGGCACTTTTGTGTATCTGCCTTGTCTATGGACAATTTAGAATGACCATTAACCTAACATGCATGAAATTGGACTAGAAAGAAACTGGAACACCTGCAGGTAGACATGCAATTCTCCGCACAGAATCCATCTCATACTAATATATTATTCTTGTTTTCCTTTTATGGAAGTTTCCGTGACCCCTTGTCTCTATATGTTCCTCCCTGAGCCTGGTTCAGCCACACGTCTGAATATTTAAGAGGTCTTCCTGTTAAAAGGGAGTTTTTCCTTCTCGCTGTAGGCAATCATTGTTTGAAATTCAGTTTAAGGCAGAGGCTCTTTTTTTCCCTCAATCTGTGTATGTCTGAATATCCCACTAAGATTTAATGCTGCATCACTCTTAAGAATGAAGATGAAACCCAAAGAGTGTGTAAACTTAAAACTTCAGATAACTGCATCTGACCACGTGATGCCCTGGTTAAGTCTTTAGGAAATCTTAAATTCTGAAATATCACCACTTGTGATTCTGTTATTCTGTTATACTCACATGTGCACACGGGCAACTGTTGAAATCGAGAAAAAGTCATCATTAAGCTATTTTAGCGCTTTCATTTGGAGAAAAGCTTTGTTGGTGGCCTGACACAGAAAAGCATGTGACTGTCTGCATGGATTTTTGGATTCGTCTACTGATGAAATGTATGTCATAGAGAGGAGCCAACTGGACCCTCGCTAGCTCGGGAGCACTTAAATTCTGACAGTTTGTCAAAGAGCTTACAGTCACCTGTGCTGAGGGTTGGTATATTTGAGCAGTTCTGCCAGCTGCAGCGGGTACTTGCAGATCTTCTGAACTGGAGTCAGCAAAAAACCATCCAAAGATATGTCAATCATCTTCTGAAGCAGTCGGCAAGCCTCAAAGAAGAATACATACTTGTTGACCTTCATCAACTTGGAGAGTTGGATGCAGGCATTGGGGTGGTTGTTGCAATACTCTGAATAGATCTGGAAATCTGTTTGCTGAACACAGACAACAACAAGTCGGGCTAGAGGTGAGAGAATGGTGTGGGAAGAGTGTTTAATATGTGACTGAAAACACCTCTCAGACCTGTCATGAAACATCATAAAGCATTTTCAATTAATCAGGCAAAAAAATGTAGGTGTAATATAAGCACTATGAAATGGACAACTCAGAAGGACTGAAAGCAGAAGTGTGTGTGTGGGTTAACTGGTTTTCTAAAGGTTTTAAGAAAACCAGTTGAAGATTTTTTGTTGTTTTTTGATTCAGCTTACATGTTCAAGGAAGCAGCAACCAATCTCACTCAGATGTGGCTGCTCCTTGTTGAACTTCTGCTCGAGACCTTTGAGGAACTTCCTTTGGAATCGGTAGATCTCTTCGATATTCCCAAAGATGGTACGAAGCTGCTCTTCAGTGAACATGTCTGTCCTTTTGCGGCACTGTTTGATGTAACCCTGAGGGGCAGAGACAGGAGGAAAACCTGCTGATTTTAGATGTCAAACATACACAGAGCACAGTGTGTTCACAGACTAACTGTTCTCTCTCATTTTTCCACTTGGTTTGAATTTGGTCATTTGTACATTTCAGACTATCTCAGAGTTCAGGCCCAGATTTCCTGATGCTGGAGGACAGATTTCCAAAGTTCTTTTTCCTACATGCAGGTCAGGTTTGGGGGCCAAATAAAGGGACTTAGAATCACTGACAGGATCTTGCTGGGGGGCCTTGGGCGCTGGTGGAGAACGTCCAATGTGCTTTTTTGCTCAGCATGCTGCTGTCCAATGCAGCTTGGTCTTTGCTGTTGGTTGCAGCCACTTGGGGCCTCTGGGCTTATGTTGGTTCTCATTATGCGCATGCTCACCCCCCCCCAATCAAAATGGGCCACAGTGTTATCATTTCAGTAGTAATAAGAATGAAGTTTATGAAGTTTAGGAGTATACTTGCCAACATTTAGATGTAAATTGTCCTTTGTGTAAGTGCAGATGGGTGTGAGAACTGGAAAAGTGGTTTTTAAAACTTGTTATGAAAGTGTATATGCAAAACTACTGCTATGTGAAATTAAACTGGTGAGATAAAGTATAACCGTTGGTGAATGTTTTGCTAATCAAAAACTGAACCCTTCTAAAAGAAGAACGTAGTGTAACTCAGTGCATACCAGTGATGTTGCAAGTGAGACAACTGTTGCTGTGATTTGGCGCAATATAAATACAACTGAATTGAAACTGAGCTGATGCTGGCATCATCACATTTTGAAAATTTCTTCAATACAATTTAATATTGTCCTGGAGATCTAATAAGGTCAAACTTTCCTAAAATGTCTTTTTGTATTTAAAAATTAATTCTGTTACTTTTGCTTTTATTGGCAAGACTTAGGCAATGAAACTGGTATATGGCAATTATAAATAATGAAAACCTGAAATTCCATTTTAAGCAATAAATTGCCCCCCAAAAAAATTATAACGTAAGTTAATTTAACAATCCATTTTCAAAAAAAAGAATTAAATATCTATATAAATATATATATGTATATGTGTATATATATATATATATATATATATATATATATATATATATATACATATACAGTGGGGCAAAAAAGTATTTAGTCAGCCACCGATTGTGCAAGTTCCCCCACTTAAAATGATGACAGAGGTCAGTAATTTGCACCAGAGGTACACTTCAACTGTGAGAGACAGAATGTGAAAAAAAAATCCACGAATTCACATGGTAGGATTTGTAAAGAATTTATTCGTAAATCAGGGTGGAAAATAAGTATTTGGTCACCTCAAACAAGGAAAATCTCTGGCTCTCACAGACCTGTAACGTCTTCTGTAAGAAGCTTTTCTGTCCCCCACTCGTTACCTGTATGAATGGCACCTGTTTGAACTCATCATCTGTATAAAAGACACCTGTCCACAGCCTCAAACAGTCAGACTCCAAACTCCGCCATGGCCAAGACCAAAGAGCTTTCGAAGGACACCAGGAAAAGTATTGTAGACCTGCACCAGACTGGGAAGAGTGAATCTACAATAGGCAAGCAGCTTGGTGTGAAAAAATCAACTGTGGGAGCAATCATCGGAAAATGGAAGACATACAAGACCACTGATAATCTCCCTCGATCTGGGGCTCCACGCAAGATCTCATCCCGTGGGGTCAAAATGATCATGAGAACGGTGAGCAAAGATCCCAGAACCACACGGGGGGACCTGGTGAATGACCTGCAGAGAGCTGGGACCAAAGTAACAAAGGTCACCATCAGTAACACACTACAACGGCAGGGAATCAAATCCCGCAGTGCCAGACGTGTTCCGCTGCTGAAGCCAGTGCATGTCCAGGCCCGTCTGAAGTTTGCCAGAGAGCACATGGATGATACAGCAGAGGATTGGGAGAATGTCATGTGGTCAGATGAAACCAAAGTAGAACTTTTTGGTATAAACTCAACTCGTCGTGTTTGGAGGAAGAAGAATACTGAGTTGCATCCCAAGAACACCATACCTACTGTGAAGCATGGGGGTGGAAACATCATGCTATGGGGCTGTTTTTCTGCCAAGGGGACAGGACGACTGATCCGTGTTAAGGACAGAATGAATGGGGCCATGTATCGTGAGATTTTGGGCCAAAACCTCCTTCCATCAGTGAGAACTTTGAAGATGAAACGAGGCTGGGTCTTCCAACATGACAATGATCCAAAACACACCGCCCGGGCAACAAAGGAGTGGCTCCGTAAGAAGCATTTGAAAGTCCTGGAGTGGCCTAGCCAGTCTCCAGACCTCAACCCCATAGAAAATCTGTGGCGGGAGTTGAAAGTCCGTGTTGCTCGGCGACAGCCCCAAAACATCACTGCTCTCGAGAAGATCTGCATGGAGGAATGGGCCAAAATACCAGCTACTGTGTGTGCAAACCTGGTAAAGACCTATAGTAAACGTTTGACCTCTGTTATTGCCAACAAAGGTTATGTTACAAAGTATTGAGTTGTATTTTTGTTATTGACCAAATACTTATTTTCCACCCTGATTTACGAATAAATTCTTTACAAATCCTACCATGTGGATTCATGGATTTTTTTTTCACATTCTGTCTCTCACAGTTGAAGTGTACCTCTGGTGCAAATTACTGACCTCTGTCATCATTTTAATAGAATAGAATAGAATTCAACTTTATTGTCATTGCACATGCACAGGTACAGGGCAACGAAATGCAGTTTGCATCCATCCAGAAGTGCTTTAGTGATATAGATATATTACAATATATATTAGCAATAATATAGATATGTAAGTATATTACAGAAATGGGTCTATTATGTTATAATGTACACGGTATGAAGTATGTTGTGAATATTCTATAACTATAAGTATGTACAGGCTGTAGTGAGTACAAGCTATGTACAGGATATGGACAGGATATAAATATGAAAAACTATACAGAATATGAAATAAATAACTTTACAGGAATCTGAGATATACAGCTATACAAAAATGGGAACTATGCAAGTTGTAAACAGTTGTAGGGTTAAAAATTATCGTATGTACAGAATGATTGTTTACACAGGGCTATACAGTAGTGCAGTTAAGGTAAGTGAGGGTGTGGATAATTTCTACAGAGGCTATATTTTAAGTGGGGGAACTTGCACAATCGGTGGCTGACTAAATACTTTTTTGCCCCACTGTGTGTGTATATATATATATATATATATATATATATATATATATATATATATTAGGGGTGCAACGATATTCGTATCGATATTGAACCGTTCGATACAGTGCTTTCGGTTCGGTACGCATATGTATCGAACAATACAAAATTTGTAATTTATTTTATCAACTTTCCTTCTGACGATGCTGTCTGTGTTGAGCGCTCAGTGAATCTGCGTTCAACTACTCCGCCTAGGCTGCACTGTCGAGCGCAGATCCACTGAGCGCTCAACACAGACAGCATAGTCAGAAGGAAGAGCGCAGGGCAAGCTAGTGAGACAGAAGCTAAGCTCTCCTTGCAACATGGCAAATTGAACCTCCCTCACCCTCATTCAGATCTGGCGTTTGGAATTATTTTGGTTTTCATGTGACGTATGACCCTGAAGGTAAGCGAGTCATGGACTAAAGTAAAACAGTATGTTGGATGTGCCACGCAATGCTCAATTACATGGGTGGGAGCTAGTGTGTTAGCGCAGTTAGCTCGTTAACGTGTTGGCCGTCTAGCCCCATGCACGGGGCGATCCGCGGTAGCTCGTTAACGGAGATTTGCCGTGTTGTGGCGTTAAGGTCATTTCAACGAGATTAACCTGAAAGCACTAGTGGGAACACAACGAATATGACTGCACATTTACGCCAACATCATCCTAGTGCAAAGACAAGTGGAAGCAGACAAAAAAAACAAGCAAGCATGCTACTAACTTTAGCCGAGTCATTTAGACAGCCGTTAGCACAGGATTCTCCTTATGGGGACCTGATATGTTTAATATGCTGCTGAGAATATAGCCCAGAAGAAGCGTATAGTATAGCTTTTATTTTGGAAAGAGCCATTTCTCTGTAAACGTGGTGATTAAATTTCCTCTGCAGCAGCATTTTAACGTGAGCAAAAGGAGCCGTGAACGTACGAGGAGAAACGTGATGAAAATTAAATTCTCGCTAGCCCTGTATTCCTCAATCAGATACAGGGCTCGCAATATCGCTAGCCCGATGTCCCAGGGCTACCGATTTTTCCCGTCGGGCTATTGTAGGAAGGAAAAATATATGTCAATGCTTTTGCATTCTTTCAGAAATGTAGCTGGGTAATTATGTCATTGGCATCGGTGAGCCACTGTCAATATGTGACATATTGAAATCGCGTTTGAATTTGCGCTTGTTTTTTTGCTTTCACTTTGCAATCTCGCGAACTGTTTATAGAGAGCGACAGCACTGATCTGTGAGTGATGATAATTTGTGCACCAATTCCTCTGACATCATCTTATTAATCGTTAGCTTACTATGCAAACATAACAAGTGAAATCTCCCGCAGCTTAAACATGTGAGAGGTTGATCGCGCAGAGAATCGTTGAGCTTATGTGAGTGCGTGTGTAAAAGCAGCAGGATTTATATTTGACTACGATGACCTGGATGACTGAGAACCTTCACAGACAGATATATATTTTAGTTCTGCTGAGCCAAATAAGACAGGTCAGGGTGAAGAAGTGACAGCCAAAGAAAAGCTTACCACAAAACGGAGAAGTTATGACAAATCAGACTATAAGGCAAAAAGAAAGTGCAGCTTTATGGTTTCATGGACAAAAGAATTTCTGGGGCTGCAATATGACGAGCTAAATAACCAGGGCTGCACATAAGTGGTCCGCAGGTGCGCATTCGCTGTCAAAATAAAAAACACGCACAAGGGTTAGGGTTAAATTTAAAAACTGTACTTTTGAGTTAAAATATATATTTATAATTTTAATAAATGACAAATTAAAAAGGCATGAACATTTTTTTTGTATCGAAAAAATATCGAACCGTGACACCAAAGTATCGAACCGAACCGTGAATTTTGTGTATCGTTGCACCCCTAATATATATATATATATATATATATATATATATACATAGATAGATAGATTTGTCGTTAAAGGAAAGAGCCAGAAAACTCATAAATGTATACAAAGCCAAAGTAAATAGTGCCCAGGGAGTGAGTGCTTTGGTGGAATTTTGCATTCTTGGAGTATTAACCTTCTCTTCCACAGGGTGTCTTTGGTCCTGTCTCCCTCTCCTCAAACCAAACTGGCCGCCCCCTCCATGAGGGAGGTTTCTTCCTTTTAAAAGGGAGTTTTACCTTCCCACTGTTGCCAAGTGCTTGATCTTTGGGGCTCCTGTATTATTGTAGGGTCTCTGTTGCACATTGTAAAGGGTCTTGAGGCGAATCTAGTTTGATGTATAAATAAAACTGAACTGAACTGAATTCTTACATTAAAGTTCTGACCTGGAAGATGACATGTCTGTTGAAAATGTGACTCTGGCTTGTTGTACACTTTAATAAAGAAGCATTGTTTGTCTTTTTTTATTATTACAAAATATTGCACGTTTTAAAGTCTTGCTCTTAAAAAAAAGAGGCAACAACAAAAGCTAAGAGAGGGTTGTAATTCATTCAGCAAGTCCCTGTGCTGGTCTGTACTCTGCCCACAGTCCAAAGACATGATTTACTCATAAATATCTACATTTCATAGATATTAATGTGAATGTAAATGACAGTTTGTCCTTATTTGTCAGCCCTGTGATCAATCCTCAGGCCTCTTATGCATTAACAGTTGGGCTAAGCTCAGTGACACTCAGGTGCTGGAGCTTGTACAAGCGGTAAAGAAAATGAATCGAAGGATGTAACCTGTGTATACATTATCATGCACCCTTGACTTGAATCAGGCTGCAGGTTAAATACTGTGGGGAGTGTGTGTTGACACTCAGAACAGGTGTAATACAGTCATTCACAATAAAGTTCGAGCTGGTCAAGCAAATAATGGGATGAGAAAAATGGCAAAATGAGATGGTCAATGAAACTACGGGAGAATTTAGACATTTAGAGGGTTGGCAGATATATTGGAGACATACAAGAGAGTTAAGCAGACAAAGTTCCTCATCTAGAAATCGATTTCTAGATGAAGCTCGAACAGATATGTCCCAAGTAAAACACCAATCAATTTCAATGCAAACCTCACAGATGTCTTTCAGGTGCTTGATGTAGTCTCTCTCTGTGCTCATAATCTCATTGATGACATTTGTTCTCATCTGCTCTTTGCAGGGTAAACCAGGTCCCAGCAACAGGCCCAGACTTGCCCGGTCCTCTTCTCCAGCCTGAGCCTCCTCTAGGTGGGCCAGATACTCGTCCATGGGTTCGTCCTGGTTCACACGCAACTGGAGAATGCAGGCAGTGTTAAAAGTATGCAATGACTCTAAGTGGCTCAAATAATAACCCTGTCTTTCAATGTCATCTTTTTCTTCACAGATGCCAAAGTTTAGTAGCAGTTTGATGTCTTTTGATATATATCCCGTATATCCTTACCTGGATGATTGAACATGCACCAGAGTACAGTCAGAACAGAGTTTCTCACCCGTACAAAGCTGGCAGGGAACCAGCCCTCACTGTCCATGATGCGACCCCACCACCACTCCTTGTTAGTTGCATCCACTACTTCAATGACATCACCGGCCTTGAAACCTAACTCCTGGTCATCCATGGTAACATGGTCCCAGAGCCCCTCTGCATACACCACACTGCCATCACTGATGAGCTGCAGAGAAACAACAACAGGAGGGACTGTGGTCACATACAATCAACTTCTGGTTGGGACTGCAGTAGAGTCATGGTATACAGGATTAATGTAAGAACTCTTTCAGCCTTCTAGCCAGGTACAGGTGTGGTCTGAAGCTTGCATACACGCTTCATGGGCATGAATGTTGTGGTCATTTTGGGCATTGATTTCTTTTAACTGTTCCTTTTCTTAGGGTGAAATGAGTGTACACATCTTTACTATATCCTGGGTCTGTTTACTCAGTGAGTTTAAGCTTTTTGGATTGTAGTTTTTCTTTTCTTTAAATCTCTTATTCTTGGTTTTCCTAGGGTTTGTATTTTTCCATGTACTTTTTCAGTTTCCTGTTTCTGGAATCGGATCTACTTTAGGCACTCATGTAATTAACACTCATCTTTACAGACACCTCCATGCATTTGAGTCCGCACGCTTCCACCACACTCTGCACAGCAGAATTTCAAGTTTTAATATATTTTTGATTTTTTTCTAATTCACACAGGGTCAAAAGTCTACATACAGCCCTACTAATATCTGGTAAAATATCTCTTAGTAAGGTGCACCTCAACCAGATGCTTTAGATATGCCTGAATGTTGTTGATGGCTAAGTCTGGCTGTATATTTGTCCACTCTTCTTAGCATAAGTGCTAGAGTTCACTTAAATTAATTGGTTTCCTGGTATGGCCCTGGCTTTAAGCACAGTCTACAAACTTTTGAAAAGGATTAAAGTCAAGGCTTTGGAACGGCCAGAATTAATGGGCCATTTCTAAACAGCTGCAGATTCCAGGATTCAATTTCAGCTCAATTTTATTTATATAGCACCAAATACCATAACAGGATCAACAGCTCAAACTGTATGTAAGTACAAGTTAAACGGATAGAACAATTTGGTAGTATGTTCAGGAACAACCCAGGAGCCACCAAGATTAAAGCCTGCCGTTAACGGCTGTGTGTGCTATCATTTTGTGTTTTGACAGCGTCCACAGAATAAAAAATCACTGAGAAGCTAAAATCAAATTAAACTTAGAAGGAGATACATTATGGAAGAAGAAGAAACAGAGGAAGCACTTTTCTACTCTCCTGGAGTACTCTATCCAACACGCCGCATTCACCCCATACACACAAGCACTATTATCTATACAGTGAGTGCTTTCTAACTATCATTCATACGCATTCATACTCCAATGGATGCATCGGAGAGCAAGTCGGGGTTAGTATCTTGCCCAAGGATATTTGGCATGCAAACTGGGGGAGCCAGGGATCAAACCACCAACCTTCCGGTCAGCAGCTGATCTGCTCTACCTCCTGAGCTACAGCCACCCCTCCCAGATGGGAGCAGTGTTACTGAGGAAAACTCTGAGGTGATCATCACGGTGCCTTGCAGGTCCATATATCAAATGATCACTATGGCATTACTGAGAGTTGAAAAACTGTCTAAAGTCTTTTATCTTTAATAAAATGATCAGCGTTCTGCTCTACCAGGTGTAACAATTGAGTTTAACATCCAGGCATCCATGAAAACGGAATTTATGACATTTAACGGAGTTAGAAGTTAGCAGGGAGTTAGCTCGCTAGCTTCTATCTAAATACAATATAGCATGTCCTGACTGCGGGGTTTTGGAAACAAATTAAAACGTACAGCTCTGTTATCACTTCCAACATAAATGAAGACAGAAAACTAAACAGCAGTGACGTTTGTAGGGTTACTGAAGTTGGGCTAGCTGGTATATAATGATTTGCTACGTGACCGCTAGCGACACGGCTATGTTAGCATAATATAAACAAGCTAACTTTTTTTCCACTGATAAAAGTTAACGTGAGTGTTCTCGGTGGTCAGGAACAAATGTAATCGCATGGCAGGATGCTGTAAAAGGACCAAACTTCAGCCAGGAGAACAACTGAGATAATCCATCCACAACACGAGGTTAGTCATTCATATACTGCTGCATGGGCTGGGCTGTAGTTACATCCTAAGGTTTTAAAAACTGAGCTTAAATAAATGATTAGCGGTAATAAAAGCCGAGGGAGGTCAACAGTGATCACTGACTGTTTTAGGAGCTTTTTGAGATTAAATAGAAGAAAATACAAAACATTAAACATGTTAACAACACAAAAGCCATATTAAACGCAGACTACTTTAGGCCCGGAAGTAGGATTCGTCGCGTCATCACTGAACAACCGGATAGGCACTAAGCCACATTTCACAGTTTTATTAGATTTTGCATTAGTGGATACTGTGCTGCTCTTTCTTTGTTTTATGTTCAAATCATTGTTGCTGGGTTTGGGTGGTCTGGGAGTAGACACAGTCTCTAAGACGATGAGGTTCCGTTCAATTTTATTTATGCAGCGCCAAATCACAACAACAGTGTCCTCAGGATGCTTTATACTGTAAGGTAAAGACCCTACAATAATACAAAGAAAACCCCATATAACCCCCTATGAGCAAGCACTTTGGCGACAGTGGGAAGGAAGAACTCCCTTTTAACAGGAAGAAACCTCCGGCAGAACCAGGCTCAGGGAGGGGTGAGACACATTGTAGGGTTTTGGATAAAATGGCCTGTATTTGTATACATCAATCAATCAATCAATCAATCAATCTTTATTTATAAAGCACTTTTCATACAGAGAAAATGTAGCACAAAGTGCTTTACATAGTTAAAAGCAGCCCACCCCACCCTCCAACTCACTCCCCACACTCTCAATACACATATATCCCCCCACCCACACACACATACACACACGCGCACACTTAAAGAGTAAAAATTGGGCTGGGCTCGCATGAGCCAAGTGAGGAAACACTATAACAGGGAGCCGTCTGCACCGGGAGCCGGTCACAGACCGCAGCCTCCAGGCTGGGCACACAGCAGGAGGGAGGCAAAGGAGCCCCCCAACCAGGCTGAGAGGACCCCAGAGACCCAGCAGCCACGGTCAATAACAGCCCCGGTGCAGAGAGCGCCCTCCGAGGAAACACTGGAGATATGACGCAATACAATATATATAGGGTAAAATGATAAAATAAATAAGAACAGGATACAATATAAATATAAATAGAATAAGAAGATTAAAAAATGAATAAGAATAAAATCAAACAAATATTAGGTAAATCCTAAATTAATAATAAAATAGCAGGATAGAATAAATAAGCATAAAATAAATAAACGCTAAGTAAAAGCTAAATTAAAAAGGTGGGTCTTGAGCCTGTTCTTGAAAACATGTACGTTCTCTGCGGCCCTGAGCTCCTCCGGCAGGCTGTTCCACAGACGAGGACCATACCACTGAAACGCTGCCTCTCCGTGAGTATGTGTCCTGACTTTAGGGACAATCAAAAGGCCAGCACCAGAGGACCTCAGGGTCCGCGAGGGTTCGTATGGTAAAAGCAGATCTGAGAGATAGGAAGGCCCAAGACCATTAAGACATTTAAAAACCAATAAAAGAACTTTAAAATCGATCCTGAAACACACGGGGAGCCAGTGCAGCGATTCTAAAACCGGTGTAATGTGGGCCCGCCCTCTGGTCTTCGTCAGCACACGAGCTGCCGAGTTTTGCAAGAGTTGTAAAGTTGAAATATTCTTCTTAGGAAGACCAGAGAGCAGGGCAGTAATCAATGCGACTGGTAATAAAAGCATGCATCAGCATCTCCGTGTTGGCCCGAGAGAGAATAGGGCGGACTCTGGCTATATTTTTTAGATGATAAAATCCAATTTTAGTTACACGTTTAATATGTGGGATAAAACCAAGCTCAGAGTCAAAAATAACACCCAGGTTTTTCACTTGTAGCGAAGGACATAGTGAAAATGCCTCTAATTTAGACAGGAGTTTCTCTCTCTGAACCTCAGGACCGACAATTAAAACTTCAGTTTTGTCCTGGTTAAGTTGTAAAAAGTTTTCTGCCATCCAAGATCTTATATCCAAGATACAGTTAAAGAGGGCATCCATTTGTCTGGTGTCATCAGGAGACACGGAGATGTACAGCTGCGTGTCATCAGCGTAACTGTGGAAGTTCACTCCATGCCTCCTGATGACACTGCCGAGAGGGAGCATATACAAATTAAAAAGTACAGGGCCTAGAACCGACCCTTGAGGCACACCACATGTCATTTTATGGATCTTAGAGGAGCATGTATCCATACTCACCATAAAAGTTCTGTCAGAGAGGACCCCAAAGCGCTTTACACATGCAGTCATCCACACACTGGTGATGGCAGCTACATTGTAGCCACAGCCACCCTGGGGCGCACTGACAGAGGCGAGGCTGCCGGACACTGGCGCCACCGGGCCCTCTGACCACCACCAGTAGGCAACGGGTGAAGTGTCTTGCCCAAGGACACAACGACCGAGACTGTCCAAGCCGGGGCTCGAACCGGCAACCTTCCGATTACAAGGCGAAGTCCCAACTCTTGAGCCACGATCGCCCCAAATAAAAGAAGGAGAGAAGCTGCAGAGAGGCATTAAAGACTGCAAGTGTGCTGGTTTACTGGTGCTTGAGGAGAGCTATGGCTGTCCTGCTTTGGCCTCACATACTACAGGGCCGGGCCAGTTCTGGGTTTTTCAAGGGTGCCGAGCTGGGTCTGTTCACATCCCTGATTTAAACTGTTTAGCTGATATCTTTCCACTTGGTAAACAGAATGCTGGAAATATAAACTTGGATTTTATTTATTTACCAATAAATACTCTTCTTTTGAACCTGACTCTGTTCAACAATTTCTGTTCTAAAAAGTATAAAAATAAAAACTTCAAATTAAAAGAAAACAATTAAGACATAAGCTACAACTATTAAATTATCTGAGAATGTTAACTGTATCATTTAACCAGCTTTGAAACACTTAGAATAGAACTCACTCAAAGTGCTCACTGAAAATAAGAAGTAAAAAGAGCCACTTAAACCTTCTTATTTCATTTTGTATTACCTTGGTGATCTAATGTCCATCCACTTATTTTCATTTATGATGGTGGAAACCATTAGATTGATTTTGCTTTATAAGACCACATTTTACTTTGATGCAGGAGTCTCCTCCAGGCTTTGAGTAACATTCTCATAGTCATGAATGTAGGGAATTAGCTGTGTGTCTCATCATCAACGTGATTTCTGAGAAGATCATTGGTGAGTATGTTTGGAGTCTGGGGGTGCATTTTAATGTCACCATCTTGGCTCATGAAACCAGTGAAGGAAAGGTCTGAACTGGAATTTGAGGACACTGTGTTACTGTGGCAACCTGTCAATCATAAAGCAGCCATTGATAAATAAATACTTAAGAAGATGTTAAACTCCTTACCAAAACCATGAATTCAACAATGAACGGTGTGACACTTTTCTGCTCAGTCTTACACAGTGATGGCACGAGGCCCTTCTGCAGAATCTACTTTATCAATTCAGCACAATAACAACATAAATGTTGCTCTATTGTTAACACAATATTAACAACGTTAACAACTTTTTTTGCAATAAATAAATAATAATTAAAAACAAAAAAAGAAGAATGACACAAGTTTCCTCCCAGCAAAACAATCTCAAATCCACTGTTGGATTGTACTGGAGGCTGGAGTCACAGAAACTGTCTGCACCACAGATCATTAGTGTAACCATGGTGTTTTTCAGGCTTTGTATATGTCTATTAAACACACATCATCCGTCCCTTTGCCCTCCTGCTGATTGTACCTGTGTTCTGCTGCTGCCATGCTGGAAGCCCATCAGTCCAAACAACACAGCGCTCCTCTGTTCTTCTGTTTGTACTTCACCTGGTCTCCTCCTCCATCTAGGAGTCTTAGTTTGTGTCTATGACAGAGAGTGTTGGTCTGTGTGCGCTCTACTGGAAGGCCAGTAGGAACATGAGAACTACATTGATGATTATCAGCAACATCATGATGATGAACACCACCACCTTCTGGGTCTCTGGGGGTAGGTTGCAGCGCAGCATAGTGTTTAAGAATCCCATCCTCTGCCTGCTCCACCTCCCTGAACCACCGCCACGAGCCATCAGTTCCCTAGCTTCTTCCTCTTCCTCCTCAGCACCACCTCCCCTCCCCCGTCTTCTCTCCCTCAACACCAAGCCTCCACACCACACCGCGTCACCTCGTCCTCCTTCTCGACTATCGATGTCAGTATCCTCTCGGGCTGCTTTCTTCCTCCGCTCAGCTCCAGCGGTGTCCTCCTCTGTTTTTCCTGCCACTTTGCTAATTTGCCAGCGTTGACCCGGCCTGCCTGTGGAGGCTGGGTGCCTACCTGTGTCAGCGTCTGCGTAAAGCTTTGGGAAGATATCTGTGTATTACGTGCTGAGCATGGACCCCCCCTCCTCCTCTTTTACTCCCTTTCTTTTCTTTGAGGAAAAAGCACCTCCCCTCCTCCTCTCTCTGTCTTCTTTGTATCCACCACTTCTGTCTTTTTTCCTTCTGGCTCTTCTCTCTTTTAGTCAGGATATCAGGATGAAAGACAGCCAGTGGGTTGCTGCACCGCTCCGATACGTGATCATGGCTCGTCCTTTTTCCGTCTGTCCGCTTGTTTTCCAGAGCGTTCTTTTCTGTAGCCTACATAAACTCTTTTTTCTACCTCTTAAACCAAATGGCCATTTGGAGCTGGCTTGTTGTATCTGTGCTCATCTTTTCTCTCCATTAAGAGCTCCTTCTAAAATGGTGCTCAGTGCTCTGCCTGAAGCTGTGCTACCTCAACCATCTAACTACTAGGATCAACCTTGTTTCCTTTATTCTCCCCTTCCTTCCCTTCCCTTTTATATTGTGCCCACCCTTGCATAAGCTGGCAGCCAATCAGAATGCGGAGTGTGTCAGCATATCCTAGATACCACAGTAGTTGAGGCAAGCACATTGTAACCCATTGGAGGGCAGCAAAGAGGGGGGCAGGGTATTTGGCAGAGAGGGACGGAGGAGGGGGTACAGTGAAGACTGATCTGGAGAGAACTGATGCGTGTGTGTGTGCACATGTACGGGGCATCGTATCTATTTCTGCAGGATTCAACGTAATAGCAAAGCAACAACAGTTATAAAGGACCTGTATGAAATGTGATCAGAAGAATGTCAATAAGATAACAACAACATTTCTTTCACAATGATTCAGTGTTTGTAGTACTGGGCACCAGTGGCACCCTTACTGAAACCCAAATCTTTTACTACATAGTTGCTTTCACAAGGTGGGACCAGAGCTTCCACTCAATAATCCATATCTCCTCCACACATCTCAGTTTTTCACACTCTCCTCTACTAATCCCATCTATCAGGCATAAGAGCTGCGACCTATTATAATTATGTGACCCGTGGGAGGTAGCCATTTCAACAGGATGGAGCTGTAGGCATACAGTCAGTTCACAAGGGGTTAATGTTCATACAAAATAAGATTAAACATGTAACGGTAGCACCTAAAAACAATTAAAAGCTTTACTTTATTAAATACGTTTAAAACTATAAAATTGTATGATTGTACGTGGGAGACAGGATAAGCAATGTGGGGAACCTGTGAAAAATAATCAACGTTTGACACATGTTAAAAGAGATGGCAACTCACACTGAACACTAACTGGGCAAAACAATATAAAAAGGAAAATCTTCAGTGCCGTCTCCACTCAAGCTCACCACAGTGCATGCAAAAGCAGCCAGAAAAAAACACAGTTTCCACGCAGCGCCTTCACTGTCTGCAACGATATAAACAAGTAATCCACTCTAAAATACAATCAATCCCTGCATTGGTGCCTACTGATACAGTGAAATAAAACAAACACACAGAACACCGACAGCCGCAGCCGTCACAATAATCTTCAGCTCTTCGCTGTTGAGTTACACCAGTCTAAACACATTAAAATAAACACTGGTGCATCAGGACCTCGGCCCTGCAGCCAGAAATCCACCCAGGCAAAGCAGCAGCTTGGCACTCTGTAAATGAAAACAGGACATCACTTACACTGAACAGTCGACCGCAGCAGGAATATCCCTCCCGCCTGGCTTCATATGTATTGTTCAGTTACCTGTTCACAAGTTCGAGTCTGGAATGCAATAAAATAAAATGCTATATACAATAGAATAAAATAGAATAGAATAGAATAGAATAGAATAGAATAGAATAGAATAGAATAATATATACAATAGAATAAAATAGAAATACAAATGCTATATACAACTGAGTAAGAAAATACAAAAGTACAACTTCGTCAGAAGAAGAATTGCACATATAGCAGTGTTATTGCACGTGTGAGGGTTTGATCAGCTGCAAAAGTCTTTGTATGCTGACATTGTTATCTTTTTACAAAAAAAAACAGCTAAACATGAGAGGTTTTTGGACAAAGTTTGTGTTTTCCATTGTTTAAGCAGTGGTTCCAACCAAAGGAGGTATGTTGTATCAACAGAAAAGGCTAACTTGGTTATCATTTTGCAGAAAAAAGGAGACTTCTAAAAATAAAAACATAAGAGGTTTTTGGACAAAGTTTGTGTTCTCCATTCTTTAAGCACCAGTTCGAGCACCGGCACCGTTTCAAAAGTACTAGTGTCGCACTGGCATTGGATAAAACCTAAACGATACCCAACCCTACTCTGAAAAGGTTTACAAAGGTATTCCTAAGGCTCTGGGACTTCAGAGAACCACAGTGATTATCCACAAATGGAGAAAACTTGGAACAGTGGTGAACCACACAAGTGGCTGGCCTATCAAGTGCATATCAAAGACTCATCCAGGAGGCTACAAAAGAACAACATCACTGTAGACCTGTCAGTGCTCGTCTTTCAACAATAAGAAACAGACTGGACAAAAATGGCATCCATATATGACTTCCAAGGAAAAATAAACACTCCTCACCAAAAAGAACATGAAGACTCCGCTCACTTTTGCCAGAAAACACCTTGATGGTCCCCAAAAAAATATCCTGTCGACTGACGAGACTAAAGTTTGAACTGTTTTGGAGGGTTTGTGTCCCGTCACATCTGGCAAAAAACTAACATAGTATTTCATAAAAAGAACGTCATACCAGTTTCTTTGGGGTAGCTCACCGCATCGTTTAAGTATTAAGAAACTTCAAGCGAGTGCAAAGCAAGGAGGTTTTTCATTGCCTAATTTCCAATGGTATTATTGGGTGATGAACGTGAAACAACTTAGAGCTTGGTTATCTACTGCACCAGTTAAACCCATCTGGTCCCATATAGAGACGGAAGTTAATGGCGGTATTTCTCCTTGGAGGGAGCTGTTTGATACCAGTCATAAAACTATCCATCCTATAATTGCAAATGCGAAGACATTGTGGTGTAAATTACATAGGGCAGGTCGCTGGGACTTTATTAAATCACCTTCGGCAACCTTATGGGGGAATAAAAGAATTTTAATTGGAGGGACATCGGTTGACTGGCTACAGTGGCGTAAGGTAGGCATCCTTAATGTGTCCGATTTATTTGACTGTGGGACCAAATGTTTTTTAAGCTTTGATAAAATTGTGGAGTTATATAAGTTGAAGCGTAATCAATTCTGGAGATATGTCCAAATACATAGTTCATTATCGAAGTGGCTGGGAACCCCCTTGAGTTGTCCTGTGGGCAGCCCTGTGGAAGTCCTGCTCTCAAGATCACCCTTGGGTAAAGGTGAAAAACTTTATTTGTGGATGTGTATGCACAACTCAAAATCAGGACTCATGTAAGCTTTTATGTCAAATATCTTTTTACATCTGTTTTCCCTCCAAGTTGGTTGAGTTCATAACTTTTATGGACCCTAACATTCAATAAATGAAAAGAAACGTAAGTGTTTTCTTTTTCCTAACACTCTCTGACTTGGCAGGCGATCCCCCTGCTGACATGACTCTTACTACTCCAGGGTCAGGTTTATGTCAAACTGTAGTCCTCTGCCGAGGATGAACTCTTTTTGTTTTTAGTTTGGTATCAACCCCACCCTACATTTGGTCAAGGACATCTATCTTTCACACAGATCAATTGAGAGTAGATATATAATTCTTCTGACCTTGGTGGTCACAAGATGGTGCTAGAGATTACAGTTCCATGTTGCTTACCTCATTGATGGCAAGTTGCTCTCCTCCGCCTCCTCCTGGGTGTCCATAACGATGTCCAGATCCTCGAAATTCATCATAGAGGAGGTCCTCTTCACTGCTCAGGTCATCCCCAAATGCTGACTTTTC
Source organism: Mchenga conophoros (assembly GCF_057382185.1). Classification (NCBI taxonomy): domain Eukaryota; kingdom Metazoa; phylum Chordata; class Actinopteri; order Cichliformes; family Cichlidae; genus Mchenga; species Mchenga conophoros. The sequence goes on along the minus strand of NC_140534.1, from coordinate 1,146,185 downwards.
AAATGTGCCATCAGGAGCGACTGCAGCTGAGTCAGGAAAAGAAAGAAAAGGAAACAGATATCTTCACATGTGTTTGTAATTTGATTACATTAGATTTATAATCAAGTATATCTTTGTATTTTTATGCCAGTTTTCTAAACACTAAAATACAAAATAATGCACAGATGACAGGCAGACATTTTATAGGTTAAGCAGCCCAGTGTAATGTTATGTGAGAGTCAAGTATTTTAGCACCTCCTAGTGGTTTGCATGGAAACTGCGGTCAGGTGAATGTGCTGTGGCTTTACTCGCATTCCTTCCTGTTGGAGTTTAGGGTCACATGAGCAGGGTAATACAGGAACCATTTTAGTATTAGGAATTGCACAATGAGGTGTACCATTAGTCTCTCTGTTTAATCCTTCAACATCCACCTGTGAGAAGGACAAGCTGTGTCCTTTCACAGATTCTGGAAAAGAAGAATGTCCACCAGTGAAGACAGTAAACAATCCTTTACTTTGCTTCCATGTCTGAGTCATCATTCAACGCTTTCATTGCCTACTGCATATGTTTAGCTGTCTGTCAATTCGTGTAGAGCCACGCACGCACGAGACAGAATACTCAGTAAGTCCAACACACGCCGGCTGCCGGCTGCACAATCAGCTGGCAGAGTTGTTCACAAGATGCAATCAGGGATATTTCATCCGCTAATCATTCTCTCTTTTGCCAAACAGTTCACAACGTAACAGGTTAATACATCACAGCACAAACATACCTGCATTACTTACTGAAATGCAGTCGGCAACCCTGACAACCTCACACTCTTCTTCACTTACATTTGGGCTTCACCTCTATTCCTCACTTAATATGAAGGAAACCAGTCAGTCAAAATCAGGTCTCCAAAAAGTCTGCCGTCTCTTTCTCAGAGTTCCTTTTTTCAAAACTTGATTCCTTAACATAAAACATCACTGTTGCATCCTGGGGCAGCAAACATGATCCCCTCAAACCGATTTTTCATTTTACTGTCCTTATGTTCCACTGAGTTACTGCTTCTGTTAAAAACTAATGTAAATCTACTTACTGCTCCCAACCAGCCCGCTGACTGAATGTTCTGCACTGGCACAGCACGGCACTAAGATGTTCCAAAAACTTAAATCCACACAGCGTTACATCTGTGTCAGGACTCTGATGTACATAAGCCTGTAAAGTGTTTCATGTCCACTTCAAGAACAGCAGTTTAATAACAGCAAAAGTCTCTTTTTCATTCTCTATCACTGGAAACTAAAGAATTTGGGATTTTAAACATTCATGCACAGATTTGATTGCTTTTGTAATTTTTTGTGATAGTTTGAATAATTGAAAAAGGGTTAAACTAGATAAACTAAATAAAGTAAATAAAGTAAATAAAGTACCACATCAGCTTTAAAAATAAAATCAAAACACGTCTGATCCATATCTGCAGTGCTGCGGGAAGGTATTTAGCCCCCTTCCTGATGTCTTAATTATATCTGGGGTTTAAATAAATATCAAGTGTTAACATCACGTGACTTTTTTAAACTGCCTTTTGTTCATCTAAATCTTCAGAGTATTATTAAAGAAAGTGAAATGAAACGAGTGAGTATATACCTGCTGATACTCACGCACTGTGGCCTCACTACTGTACTGGGAGTATAATACTTCATCGGTCCAGTTAGTCATGTTTAACCACGGCCTGCTATAACGATTGGTGGTCATTCTGGTCTGTGACATCAGCACTACATGAGAACCACTGACCACGACACAGCATTTAGCTCTTATTTAAACCAGCTTTCTTTCTCATCATCCTACCTCCCATCCATCCTTTGAAGTGTCTGAACTCACATTTGTGAACACCTAGCTGACGGGCTAAAAATACTTATGCTGTCACACCTCATCATAGGCGTCACCCTTGGTTGCCTTGCCAACAGCTCTGTCTCCTTGGTGACAAGTCACTGTGGAGACAGAGAGATGTCCATAAAGAAAGATCCTCTCCCCTCCTCTACCCCACCCCACCCCCCACCCGTCCAAACACACACACACACACACACACACACACACACACACTCCTCATTCAAAGTCATTACAGAATTTAGTTATTAAAATGAATTCGATTTTCTTTGGTACCTTTGTTCCTCACTGACACTGACACACACTTATCTATGGTACAAGGCAAAGCACACCAAGCTACTCCTCTATTAGGATTACACCAGCATCATACACATTATGTAACGCTATATAATGCAACACCACTATCACTGCCAGCATCAAGAAGAGACGTTGCAGGTGTTGCTCTGATGGGGGCAGTGTAGGACACCCTGACTGGTGATGCAGTAGAGAGATAAGAGAGCTCCAGGTATTAGCTGGTCTTTGTTTATGTGCACAGAGCTCCTGCAGTCTGAGTAACAGAAGCATGGAGGGAGAGAAAGGAGGGATAAAATATCCATTTGCAATGCTAAGTAAACTGGTAGGAAAGGCTTTTTTAAAGTCATACACTCACCATCCATCCATCCATTCTCTGCCACTTATCCATATAAGGATACCTCTGATGCCTCTACTGTACATAACAGTAGATGCAGGATGCTAGCAGGCAGTGCATAGAATGCTATAACCAGGTTGCTGGCATAATATACAGGAACATTTGTGCAGAGCATGGCCTGGAAGTCACAAGCTCAGATACGTCCTGGGGTATGAATGACCGAGCTAAGATCCTGTGGGATGGCTAACAAACCAGACATAGTAGTGGTGGACAAGGAGAGGAAGATGGCCGTAGTGAAAATCTGGAAAATAATTGTTTATTCTGGATTAAAAAGCAGATCATATATGAAACAGATCATTTATAAAGTGTAAATAAGTGATTAAGAAAGCATTTTCATGTACCTTTATATATACATATATATATATATAGAGAGAGAGAGAGAGAGAGGAGATCTGGGAAAGTGTATGTCAGGAATAACTGCTGGAACTGTTTCTTGGTGAGTTTAGCTGAGCTAGCGTGACTAGCTAGCCTTATAGTGAAAAAGGTAGAGTACTGAACTGCTGTACCAAAAATAGTGTGGCCGTATTTTGGGAATTCCTATTTTATTTTCATTATGGCCATTAAATATTTTATGGTCATTGATTTAAAGATTCCAAGCAAATGATTGTCTGATCACCTCTTTACCCCAAAGATTATCATTGAATGAGAAGAAGAAAGAGATCAGAGTGCTTCTTTCACTTCAGCAGACCTGGATTGAAACGATCTCTCTTACTATCTGTACTATTTAGTAGTAAAAGTGTTCATTGGAGGTCATCTTGTCTGTTTCAGCTCACCGACCGGCTCTTCAGGCGGTCCACAGTCCAGACCACCATCTTCTTCACCAATGTGTCATCTCACCACCTAAACCAGTCTTAGCTGGATCTAGCCCCCCTGCTGGTCTGCGCTGGCTCAGCCACCACCTCTCCATAGATGCTCGAGTCAGCTGACCCAGTATTGTTTCATTTCTTTTCCTCTGTAAATAAACCTTTTAGCTCGGGATGTGCATGTCTCAGTGATCTGCTACTTGTACTGGAGCCTTTCCAGTTGACCTTTGTCACCTACCTGTGCACTGACCCCTGACCTACCCCATTGTTCCCTCCTCACCCACTTTATCACCATTTTAAAACTGCTATAGCATCAAGACTTTCTTACACTTTAAACTGTTTGGATCCAAACTGTGCTTCCAGCTCTCAGCATTACAACACACAAAGTCGAGCAATGTCATATTACCACTATGCATTAAAAATGTATAGTGGTAATATTATGCAATATTGATTTGTTTGTGATACTTAATGAGCTCATTGTTGCTGTGGATACCATCACTCTCTCCCACACAGCTTAAAAACTGTGGACTCAGCGGTAAAAGCTAAAAACTTGCATTATGTTTAAGCAGTTTGGTTTTTAAAAAGTTTGTAATATTTATTGAAAGGTGCTCTATAAATAACATTTCAGTTACTTTTACTGAATAATAAGAAGACAGATTACTCTACCCCAAATATAGATCAAAATGAGGAACAGATGGCTTGTGTGCAATAAATGGGTATATACAGAAAACCAGAGGTCAGCCAGAGGTCAGCCAGAGGTCAGCCAGAGGTCAGCCAGCTGACTGTTAGCTAACAGAGCCCCCCCTCCTTTTTTATCTAGTTTCCACTATAAACACGTTCATTTCTTTTGTTCCAAACCTCATCATCCATTGAAATATAAAAACTAAAAGTTATGTTTTGAAAATGTAAAATAAATGATAAAACTTTCAGTTTGACCTTTCAGACGTTTCCCACTGCACCCTGCACCAAAACTATTTCCAGTCAACAGTTCATCATTCAATCCAACAATCTACGATATATTTAAAGTGTCTTAGAGCAGCGTTAGCTTGATGGATGTGCATGGGTGTGTAACTTATCAGCTGTGTGGGCTGAGTCTTGTGGGAGCTGGAGTGTTGTCCTTGGAATTTTGGTACAGGGTTGAATTCCTTTTTAAGTTTAAGGTTTTCCTATTTGGTTGTTAGTTTTTGTTGCTTCTGTTGAAAGCATCACATGCTCTCAGAGTTACACCAGGATAAAAAAAGACTGATGTTTGGATTTCAGAGTTTTCATGAACTCTTTGGTTTATTTGGGGCAGTCAGAGAAACTGTTCTAATCAAACAGACATGTCTGGCTTGTCAGATTATTCCATGACGTAGAAATGACTTCTGCATATTCTGAAGTTACACTCTGTTAGAAATTATGCTGTCATGAAGTTTGCAATGTCCAGTTTTAGTAACATACTCTGCTTGTGTGTTATTTTACATGGTTAAGAGGTGACACCATGCAGATGAAGTATGGCAGCTGAACAAGAAGCACGAAAATGAGAAAAGCTAAAGTTTGGGAAAACACAAAGATAATTATTTTTATTACAACTTTCTGTCAGTGATTCCTAGAATACAGTTTACATTTGTTAAAATACAAGTAAACTGTAGTAAAACTAATGTTAACATGTGTATCATATTTAACAAATTGTGTTATTAAAGTGTTTTTCTATTTGTTGTTTGTCAGGGTTCAGATGGTTCCTGCGTGGTTTATTCCCTACATTCACAATGAGGGGTCATATGATGATGATGATGGTGATGCTTTGACTGAACAATAACAAGAAACAATAAAGAAAATATATAAAACATGTATCTGTTTGTATCATTAAGACCAGGTTGAACACTATTGACTGTTTGTTCTCACCTACCTGTCATAACTATGTAAGTAACTAAATGCTGCATGTTGGACCCTTACTGTTGTTGCATTTGGAGTGTCTCTTTCACAGTGTTGGGACTAACGCGTTATTAAGTAACACGTTACAGTAACTACGTTATTATTGTGGTAACGAGCACGGTAACTAGTTATTATGCCAAAATCAGGAACGCGTTAGTCGTTACTGGGATTTAGATAGGCTCGCTATTCGTTACTTCGTGTGTTGCGTTCGACTTACCTCGGAAATTGGAACACGGACCTGGAGATAATGTCACACTCGAGTAAACGGCGTTCTGGTTAGCCTCGTCCCTAGTAACTAGTTACTTTGAAAGTAACGAGTAACTTGAAGTAACTGAGTTACTTTTGATAGAAGTAACTAGTAATGTAACTAAGTTACTATTTTAAAGTAACTTACCCAACACTGCTGTTTCACAATGCAAAACTCTTGAACCAGAGCATTAAAAATGATATGCTAAGCAGCAGACTTCTTGAGCAGGGATCACTTTGATATCACTTTGATTGGTAATTTATTTGGAACTCATACATGGCGAGGATCACCTGTAATGTTATGCACAGTGCCAACGTTTCGTGGTTCTCTCCTACAGCAGTGTTTACTGACCTTATTAATCACTTGAATTGTTTGGAACAAAATGCCATATATTTGTGACAGAATCTGTGAGATGACTGCTTTCAGCGCCCGGCAGCATGTCCATGTGAACGGGGGCTCCGTCTCGTTTTTACATCTTTTTGCAGAATCTTTTACTTTCTCTTTAATTGTTTGCTGTTTTAGCTGGTGGTTAGCTTGATGGTTGTTGAAATAGTGTCTAAGTATATGTTTTTAACCTGTTAAATAGTCATGATGCTGATATTTACAGATAATTACAGCTGCAATAATAAATAATTAAGCTATGTAATACTGTAATAATAACGTAATAAGCAATTCACTGATTAATTGTACAGACACTAGTGGATATTACAGGCTTTGGTGTCCTCGGTAACCTCCACATCTGTGCATGGAAATATGCAAGTTTGTAACGACATCCCCCTCAGCTACCTTCAATAATCATGTGACCTACATTGTAGCTGCAGTCAGCCCTCTCTGTGGCCTTACAGCCTGAAACGAGGCCATAGGGAGGCATGACAGCCTTTTAAGGGAAGTAGAAAATAATCCATCATTACTATTACAAAATCTCAAACCTAAAATAACTGTAAACATTAGATCTGAAACTGGTGCTGGCTGATAAAATGACCACAATATTTTCTTTATCACAACATATCATCTACCTCCATCACAGCCTATACAAAATGTTGGGTATAGGGTCAGTAACAGCCAGTAACAGTGGAACTGTGGCCTGTATCAAAACTACTTTTCTCACCAACGCCTCATCCCTTCAGTGGATGATCTGAGACTATGGACAGCATGTGTAAAATTGTCAGGAACACCTGTATCCTCAGTACAGAGACTTGGCTCTAGTCTTCTATTCTGGCAAATGGTAAAATGACTGGTTTTTGTTAAGCGTTACTCTACCTCTGCAAATAGGTTAGAAGGCTACACAGTATAATGTCATGACAAAACTAGTGACTCTGGTGAGAGTAGGCGGGACTGTCTGTGCGTCTGGCAATAAAAACTGGTGTACTAACTCAGTGACTACAATGAACTACTACTCCTGGGACTTAGACTGTTAAATGTGGGCCTGTTTACTTTCTTAGGGAGTTTAATGTGGTCCTAATAACTACTGTGCAAATACAGTTCGATTGTAATGCTAACTCTGCTCTTGGTCATTTGCATAGCACCATGAGCTTACAGCAGAGAAGGTTCCTTAGCAGAGACTTTAACCATGTAAATTTAAAAAAATAGCTGTCCCTTTTAATACAGAGCAGCAGGATCGAGGATCGCACCCCTCCTGGACACCTGTCAGGTCAGCCAACAACAATTGTGGGGGCTCGTCCGGGATTAGAGCCTCCTACTGATGGTAGCTAATCACCAAGCAATAAACTAAGATTAATGTCCTGGACCAACGTGCTACGCCTGCTCCATCTGGGATACCAGAATGGCTGCTTTACAAGAGTTACGATGAAGAATACAGAGAAAGCTTCATGAGCTTATTAATACTGCTAAAACAGAGGTATTGTACAAGCTTGCAGACACCATTGAGGATGAGGTGGAAGATGACCTAACAGGAGAAAATGCATCAGAGGTGGAACTCTATGACTTCATTGTGGACTTTTTGAACAGTGACTGGCTGGCAAGGCAGGAGGACTAAGGCATGTCTCGCCTGCTAGTAGTCAACAACTTCATCACTGACCTGCAATGACCTCCGGTGGCTGCAGATGAGGATTGTGAGCTTGTTGCAGAAACACACTCTATTGTACCACCCTCAGTAGTTAGTGCAAAGGCAGATAGACCCTGCATGGTAACCAGTCAAGTAACTGAGATTCGGATGTTAGTTATAGCTCTCTGTGTAGACAGAGTGATGAAGCTGAGAATTTTACAGAATTAGAGATAATCCATACTGTCTTAAAGATAATTAAACCAGGTACATTCAAGGATATGTTAATGGCCAAACCTGGGTTAACGTTAGCTGAGCTCAAATGGTTCTTTAGAGCATGCCTGAGAGACAAGAGCAGTGCAGAGCTATTTCAGGAGCTTAGCAAAGCTAAGCAACAAGACAGAGAAAACCTACATCAGTACATGTACCGACCGGCTAACGGGGCTAAAACGGCGTGTGATGTTTGCTTCTCAGCAGATTAGCTCAGAGATTCAATACACCAGTCAACTGATTGGCCAAAACTACTGAGAAGGCTCTCACTCCAGTGGGAAACTCTTCTGAGTCCACACAGGTCAGCTCATTCAGTACTGCTCCACCACCAAAGTCCACCGTGAAAGGAAAATGCAGGCCATGTATAACCCAAGGGATTGCTAGTAACCCCTGTTTCCAGTGTGGTCAGGAGGGACACCAGGCTGTGGTTTTCCTGTCCAAGAACCGGGAAACAACAGCAGGTCATTGGGGAGGGACTACCAGTGACCAGACAAAAGCCAGAGTCCCAAAACATTGTAAAAAAAAAAAACATGAGAGAAGAACTCCAACTGATAATCAGCAAGTGTTAAGACACACAGTGAAGAAAGGAAACTGTCTAGTAAAAGGTGTATGTTTACCTGTTACCTTAATGGTGAACCAACTGAGGTACTACTGGACAGTGGGGTTCAGGTCACAATAATGGCACAGTCTTGGATAGAGAAGCACTTCCAGTACCTGATGCCAAAATCAAGTCACTTGAAGATATCTTCAATCTTCAAGCTAATATCTTGATATCTTCTTGCCACCAAGAACAGCTTTGAACTTCATATTAGGAATCATAGACACCAGGCCAACAGACTTTTGTCACCCTTGTCAGCAACCAGGGCAGTCAAGTGTTGATACCTAAATATGTACCATGCAGGATAGCCAGGCACACGAGTGCCAGAGCAAACAGTATCCAAAAAGTGGCATTCCTGTTAACTTCGAGAATCTTGACCAGAAGCAGCCAATCCAGTTCAAAAGTGCTATAACTCTATCCCTAAGCCTTTGTACAGGAAGGTTAAAGACCATTCAATTTCAACTCACTTTTAATTATACAGCGCCAAATCACAACAGTCACCTCAAGACGCTTTATATTGTAAGGTAGACCCTACAATAATACATACAGAGAAAACCCAACAATCATATGACCCCTAATGAGCAAGCAGAGAGGTCTATTAACACATAGTGAGTGAAGAAGAAACACCCAGTGCATCATGGGAATCCCCGGCAGCCTACGTCTATTGCAGCATAACTAAGGGAGGATTCAGGGTCACCTGGTCCAGCCCTAACTATATGCTTTAGCAAAAAGGAAAGTTTGAAGCCTGATCTTGAAAGTAGAGATAGTGTCTGTCTCCTGAATCCAAACTGGAAGCTGGTTCCACAGAAGAGGGGCCTGAAAACTGAAGGCTCTGCCTCCCATTCTACTTTTAAATACTCTAGGAACAACAAGTAGGCCTGCAGAGCGAGAGTGAAGTGCTCTAATAGGGTGATATGGTACTACAAGCTCATTAAGATAAGATGGGGCCTGATTATTTAAGACCTTGTATGTGAGGAGCAGGATTTTGAGTTCTGGATTTAACAGGAAGCCAAAACAGGAGAAATCTGCTCTCTCTTTCTAGTCCCTGTCAGGACTCTTGCTGCAGCATTTTGGATTAACTGAAGGCTTTTCAGGGAGTTTTTAGGACTTCCTGATAATAATGAATTACAGTCGTCCAGCCTGGAAGTAATAAATGCATGAACTAGTTTTTCAGCGTCACTCTGAGACAGGATATTTCTAATTTTAGAGATGTTGCACAAATGGAAGAAAGCAGTCTTAAATATTTGTTTAATATGTGCGTTGAAGGACATGTCTTGAGCACCGGGATGTTTTAGCTAAACTTGTTAAACTTCAACCTTTTATTCATACTGCACACCGACACATCCAGTGAAGGGTTAGGTGCAGTGCTGCACCAGCGTCAGGACAACAAGTTACGTGTCATCAGATATGGCTCAAGAACTCCAACATCAGCTGAGAGAAATTACCACCTTCATTTCGGTAAGCTTGAGTTTTTGGCACTAAAGCCGTCCACCTGTGATAAGTTTCAAGACTACTTGTATTATGCCGGGTGAATTCGGGTGAATAGTAGAAATGCAGCATAAACAGCATAAACAGCATAAACAGCTTGTGCTTCCTGAAAAGCTAAAGCCCCTGGTGCTGAGAACACTTCATAATGACATGGGTCATGTTGGTGTAACACACCTCACCTGTGAACAGTTTTATTGGCCCAACATGCAGTATAGAGGACTATGCAAACAAACGATGTGTCTATATCAAACAGAAGCATCCCAGTCTTCCCCAACGAGCTCCTATGGACTTATCAGTACCAGTAGTCCTTTCAAGTTGCTTTGTATTGACTACCTACACCTAGAGCAAAGTCACGGGTATGAGTACATTCTTGTTCTTGTAGACCACTTCAAACGCTTTGCTCAGGTGTATCCAACAAGGAATAAATATGGGAAAACCGCATTTGACAAAATATTCCATGAGTTTATCCCTCGCTTTGGGTACCCGGAGAAACTCCACCATGATAAGGGGAAGAAGAGTATTTGGAAACAGATAACTGATCATCTTCAGAGAAATTGTTAATTTGAAGAGTTCAGTCAGGTTTCAGAGCTCATCACAGAACACATATAGTCTTAAAAATATGAGTAAAAATATCTTAATAATAATCTTCTTATGATCTCTCACAGTGGACTCTCCCCTGGCTAGAACTCAGTGCAGTGTTCAATACTGCTGACCATAGAATTTAATTATAGAGATCAGTGCATGCCCTAACTTTAAGGCTACTGATTTTAGGGGTTTCATTTATTACTGTCTAACAGACTGCCTCACACACTACCATTACCAATAATCAATAATGGAGTGCCACAGGGTTCTGTGCTGGAACCAAATCTTTTTATTTTAGACATGAATTCTGTTTACAATCCTGTTTACATTATATGTGCTTACCTTAGGCAGTATCATTCATATATTTACATTTAATTTCAGACGTTTCAGCTTTTTCGGGGTGTGGGTGTATGGGGGTCAATGTGCACATTAATCAAATAAGTATAACCGCTACCTTGCATTTGCACAATATCTCTAAAATTAGAAACATCCTGTCTCAGTCTTGATGCATGCTCAGTCATCTGGGTAAGGAAATCCCAAAAAGTGGAAGAGGAGTGAAAGAAGCCATCTATGTCCACTGTGAGCGACCATCTTTGAACAGAGGCGGTGGTTTACGACACCAACTGTCTGCCATCTATAATCCAGTTTTGAGATCCCTTCCCAGACGCCCTGGGCCATCTGACCTCAGGAAATCACATGATAGGGTGGGGCCAGGTTTCACAATGAGCTCACCCTAAACCCTGGCTGATTGTGACCCACACCCATTTTCACACCTTGGCTCAGGTGATTAGGTAGAGGATCATCAGGGGGTCCTTTTGTCTCTCTTTGGGGGGAAACTCCCACAGGGCTTAAATCTGGGACTCCACATCATTTGAGCCTAGAACTGAAGAAGGTTCTCGGAGGAGAGGTGAAACGTCTTCAAGCAACTTAAAGAAGTCCAGACGCTTTTCTTTCCAAGCTTCTTAGAATACAATGACCTGGATGACTGAGAACCTTCACAGACAAATCCCAAAAAGTTGATTCTAATCATCTGAACACAGTGTTTATGTACTCTTGTACTCTTTATAAAGTTGGGGAAACCTGCAATCAGTCGAGACTGAAGAAGTCACTTGGATGAGTGATGAAACCTTTCTCACACTGAAAACACCACATCCAGATGAACAAGCATCAGCTTTTTTGGATCAAATCTCAGTGTGTTGCTAAAAAACTGGTTCATGCATTTATTACTTCTGGGTTGGGCTACTTTATTATGAGGCTGTCCTACTCCTTGGTAACCCTTCATTTGATCTGAAATGCTGCAGTGAGCGTACTGACAGTGACTAGAAAGAGACACGCCAATATTTTCCCCATACTGGCTTTGCTTCACTGTGTATCTGTTCAGAATCAAACTTAAAATCATTTTCCTTACATATGAGAGCTTGAATACTGGGGCCACATCTTATCTTAAAGACTGTATCATATTATCCATATCAACCAGCAGCTGGACTCAAGGACCATCAGTCAACTGAAAATGAACTTGAAATCTACTTCAAACTCCAACTAGTTCTTTGAAAAGGTGGAAAGTCTATGTAAACTCCTTTCCTAAAAACAATCTGCCAGGTTACCCTCAGAACATTTGTAGTACAGAAAGCAACACTGTCACATGCAAAAGAACATTTACCAAGGTTGAGGCAGACTGGATATTCTTCTTAGCCACAAACCTGTAGTTTGTAACAGTGGACATTTCCAGGAGGTCACAAAAGAAAGAACAACCTTAAAGAACAGAAGGCTTCACGTCTCAGCTAAGGTCATAAGTTCATAATCAGTGTTGGGGAGTAACGGAATACATGCACCGCCGTTACGTATTTAAAATACAAAATATAAGTAACTGTATTCCGTTACAGTTACCGTTTAAAAAGGTGGTATTCAGAATACAGTTACTTTGTTGAAATAAATGGATTACACTGCGGTACTTTCCTGTTTCATATTGTCGCGGGTCAGGACTGTTTGGGTTTTGTTTGACAGCTACGTTCTGTTGTTCCAGGCGGCAGCGTTACGGTTGCCATGGTTACAGGGTGACGCTCTCTCTCTCTGTCTGTGTTTGCTGGGTGAGAGAGCGCCTTTTTGTTGTTGGTGGTGTGCTAAGCTAACAGGCAGAATGCTACAGGTATAGCTTTAAAGAATGTAGCATCATAGGCAGTGTAGTCCGTGCTGCAGGGAGAATGGACTGCTGTACCCGTTATGTGTCTGTGAGCGAGGAGGGAGAAAAAGGAAAAGTTCGAGCTGTCTCCGAGCAGAAACTGGAGCTGGAAGCATGTAAATATAATAATAACCACTGCAACCAAAAAGAGAGCCTGACGAGCCCAGTTGTAAGTAAGCTATTAAGACTCGACTGTACACCGTGTTCGTGTTTTCCTCTGAAACAATAAGTTCCGTTGGAGCAGCCTTTCAACGCCTCTCTCTGTCTCTCGCAAGAAAAGTTGACCCAGACAACAAAGTAAAGCTAGTTTTCAGCTACGAGCCCGACACGAACCCGACGTATTAGCCAGAGGTCCCTTTACTACGGTTCGGAGCCGCAGACCTTCAGTAACAGTAATAAATCACACAGCAATAGTACATTCACGTAGTTGTAAACAGCATGATAATGTATTAAGTAATCCAAAGTATTCAGAATACGTTACTCTGATTGAGTAACGTAATGGAATACGTTACAGAATACATTTTGGGGCATGTATTCTGTAATCTGTAATGGAATACATTTTAAAAGTAACTTTCCCAACACTGTTCATAATTAACCAATAAGAACGAGACTGGGCAAAAGTGGCATCGATGGGAGAATTCAAGGAGAAAACCACTGCTGACTGAAAAAACCCCACCAAGACTCTTGTGAAAATATTCTGTGGACTGACGAGACAAAAGCTGAGTTTTTTTGGAAGGTTTGTGTCCCTTTTTATGTGGCATTAAATAACACAACATTTCAGACAAATAACCACACACCAACAGTAAAATATGGTGGTGGTTTTGCTGCCTAAAGACCTGGATGACTGCAGTAAATGGAACCCTGCTGTCCACCTAAACTTAAACGAGATGAAGTGTAATTGGGTTCTGCAGCAGGACAATTATCCAAACACGCCAGCAAGTCCACCTCTGAATGGCTTAAGAAAAAGAAAATGAAGACTTTGGAGTGGCCTAGTCAAAGTCCTGACTTTGATTGAGATGCTAACAGTTGAAAAAAGCAGTTCTTGCTCAAAAATGCTCCAATGGGGCTGAATTACAATGATTTTGCAAAGACAAAATTCCTCCCCAGCACTGTAAAAGACTCATTGCCAGTTATCGCAAACTCTTGAATGCAGTTGTTGCTGCTAAGGGTGGCCACTGTTTTATACGCAGGGCCATGTAGGTTTGGATTTTTGTCCCTTAATAGTAAACCCCCTCATTTACAAATTGCATTTTGTGTTTACTTGTGTTATTTTTGCCTAATATTTACATTTATTTTGATGATCTGAAACATTTAAGTGTGACAAACACAACAAATAGGAAATCAGGAAGGGGAAAAGCACTTTTTCACATCACTTTTATTTCTTTTTCTGATTATTAACTATCTAGATATTATGATATTTATATAATGATAACCTAGTATAATGTTATATATGTTATAATCAAAGGGTCTAATGCAGTTTCTATGCATTATATAACTACAATTGGAATATGTTTCAGTCAACAGGTAAGAAAAAAAAACTTGTGTCAGTGTCTTCCAGCTGGCACCACCCAGTGGGTCCGCTGTCACCAGCTCACCAGTTTAGGCATGGTGGTAATGCTAGCAGAGGACCATCTTGTGGCTCAGCTGAGGGAGCTGCTGGGGCCGCCGTTTCGGGTGGTGGGCAGACAGTCAGCCAGTCCTGGCCTCAAGTAGGAGGCTCCAGGTCACTGGCCAGGGATGGCAGACCGATGGCCGCTGTCTCTACTAACACTTTCTACTCTGCTGTAGCTACAGACACTGCACCTGGCCCGCAAGGGGCCACATGGACAAAGTGAAACTGGTGAACTAGGTGGCAATTCCAAAAGTGTCTTTGTGACCACTACCTTTTATGGAGGCCTCGTTGGAGCGCATCAGCATGGACTTTATCGGGCCATTTTACTGGAGTGCACAGGAATATCAATTTGTTTTAGCTCTTATCGAGTATGCGACACAATATCCCAAGGCAATACAATAAATACAAGCATATTTACAAAAAAACTGGGGACATGTTGAATACTTATTTACTTGCTGTACAAGAACAAAACAGGGTCTACACATAGACTTAGGGTTAGTATATATTTTAGCAGATCAAAAACAAGTACCTTACATACATTTCAACCTTACATTTACTCTGTTATGATATTTTTCTTTATGTGCTTTACAGGTAGAAATTCACTACTGGGGGCACATGTGAACCCTAACTGTAGCCTTAATCTTAGGTCTAAAGAGCCTTGAGGATAACAGTTAAATAAGGGGACACCAAGCTACATTAAGTTCCCTGTGAAGAAAAAAATAAATTACAATGTAATAAACTTTACAGAACAAACGAAAACAAAGTCTACGCAGTCCCTCGCTGTTTCACATAAATGAAGGGAATCTGAACTCTCTAAACAAAACTCTGACAAAGACTTCCATGCTTTGACCAACTGAAGCAAAGCAGAGTGGCAGGATAAAAGGGAGAGGATGGAGGGGGGAGGTGCAGTATGTACAAGGAAGTGCCAGGCTGAGCTGTTTGCTGGCTTTGTGCTTTCAGCCATACAGGAACAGTAGAAAGTGTGCAAGGACGCAAACACACTGATGTTAAACTGAATGTGATTCTCTCTCTCTGTCTCACTCACACACACACACACACACACACACACACACACACACCAGTAGATCATTGAAACACCTCAGGATTCGATGTCTATACCCGGGCACAGTGATGATGGTGAACTTGCTCCAAAGGCTCCGCTAACATAGGGAGGTACAGACTATATAATGCACTCATTCTGAGCACTCAAAGCACTTTACACAACTTGCCTCATTCACACATTCACATCTGAACTTTTTTCTATGCTTTTTCTGTGAAAGTGCTTCTAACTAACATTTACATGCATTCATACTCCGATGGATGTATTACAGAGCAACTTGGGGACATACCCAACGAAATTTGGCATGCAGACTGGAAGAGCCAGGGATGGACCCGCCAAGCTTCCCATTAGCAGATGATCTGCTCTACCTCCTGAGCTACAGCTGACCCAAGATGGCTTTCAACCATGATTTTTTCTGAACTGACTCGGAAGAAAACCAGTCCACCTGCAGCTCCTCTGCTTCACATCAGAACAACGAATATGGTGTCTTGGCTGGCTGGGGCAGTGGCACACTGAGTCAATGACAGGCTCTGCAGCTCATCCTCCGAGAAACCGTGGATGTCCAGCACATCATCATCATCCTGGTGATTGTCAAGTTCAGCTGAAGCTAGCTAGCATTCTTGCTTAGTTCTAGCTCACCCTCTTCTAACCCATCAACATACTTCATTCAGCCCAGTCAGATGCAGGTACATCAACTTGCCTTTGGATTCAGACAAACCCAAGTTCCTACACTTAGAAAGGAAAGCTTCATGCCGTGCTATAGCCATGTTTCCCAGTAATTTCTCCACAAACGTCACCCATCTTTCTAGGGTCTTGTGCTGGAGCTGACAACAAATTGCACAGGCTTCAGGTTCAGTCAATGTGTGGTCAAAACCCAGGTAAATGTGACATGCCTCATTCTGCTCTTGCTGTGGACTGCTGGCGACAGGGACAGCCATGAGATTTCTGCTTGCTTGCTTAATTTTGGTACTCATACGAAACCACAAACACTGTACAAGAAAAGCTGTAAACAGTTAGCACTCGGCAGGCAGCCCAAATACCAACTGAGTGGTGGTGTCTCAGTTGGTACCAGTAACAGTGGCAGTTAAGCTAACTGAGGGGTGACTGTGATGACACAGGTGTATAATTTGATTGAATGAACCCTGGTGCTACCCCCTGCCACTTTTCTGTGGACTTATTTTAATTCTAATATTGTATCACTTAAGTGTCTTTTCATATATTTGAGAATGGTTTCTGTAAGCCATCAATTGCCATCCGATTTTTGATCGTTTTTATTGCATTTTTATTCTGTCGCTGTCACCATGCCTTCAGCAACTGGAAACCTCTAAAATCTAATGATGTGAAATGGCAGAGTGTTCCCGTGGAGCTTGCTGGCACTGGTTGCCATCTTCCACCCACTGACATTTGTATTTTAGTACACAACAGCCAAGCTTCTTCAGCTTCATTCTATTTACGTCATCCCAGTCAGAAATACACTCACCGAGGATCTCGTTGGAACTTATCATGATCATAATCCAATACAACAATTCTGGTCTATTTTCCTTTGATCCCCACATAGACCTGGTTAGACTGTTAACAAGTGTCCCGGCTGACCCGACCTGGTCGGCTGATGCCACAATTGAGATAAAGAAACTCTCCTTCGGGTTATTTAATGTGAATTCGCTCACCAATAAGGGCTTCTACTGTGTGATCTCCTGGCCAGTCATTAAGTTTGATTTTCTTTGTTTGACTGACTTGACACCAACCCAGTGACATGGTGTAGCTTGGTTAGTTTACACCTATCAGCCCTGCGCATTTGGCCGTGGTCGCAGTGTTGTGGTAGTTTACAACAAGAAATGGAAAGGATCATCTAAAACTATTCTTCTGTACGCCTCATTTGAGTCCATCGTTTTACAAATCAGTGGGCCAACTACTCCTATATATGTTACAGTGTATTGCCTGCCCAAGCTAAATAATGACTTTTCAAATTCATTTTCTGAGTTCCTCCAATGAGTTTCTTCTGGTTTTCAATGTTATTTTGCTGGTTGACTTACATATAGACAATCTCACTAAAACTCCTAAGAGGGATTTCGTGTTCCATATCTGACCAAATTTTTAATGCCAATTTAATCTTGTTTAAGTCAAACTCTTTTCGTTCTGTGTCATATTGCAACATTAAGCACATTGACATATTTGCCTTTTCCCACGTACTCGACAGTCTCCCAAGAGACCATATCCTGATGAGATGGTGTTTTACTACACAGAAGGCTTCACCCCAAAAAGGAGCACCCCAGAACTGCCCCAACTTAAAACTAAAGGTTGTTACCTGGAAGGTCTTTATGGGCTGGGTCTGTGACCCAGCATTTTGATATATTGTTTATTTCTTTTATTAGTATGGGGAAATATTAAGTTCTTGTTTTGTATTATTAGTTAGAACTTGAGGCTTCATGTTTTGTCATTTATTGTTTGGGTTAAGCTCATCTAGCTCCCGTAAAACCCCAAGTGGTTCAGTTTTGTTATTGATCCCCTCATTTCCCCTTTTCCCCGGGCTTTGGGCTCACCTGCCCTTTGTGTTTCATGTCTCATGTGTCAAGCCCATGTTGTTTGTCTGCCTCATCATGTTTCCTGTGTTATTTTGTAAGAGTCCAGTATGTTCTTTGTTCATTGTATTTAGTTTCCCTTCCCCTGCCCTGTTATTAGGTTCATGTGTGTTAGCGGTGTTCCCGTGTGTTAATGTTCCCATTGTTGTTTATTGTGTCTTATGTGTCATGTTTCTGGTTGATGCTGTCGTGCCTGTGTCTTGTCATGTTTTCCTGTTTATTTTGAAAGTCCAGTTTTCATGTCATTGTGTTTGAGTTTACATTTCCTGTGCATCGTTATGTTCATCCTTGTCACCTCATGTGTGTATTTAAGTCCTCTGTTTTCTATGTTTCGTTGTCAGGTCGTCTGTTTGCTTCCCCAGAGTGTTTCGTTATAGTTTACTCAGTGTTCATAGTTTGTCATAGTATTTTCATTGAGTTTCTTAGTCCTTTAGTTTTCTGAGTGTTCACAGTTTTCTTAGTTTTCATAGCTTCATGCTTTTTCATGTGCCAACATCCAACTAAAGGATCGTCTTCTGTTCAGCCAGCAACTCCGCCTTTCAGTGTCTGCTTCTGGGTCCTGTAAACTAAACTTATCGGCGCACCTCGCCGTGACAAAGACTGGTCTTGTTGTTCATAAGAATATTTATCAGAACACGTGTCCCAGTATAAGGATGCTCTAAATCTCAATATCATGCAAAAATAATTAGGTCTGATGAAGGGAATACTAGGATTCTTTGTCTCTACTGAAAATCCCACTATCCAATCAGGTAATTTTCTGAGTTGACATGGAGAGGTGAGTGACGGTACATAGCTGATGGTGGTGCGTCTATGAGGTGGAATCTGTCTGTATTACTGTGCAGGTTGCAACCAAAGGTGAAATCCACATAGGAGAAGACCACTAAAGGCCACTTGAGTGTTAGTTGTCCAACAACTAGACCAGGTGATGTCATGCAACATTTACATCAAACAATAGTGCTACTGATATTAAAAAAATATGAAGGAATAAATAAGACACACATTACTGATGGACCTGTGACATTAGCTAGTTTTTATTAAATAAAAAACTGCAATTTTCTGCAGTGTAGAACCATATTGATGGGACCCAGACACAGTTTACTGATTCATTACAGAGCCTATGATCCCTTCATTGGGTGGGTGTGGCTCAGGAGGTGGTCGATTCCTAGCTCCTCTACTCTACATTTCCTGAATGGTAAGGCTGGAAGGAAGTATTTCTACACTGGAGAGAGGCTACAGTTGTGATCTACTATGGTCCACAATGGGTAGCTGTTGTGGAGATTTGGCTAGTTTAGCATTTTGCTAGAACATCCTCTTCTAGTTTGGTGAAGTCCCTATCTTCACCCACTTATCCTGGAGGTATAAGTGGGTAACTGTTCAGAGTACCCGACCTTCTTGGAGTCCCTGGGTGGGGTGCTTGAGGGTGCTCCACCTGGGGACTCTGTTGTCCTACTGGGAGACTTCAACGCTCACCTGAGCAACGACCGTGAGACTTGGAGGGGCGTGACTAGGAGGAACGGCTTCCCAGATCTGAACCTGAGCAGTGGTCTGTTACTGGACTTCTGGGCAAACCACAGTTTGTCCATAAAGAACACCATGTTCGAATATGAGGGTGTCCATAAGGACGCAGGGTGATTTTGTAATTGCATCATCAGATCTGCGACCATATGCTCTGGACATACGATTGAAGAGAGGGGTTGAGCTGTCAGCTGATCACCACCTGGTGATGAGTTGGATCAGGTGGCGGGGGAGGATACTGTACAGACCTGGTGCACCTAAACGTACAGTGAGGGTACACTGAGAATGCCTGACAGAGGCCCCGGTCTGCAAGATCTTCAATGCACACCTCCAGCAGAGCTTCAACAGCATTCAGACTGGGAACATGTTCAGCACCTCCTTGTCAAAGACACTGCACTGAGCTGCGGCTGCAAGGTGGTTGGTGCCTGTCGTGGTGGTAGCCCCCAAACCAAATGGTGGACACCAGAGGTGAAGGGAGCCACCAGGAGTCCTATCAGGTGTGGGTAGCCTGTGGGACTTCAGAGGCAGCTCAGATGCTTCTCTGAGGTTCATCACTAACTGTAAATTTCAGACTCACCACTGTGAGTTATACTCTCAGGTAGGATGGCCTGCTTTGGTAAGTCGGAGGAACTCTCATTTCTACAGTTTTATATATAAGGCGATACTTGGGTTGCTGCCTTCTTATCTATGTTCCCTGCTTGTAATGAAACATGCTGGTCAGTATTCTCTTCGTCCGCATGGTTACTTGTTGCTTTCTGTTCCATTTGCCCGAACTGAACTTGGTAAAAGAGCTTTTGTCCATTTAGCACCCTCGGCCTGGAACAAACTGCAGAAGGAAAATGACTGAATTCATTTCATTAAGTGCTTTTAAATCTAAACTACGAATCCTTGAGGCCAAGTCCATAACATGTAACTGTTTCAATTAGATTGATTGTCATTTTAACTGACTTTTTTATTTTTATTTGAATTTTATTGAATTTTATTTTATTTTTATTTGTATTCTTTCACTTATTGTTGCATGTGTGTTGTTGCTGCCTGTGTTTGAGTAATTTCTGTAACTGTGAGACATCTGCTGCTGCCTATCTTGGCCAGGTCTCCCTTGAAAAAGAGGTTTTTAATCTCAATGGGATCTTCCTGGTTAGATAAAGGTTAATAAATAAATAAATAAATGTACCGACTGTATGACTGTATACAGTCGGTATCGGACTGTAGGCGGACTGTATGAATTGAGAATAGTAGACCCAAATGCAGACACAAAAGAACGTGGAACAAAACTTGATATTAACAAAAGGTCGTTTAATAAGGCAGATTTTTTTTTAAAAAGGTGCAAGACAAAAGGCAAGGCAAACTGATGCAAAACTAAATATTAACCTAAACTGGGAGAACTAAAAAACAACATGAAGAACCCTGACATGAACCTAAACAAACCTGGAGATGAAACCTGGAAACATGGCAAGAAACAACAGATGACCTGACAAGGAATGTATGAAAACAAACACACAGGAGGTGATCAGGGGAAGCAGAAACACATGGGGAAACAGCTGACACAAATGAACATAACAACATCACAGTGGAAGAGTAAAACTAAACACAAAGAAAACAAAGAAAAACAGGAAACAAAACAGAGTCCCAAGAAGACAGTTCAGGGGACCGACCCGGAGGTCAGCAGCACAAGAGTCCATAACTAAAGAGGTCCGGAGCTTGGCCGCCTGGAAGCAGCTGACAGCCAGGAAGTGGCCAGCGACGGTGTGCTGGACATGGACAAGTAGGATGTTGACGAGCAGTCCGCGCTGGATGTGGATGTGGATGAGCAGGCCGCGCTGGACATGGACAACAACAACCCTCAGGCGGCTTGGCAGGCGGTCGATGGTGGTGTAAACATGCACAGAAATCCTCTGGTGGCTTGGCGTGTCAAGCACGCTGGACATGACTTGGCAGAGGCAGGACCATACGAGGCAGGATCAGATACGGGCGCTGGAGCTAGACCAGATGGCGCCATGGCAACAGTAGGCAAAGAAGTAGATGGTAGTGCAGCAGGCGACGGCGTGGAAGCCACAGGTGGTGGAGCAGGAGGTGGCTGAATAAACTCACAAGAGCCCTCAGCGGACGCAGCAGGTGGTGAAGCTGCAGGCAATGCAGCAGGATGCTGGATGGGCTCGGCCGACCCTCCAGCGAGAATAGGAATGGGTGCAGGCACCTGCAGGACACTAGTCACTCCCACCCGAGGAGTAGATATAGGTGCGGAGGTCAGCTGTGTCTTGGTGGGCCTCACCTCAGGGACTGGCATGGGTGGCAGAGCAGACCGGAAACCAGCCACTCCCATGCGAGGAGTAGGTACAGGTGTTTGAGAAGGCCGGGTCACAGCTGCTCTGACCTTGGACACCGGAACAGGCACCGGCAAATGCTGGGCAACTGCTGTCTCCACCCGAGGAGCTGGAACGGGTGCAGGGATCGGCAGAGCCTCAGCCAGCCAGGAACCCAGAGCAGATGTTGAATGTCTTGTGGGGGATAGGGGACCCTCCTGCCAGGGATGCTTGGAAAGTCAGGCTTACTGACTCATTGGCTCATTTCTCTCAAATCAAATACAGAGATTTGAATTTTACTGTTTTAACCTTCGTAAAAGTGAAAAAGTTTTTAAAGTTCTTTTTAAAGCTTGGGTATTTTTTATCACTCTGTAAAAGTCCTGCTCTGATCACATGAATATAAACATTTGTGTTTTTGTACCAAGGGGAACACTAAACAGACAGCAGTCATCAGCTTATGTCAGTGGACGATGACACATTAGTTCAGGAGTATGACCAGGAGCATCCTTCTCACTTTTAACTGATGCACCACAGAGCAGATTGTCAGTGTAGAGTTGCACAGAAACAGCCACAAGTGCAAAACACTTAAACTATAGCATTTACCACCACACGGTGTATTAAAAAGAAAGGAGATTTTTGGCCAAACCAACAAAATCTTTGCTCATCACATAATTTAGTTCCTTTTCCCAAGATTAATTTAAAGTTGAACAGTTGGAAACAATGGAGGAAAACACATAGAGCGTATCTATTTGCAATTGGGCAGAACTAAAAACTAAAAATACCAGCTGTGCAGACATACAGAGCTATCCAAAGAGAAGATTTTGGAAGGGAAATGGGCAAATTAAAATCAGTTGTTTTTTAATGAGCAGTCACAGAACACCCTGTAAAACCTAGACATGAACTATTACATGATTAAAAGTGTAAAATGAAAAGCAAGCAACTGAATATGGCATGTGATAATAAAAAAACACGTTAGTGTCTTTGTGTACTTAGAAAATAGAGTTTAACAAAGTTTTACTAAGTCAGCACACCAGTTAAAAATAACTTCTTTTTAATTGACATTTAGGAATCACTGTACAATACCATCAACTTCAGCAATTTGTTACTACATGTATTTTTCTTTTTTTCCTGTTTTTAAACAACTAAAATATCCATACAAAAGGAATGAAAGAAGAAAAAAAAGAAGCAAAACAGAAAGAAAAAAAATAAAATAAAAATACAAAAAAAAGGCATGTAGGGAGTTTTTGTTTCCATTAATATAACTAATATATCCTCTAATAGTTAACACAGTCAAAATCAAAATCTGGCCTGCATGTTTTTATATAGTCCATCCATTTCTTTCATCATAGTTCACATCTGCTGTCTCCATCATGCAAATGTCCATTGTGATGTCCATCCACATGTTCATAGTTGGGCTCTCAGAAGAAAGCAAGTTTTTGTGATAGCTCTTTTTGCCTGCTGCCAGTAAAATATTAAACAAATATTTATCGTTCTTTGTCCATCCGTCTGGCATAAGTCCAAAAAATAGAAAAATAACATAACATAAAAATAACATATTAAATAGCAGACAATTTAAGTTTATATTGCTATACTATAGCTATAACTACATTAATGGTGATTAGCCATAGCAGATACTTTTGGAGAGACTGTTTCATTTAATCAGCAACAAAATGGGCTCAACCAGATCTCGTGGAGAAAAGTAAGACTCAGTTAAAATAGCTACTGAATATATGCTGTTTACGTTATCTATGTCACATTCTACTGTAATGAGTAATAATAAGAGAATCGGTAACAAATGAATAAAACTGATGCATTTATCTATTTGTGTCCACTGTCCCCTCATCCTTCTCTAAGATAAGTAACTTCAGAACAAGTAGTGCACAAAAACACCTCAGGCTAAATGGCTGTTTTAAGGGTGACCTATTTCCCAGAAAGCACCATGCCTCCCATTTTTGTGATGGATGCTTTTAGACATCCTTTCCCCCGTCCCCTCACTTGCTCATGGATGAGAACAGTTGCCAGTGTGTGCTTGGATGCTACAGTGTGCCACACTGTTGCCACCTGGCATTATTTTAATTCACAGGAACACAAAAGAGGAGAATGAGTGCAAAGATTGGACAAAGACTTGTTTACACACAACCTCTTTTCTGGCATTTTCTGAGATTTTTTTTTCATTGGGGTAGCAAAGCACAGGGTAGGTACAAGAAGAAAACAGGTCAGATTGGTAAAAGTGGTTTAGGATTAGGCATCAGATATAGAGATTGAAAATGTGACGTCACTCAGGGGTAAAACCGCAAAGGATTCTGGGAACTCGTGGCAAGAGGTACTAGCGCACGCAGGCTTTCAATTGAAATCAGTTACACAGCGATAAAAAGAAACACAAAAAATGTCAAGAAGCTGTTGTATTATTAACTGCAATAGCCAGTCGCATGACAGCCACGGGAAGCCGACGGGTAAAGAGATCGGTTGTTATCGGATTACGTCGTTGAAGAGAAATTGTTCGAGCCATGTTTCCGAAGTAACAAAGACGCGACTGGATTGCAGCCATTCAAAGATCAAATATAACGTCCCAGAACACTCCAGCTCACAGGTTAGTCTGCTCCAAGCATTTACACGAAGGTCAGTCTGCTGTTGTAGTTAATGAGTCATTTTCATAACATAATTGGTGATATAGGTTACAAGCAAGTCTGGCGCTGAACAGAAATTGTCGCGCTATGCTCCTTTGTTTATTGTGCATAAATAGTGAATTGTCCTGACACAATATTGCGTTTCGCTTCTGTTATTATGGTACATTGACAAAAACATATACTTTTATTCACAGGATAAAACAGTTGTTTTGTATCACTAATTGCCCAGTACGATTACAGCATACAATATTATTGTCACTGCTACATTTCTGTGATGCTACCAGAAATTATTTCCACTGCTAATTAATTACCGTTGAGCTCAAAGGTCCTATTAATAAACGGTTAACGAATGTGTATTTATGACGACGATTTGTGAGACTGGTAAACTTATGATACGTACGATGGTCTTTC
This sequence comes from Mchenga conophoros, assembly GCF_057382185.1. NCBI lineage: Eukaryota > Metazoa > Chordata > Actinopteri > Cichliformes > Cichlidae > Mchenga > Mchenga conophoros. The sequence continues at coordinate 1,121,465 of NC_140534.1, read as the reverse complement.
GTTCTACACGGTGCATTTCAAGGTCCTGCACCCATCCGTCGGTAAACTGTACCTGGGCTTGTTGCAGTGACCTGAAGTTACTAAACTTCATGAGTGTGTGCACTCACTCCAAGAACCGTATAATTATAAATATGAGCGTGGTGAAAGTTGGGCAGCACGCTAACATCTTTTGTCCCTCTGTGTGCTCGTAAGGGTCTGACCCTTTCACTCCTTTGATTTTTTCCTCGTATCTTTTCTTTGACTTTTCATCAAGTCTGTCTTTGTACGGACCGGCATTGTACACGTTTTGTACATAACATTTTGGGGGGCAAAGAAAGAGCAAGAATTTATTGGAACCGAAGAATGAACGTTTTGTGGTGCTGCAAATGCTTGCATTTGATGCGGTACTTGGATTGTTTTGCCACGAGTTACCGGCATGCAATGCGCGAAAGTCACGTGGTCTGTCAATCTCTATACTGAAGAAACGTAAGGTTTAGGTCAGGGCTTTGTGTCTGTGGTAGTGATGTGTCGGTCACAAACGAAACGGCTCTTAGAGCCGGATCTTTGACATGAACGACGTGAGCCGGCTCCTTATCACGAGCCGTCACGTGTTTTTTTTTTTCTTACTCTCTCTCTCTCTCTCTCGCACTTTTTTCCCGCTTCATTCTGCACGCCAGCCTTGTGCTTTGCGCTGGGCAGAGGGGGGAGGGGCGGTAGTTACACTCACAGTAGCACAGGAACAGAGCGGGAGGGAGAGAGAGAGAGCCAGGGACAACAAGGTCACATTAGAAAGGTATAGTAATCATCCACAACTATTTTCAGTTGCAGATGATAAAGGATTCAGAAAGTTTATTCATGCAGGTCCATATGACAGAGAATGTGCATGTTCTTTTTGTTTTCATATTTTAATTTATATTTAATTGTGTTGTGGTTTGCAGTGTTTTGTTGCTTCATTTGTTTAAAAGGAAAAAGCTGAAAATTTAAATAGTTATTTAAATAGTTAATAGGTGTAGTAATTTAATAGGTGAAATGTAAATAGTTGTTTTTTGTATTATATGATTTATTTATTACATTTTATGTGGAGTGAATAAATAAAAGTATATTTACGGTGAGTGCTTGTGTATAAATACACAAACCATACACACATGCTTTCAATCGTGTAGTTTAAGTGATCTAGGCAGCTCTGTTTTGGAAGTTCAGTTTATGCTAGAAATGCGTTTTGGAGTTTGTACGTGTTTTGTCTCAAGGGCCACCACATATATTTATATATAAACATATATAAATAAAACCACTTTTTTTTACATTAGTAATTCCTTTAGTGCATAATTTTATATTATTGTTAATAATAAATTAATTAAAGCAACAAAACAACCTGAAGAGCCGGTTCGGAGCCGGAAATCCCATCACTAGTCTCTGGTTTGGATGACCCTTGACATAAGTGAAAAAAAATCTCAAAGCTGCAGTATACACTCTAACTTGGGATTTAAGGAGTCACAAAGAAAAGAGAACTAGGAGCACAGAGCTCTGTCCTCAGTCCTATCTAGCAACTCTAGTACAAACACTTACTATGAGCTAAATCATCCTTTGGTCTGTGGATAGCATTACTTTGGCCTCCAAGGAAGCTCTGAGTCATTTTTGACTGTGATGACCATTTAATGCCAATAAATCTCTAGAAGTTGCTGCTTTAATTTGCACATGTTAATCATGTTAAAGTTGACTGATGCTGAATAACTGGTCTTCCCTTTACTTCTTAAATACAAAAGCTTTGCTTTTTTATTTCCTTACTGACAGTTTATCCTAAAAGTTTATCCATGAAAAGCATCCAGTTGATCTGAAACACCACGGCAAGAGTATGAATGAAGTATGAAGAAACTAGGAAGAGCAATTATAATTTTCATATTCTCCCGCTACTTTCCAGGGAGAAATATCACTTCAAAATTCCTCTATTCACATACAAAGCCTTCAACTGTGAGGTTTCGCCACAGGACGTTATCCCTGGAGACAACTTTCGATATTTCGCCATTAAAGACTAAACTGCTGTAACTCAAAGATACTTTTTTACTTTTACTTTTTTTTTTACCTTATGTCTAAATTTTGTTTTGCCACGTTTATTATATTTTATTGCTGTTATTGTTCTTGTGTTATTGTAAGGTGACCCTGAGGGTCTGAAAGGTGCCTATAAATAAAATGTATTATTATTATTATTATACATTATCTATGTCAACCATATTCTAAATGCAACAGGAAGTCAGTCATTTTGAATTTAATGTGTAATTTTAGCAGCATTTTTCACTAATTTCAGGCACAAACACCTCCTAAGGATTTAATTAGATCAACGTGATCTTCAGTGAGTACAATTTAAAGACCTTGGTGACATTATATTTCGAAGCTTTTGAGTTTTCATCGAAAGGATGATAGTCCTTTCATCGATAGTCATGGCAGCCCACCAAACTTAGATGGATAGATGCATCCAGCATAAATCTGGAGACATCTATGTGCCAACATTAGGTAGGGCCAAATATTGGCAATAGGAATTCACAGTAGGGTATAATCAGTGTTGGTCAAGTTACTTGAAAAAAGTAATCAGTAACTAATTACTGATTACTTCCCCAAAAAAGTAATCCCGTTACTTTACTGACTACTTATTTTCAAAAGTAATTAATTACTTAGTTACTTTTTAAAAACACGATTTACAACCTGAATAGGTGATAAAGCGATAGATCTTTCAGCCCAATTCTACTTTTTCTACATAATCAATCATACAAAATGTAATCAAATGGAAAAGTCTCTTTTTTAAACTTGTTTTATTAGTTTTAATCTTTTAACTTTATGCATCAAGCAAACATTTAATTATATGCAACATTCTCTGACTGGAATAAATTAGTTTAACATTTAAACCTATTTTCTGCACATTCCAGCTCATAAAATAAAATATTTTTTGTGTTTACACTCAGTCTTTCAAATAGATGCAAGTAAAACACAGCAGAAAATAAATAAAGTCAAAGACTCAGCGGTCCTGTTGCTCTATTTTCACCTGTAAAGCAGGAGTGCGGTAGGCGGAGGGTTACCCTGGTGCAGGTGTGCCGCGGTCAGTTGAAGAATCCATGACTTTCTCTGTGAGGTTCCCATTACGTCGTAGCTACTCGGTGCTCGCTTGGAAGTTTAGGGGGGTTTTTTTCGCTGTAAAAAGAAGTTTTCTTCCCACGCACGATGGACGCTAATGTTTTTGTCACTTTTTATGGAATCAAACTCAAAGTAAGGTCAGTACTTCCACGCTTTAAACGCTGCACGCTCATACTCTCTCCCACACTCGATATATGATCCATTGTTGATCTGCACACAGCTGTTGTCACTAACGGCGCACTCGCTTACGTCACTGTCATGAGACATTCTCGCAAAAAATCACGGTTTTAGTAACGCAATAACACAGCGTTCCTACGGGAAAGTAACGGTAATCTAATTACCGTTTTTGCAATAGTAATCCCTTACTTTACTCGTTACTTGAAAAAGTAATCCGATTACAGTAACGCGTTACAAGTAACGTGTTACTGCTCATCTCTGGGTATAATCAACATCCAATCTACAGGGTGGGCCATTTATATGGATACAGCGTAATAACATGGGAATGGTTGGTGATATTAAAGTCCTGTTTGTGGCACATTAGTATATGTGAGGGGGCAAACTCCTCAAGATGGGCGGTGACCATGGTGGCCATTTAGAAGTTGCCCATCTTGGATACAACTTTTGTTTTTTCAATAGGAAGAGGGTCATGTGACACATCAAACTTATTCGTAATGTCACAAGAAAAACAATGGTGTGCTTGGTTTCAACGTAACTTTATTCTTTCATGAGTTATTTACAAGTTTCTGACCACGTATAAAATGTGTTCAATGTGCTGCCCATTGTGTTGGATTGTCAATGCAACCCTCTTCTCCCACTCTTCACACACTGATAGCAACACCGCAGGAGAAATGCCAGCACAGGCATCCAGTATCCGTAATTTCAGGTGCTGCACATCTCGTATCTTCACACCATAGACAATTGCCTTCAGATGACCCCAAAGATAAAAGTCTAAGGGGGTCAGATCGGGAGACCTTGGGGGCCATTCAACTGGCCCATGACGACCAATCCACTTTCCAGGAAACTGTTCATCTAGGAATGCTTGGACCTGGCACCCATAATGTGGTGGTGCACCATCTTGCTGGAAAAACTCAGGGAACGTGCCAGCTTCAGTGCATAAAGAGGGAAACACATCATCATGTAGCAATTTCAAATATCCAGTGGCCTTGAGGTTTCCATTGATGAAGAATGGACCCACTATCGTTATCCCCATATACCACACCAAACCATCACTTTTGTTGTTCCAGCAGTCTTGGAGGGATCCATCCAATGTGGGTTAGTGTCAGACCAATAGCGGTGGTTTTGTTTGTTAACACCATTCACATAAAAGTTTGTCTCATCACTGAACAAAATCTTCTGCATGAACTGAGGGTCCTGTTCCAATTTTTGTTTTGCCCATTCTGCAAATTCTGTGGCCGATCTGGGTCATCCTCGTTGAGATGCTGCAGTAGCTGGAGTTTGTAAGGGTTCCATTTCTGAGTAGCTAATATCCGCCGAAGGGATGTTCGACTAATGCCAGTCTCCAGTGACATGCGGCGAGTGCTACAGCCACTGATGTTTCTTCATTAGTCACAGTTTTCTTGCGTCCACATTTTGGCAAATCCAACACTGAACCAGTTTCACGAAACCTAGCAAGCAGTTTGCTAACTGTAGCATGGGAGATGGGTGGTCTCGTAGGGTGTCTTGCGTTGAAATCTGCTGCAATGACCCGGTTACTGCGTTCACCAGATATCAACACAATTTCGATCTGCTCCTCACGTGTTAACCTCTTCGACATGTCAATGGCTGTGAACAAAGAGAAACTTGTAAATAACTCATGAAAGAATAAAGTTGCGTTGAAACCAAGCACACCATTGTTTTTCTTGTGACATTACCAATAAGCTTGATGTGTCACATGGCCCTCTTCCTATTGAAAAAACAAAAGTTGTATCCAAGATGGCCGACTTCTAAATGGCCACCATGGTCACCACCCATCTTCAGGCATTTGCCCCTCACATGTACTAATGTGCCACGAACAGGACTTTAATATCGACAGCCATTCCCATGTTATTACGCTGTATCCATATAAATGGCCCACCCTGTACATGAAGCATAGCTGAGGGAGGATCCAGAGTCACCTGATCCAACTATATGCTTTATCACAAAGAAAAGTTTTAAGCCTAATTTAAAAGTGGAGAGGGTGTCTGTCTCCATAATCCAAACTGGAAGGGTTTTCAGAATCAACTCTATTCTGGATTTAACAGGGAGCCAAGGAGGAGGAGCCAATTTCTCCTGAAATATGCTCTCTCTTTCTAGTGTCTTCCTGCAGCAATTTGCGAAAGCAATCAACTGAAGGCTCTGTGGGATTTTTCATTTTAGAGATATTACTTAAGTAGCAGAAAGTCTAATATGTTTGTTTAACATGTGCACTGAAGGACATATCCTGGTCAAAACTGACTCTTATCTGGCTTCATGGACAGATAGAGCTGGGTGTCATCTGCATAGCAGTGTAAATGTATGCTATGTCTTCTAATGATGCTGCCTAAGGGAAGCATGTATAATGTAAACAGAATTGGTCCTAGCACTGAACCCTGTGGAACTCCATAATTAACCTCAGTGTGTGAAGAGGACTCTCCATTTACATGCACAAACTGGAGTCTATTAGATAGATATGATACAAACCACTGCAGCACAGTACCTGTAATACCTACAGCATGTTCTAATCGCTCTAATAGGATATTATGGTCGACAGTATCGAACGCTGCACTGAGGTCTAGCAGGACAAGCACAGAGATGAGTCCACTGTCAGAGGCCATAAGAAGATCATTTGTAACCTTCACTAAAGCTGTTTCTGTGCTGTGATGAGCTCTGAAACCTGACTGAAACTCTTCAAATAAACCATTCCTCTGCAGATGATCTGTTAGCTGTTTGACAACTACTCTTTCAAGGATGTTTGATATAAAGGAAGGTTGGAGATTGGCCTATAATTAGCTAAGACTGCTGGGTCTAGAGATGCTTTTTGAGTAAAGGTTTAACTACAGCCAGCTTGAAGGCCTGTGGTACATAGCTGATCATTAGAGATAGGTTGATCATATTTAAGATCGAAGAATTAATTAATGGCAGGACTTCTTTGAGCAGTTTTGTAGGAATGGGGTCTAAAAGACACGTTGATGGTTTGGAGGAAGTAATTATTGAAGTTAACTCAGAAAGATCAATTGGAGAAAAAGAGTCTAACTTAACATCAATGGTACTAAGAGTAGCTGTAGATAATATTACATCTGTGGGATGATTACTGGTAATTTTTTCTCTAATGATAAAAATGTTATTTGTGAAGAAGTTCATGAAGTCATTACTAGTTAACGTTAAAGGGATGGTTGGCTCAACAGAGCTCTGACTGTTTGTCAGCCTGGCTACAGAGCTGAAGAGAAACCTGGGGTTGTTCTTATTTTCTTCAATCAGTGATGAATAGTAAGATGTTCTGGCTTTGCGGAGGGCTTTCTTATAAAGCAGCAAACTATTTCTCCAGGCTACATGATGATCTTCTAAATTAGTAAGACTCAATTTCCACTCCACCAGAACACTACTCTGTGGGAGTAACGTACTTCAGTCATATTGATCCAGGTGGAAGGTTAGGAAAATAAAACATTCATGCCAGTCGAAATAATGACCCATCTTTCTTCTACAACCTATTTTCATTAGAGTGCAATTCAACCAACATCATCAGTGCTGGACACTTCAATACAGTTATCAGTCCCACACTCGACCGGTGACACTCACCTGGTAGCTTAAGACTTTGGTGTTCCACAGATATCATAAAACAATATATGAATCATTATGGTCTCAATGACAGCTGGAGGAAAAACAACCCTTCATCCAGAGACTTATTTTTCCATCAATCCCTCTCACGCATTGCTTTCTCTGTCTCAGTAACTCCCTTACAACAATCCACTCAATCATACTTAGTGAATGGGATTTTTCAAAACACTTTCAATATTATTAATATATTTAAAACCTTTTATAGCCAGCTATACTCTTCTGACCACAACCCAAAGTAGAAAACTTTCAATGAAAACTTAGATTGACCCAGACTTTCCAAACAGCAAGCAGACATGTTGAATGAACCTGTTACTATAGATGAACTCCATAAAGCACTTAGTAAATGCCAAATATGAAATCACAATGGATTTCCGGCACAATTTTATAAATACTTCTGCCAAATCATGTTGTCATGATCCCACAGAGTAATGACACAAATAATACCAAGCGATATTATGACTCTCCAACTAAAAACTAACCAACATATCGCTCTCTCTCATTAATAAACACAGACATTAAAATAATCACTAAAGCTCTAGCTACTAAAAAAGAAAACGTTACCCAAACATGAATACATCCAGAACTCTCTGCCCCCCTCTCACGGACAATAACCATATCCAACTTCTTAATAGCAATGAACTGGTCTGCATTGGTGCATCATATCTTTATTCTCTTCCCCCTCCTGCCCCCCCCCCCTCTTTCTTAAATAGATAACTATCATATCTGATATCATATCTCACAGTACAATAATATTGAATGGGTTGCATTGTTGTATTTTGTCATGTTTCTCAGGTCTTTGTCTGAATTTCTACGAACATTATTGCTAAGGATTGTCTTATTGCATTGGAGTCACACTGGGTTAAATATGTACACTTGGGTTTTAAGGGATATTTATTATTTTCTTCTTTTTTTTGGGTTGTATGGAAGCCCCAGACGCAATTTCTTGACAATGACAATAAATAAATAAATACCTAAATACCAAAATCAAACCAGCTTCATGAAAACCTGAAATGACAGATTAATCAACTTCATAACTTACCTCTAAACACCATACCATAATAATCATGCTAGCATTAGATGCAAAAGAGGAGTTTGATAAAGTTAACTGGACACTTCAACCTACACAGACTGGCTTTTGGACGCTCAGAGAAAAACACTGTGCACTTCACCCAGGTAAATATAGCACAAAACCAACTCAACGTGTATTATTGTAGGCTCTGCCTTACAATGCAAAGCGCCTTGAGGCGACCGTTGTTGTGATTTGGTGCTGTATGAAAAATTGACCTCAACCATTTGTCAGTTTTAGTCTCTCTTTCCTACATTTCTGCACTAAAAAAAACAAACTACATTACAATTAGTGTAACTCTGACGGCCTGGTGGAATGCAAACAAAATGTCCAATCTATAATCAAATCCAGGATTACCATAACAAATAATCCACTACTTCCCTCCAGATTAACTGAAGAGACCATGAAAATCACTCACCCCAGAAAAATAACCTCCAAACTACAATTTTCCAATATTGATGTATCTATCATGTGTTGTATATCATCATACAAATGGGGAAGTGACCTGGAGTACTCTTCCAGCGCTGACCTCTGGACAGAAATGTGCAGTAACATTTTGTGACCAAAAATGCACACTTACTATTTACACTTTATAAAACAATTCACAGGACCCACCTCAAAGGAAAATGTTTCAAATGGCTTTGGGTAGCATTGCCACTCGTTCACAGTGCGCTTCAGGGAGCTCAGGCAATGACTTTCACACCACATGGGTGTGTCACCCAGTCCTATAGTTTACATGGCTGTGACTGAGAGATTATCCAGAATCCCTGCATCTCCAACACTGTGCTTCATTGTAGGCTGAAACCATGCACATGTCCACATGTTTTGAATACTACAGTATGTTTTAGTTAAACAAATAAATACCTTGGCCCCACCTTGGAATTCCTTTTTAATGTATTGATTAGTGTTAACTTATTTTAATTCATTTTTTTATCCTTTCTCCCTTTTTTCTTCTTTTTTCCCCTCTTGCTGATTTCTCAGCATCTGTGTGGGTTAGACCGAGACCACATGCGGACCAAGTGATTTAGGAAGGCAAGCCAGGTCACCAATGTAGATTCATCATCAACTAGATCAGTGTCCTTCTCCCCTAATAAACAGGCTCCCTCCTTAGGGTCTGGGGGCAACCCGAGGCAGTGCTAAGTCATCTAGAACAGAGCAGTGCAGTACCACCTCCCGGTGGGACATGCCCGGAACAGCTCACCCAGAGGAGCCCAGGAGGCATCCTTGTCAGATGACACACCTCAACTTCCTGTTAAAAGGGAGTTTTTCCTTCCCACTGTCGCCAAAGTGCTTGCTCACAGGGAGTCATATGATTGTCGGGTTTTGCTCTGTATGTATTATTGTAGAGTCTACCTTACAATATAAAGCAGCTTGAGGCGACCGTTGTTGTGGTTTGGCGCTGTATAAATAAAACTGAATTGAAAATTGAATTGAATTAAATGTTAGTAGTAGTAATAGTAATGGTGATGGTGTTATTACTGTGGTTATTATCCTCGTAGCCAACAAACATGACATACAACACATATACATGTTTTGGCTTTGTTCTTTGTGTTTTCATCTTTTCCAGTTGCCTTCTTTCTTGTTTCTGTCTATGCACACCTTTTCCTGTTTTATGTTCATACAATGTCCAACGAAAGAAGAGAATGACATGGGAGAGACAATAATTAGTGTAAATAACAGAGTTCAGGTCCATCCCTATCTGTCAGATGGTCATACAGGCAAACACAAGCAAGCATGCATGTGCACACTCATATTTACACATACAAACACTTTGGTTTCTCTGGCAACCGCTACGGGAATCTTTGCCCAGCCTCTCCTCCACAGGAACAGCTCCTGTGTTGGCAGCTCTCACAGATAGTTGCAACATTGTGTCAACATTGAACTTTTCTCATAGCTTTGCTGTATGATGCTTTTAGGGGGCCTTGCTCACATTCGCTGTGTGGCAACATCATGGCAGGTCAGTGAGGCTCTCATATTTGATGACAATGAGGATGGATTAGATGAGGACGTTTTAGAAGCTGAAGTTGACACGGAATATAATCTGACCCGACCAAGAAAGGATTGATGAGGAGGAATCCAGTGATGAAGAGAATGGCCATGCAGAGGTTGATCTCACATTCAAGTGAAAGAATGGGAACTTATCCCCACCCGAGAATGAAGGTAGGCTTTCAACTGAAACTGTCATCAGGACTGATGACATCACATCCTGCTTTGAACTGTTCTGGACTCAGTCCTGAGTCAAAGCCATACTGGTAAACTTGACCAACTTGAAGGGGAAACAGCTTTACAAAGATGATTGGGAGGAGGTAAGTCAGAAAGACATCAACGCATGCATGAGTCTTTGATTTGAGTGGTGAGTACAGATCCAGAAATGACTCTACCAGCAGTTTATGGGATGCAGAGTCCACTCGGACAATTTTTTCAGGCCATCATGTCACTCCAGAAAATGTACATGTTGTTACGGGTGATTTGCTTTGACAGATACAAGACCAGGTCGTGGTCAACAAGACAAAAATGGCTGTGATGAGAGAAGTTCAGTTGGTTCGGTCTGGTTGCTTTAGGGGACACTGCCCTTTCAAACAGTATATGCCAAGCAAGCAGTGTAAATGTGGCATAAAGGTTTTGCAACATGTGATGCCAGGATGTGTTATGCTTGGAACATGTAGGTTTATACTGGGAAACCCACTGATAGTGTTGGTGAAAGAACCAGGAGAGGTTTGTGGTTCTGGAGACTGATTGGAGGTCTCAAGGGACAGTTCCTCCATCTCCTATGCTCTTAGTCACAAGCTGAGTCAGAAGGCAGTATGGTTTGGGGATAATTTACTCTTTACACAAATAGGTGTAAAAGTAACGCAGGTGTTACTTTATGTGACTGTATAAAAACTTGAAATGGTTTCAAAACAAATATTGATGCAAACTTTCAGCCACAGTGGTCTCTGATGATCAGTTTACTATGTTTCAACTGATCCTTCTTAGAGTGAAAATAATCCAAAAGTTAAACTCAGATTAATGAGACATGCAGAAACTGTAAAGTTCACAAGAACATAAGTTGATACAAAGATCTAACACAACAAGTGGTGATAATGTATCTATTGTTATAGTTTTTTATGATGAGTCTTAATGGAATGGTTGTTTTTGAAATTGTTTAACACCAAATGAACACAACGTTCAATAGCTTATCCCACATAACCTCTCCACTCTCCTATTTTATTTGTTTATGTCTCATGCTTTTATGATTCTGTAAACTTCTTGCTTTTATTCTACTGTGTACAGCAACCTTCAGTGTTTTGAAAGGCGCTTTCAAATAAAATGTATTATTATTATTATTATTAACGTGAGGGTTAACGGTGCCTCCTGTGCAGAAGCAGAGTTTCTCTTTCTAGTAATCTTTGAGTACAATTCCAACACGTCCCACTAGTTTTGGTTTTTAAAGTCTTTGAAATCTTTTCTTCTGTACTGTGTAGCTCTTGAATTTCTTCATGATACTTTAAGAGAAATAATTCTGTTGACAACCAACAAGTCCAAAAGTAACAATAAATACTTCCTAAATCACCCCGGAGTGGTTCCTATCTCCTTTCTGCTCTACCTGAGCACTTTATAGAGCCTGCCTCATTCACACAAGCACTTTCTGTCTATGCTTTTTTCTTCTAACAGTCACCCACATTCATACTCCAGTGGACGCATCAGAGAGCAACTCGGGTTTAGTATCTTACCCATACAGACTGGGAGCTGCCAGGGATCAAACCACCAACCTTCTGATTAGTAAATGACCTGCTCCATTGCACAAGCCAGAGCCAAGCTTAAAACACCTGGTGGTGTTTCCCAGGTGGTCCATCATTCAAGTTCTAAGCAGGCCCAACCCTGCTTAGCCAATGAGATAGGGCGAGCTCACAAACAGCCAGTGATGTTCTCTCCAGAACATCACTGGCTGTTTATTCTTATAATGAAGACATGTCCCATAATGTCACTGTGTTTACAGATTTAGGTCAGCTCCACATGAGCAACAACTGGGCCATACACACGGATACACACATGCACAAGCACACAGCTGGACAAACAAAGCCGGAATGACAACAACAACTAACGCGATGCCATTTTGAAGAGGGAGAGCCCGGCTACATGCCACAGCATCAGCAGCTCATGTTTAGCATTTAACAACAGTACAAAGTACATGAACACACACTGATGACAGGGAACGCGGGTGCATGCAAAGACAAGTGCGTCAGACTTTTGGGCTAAACCTTTAATAACACTGTCAATATTTTCAATCATGCTTAGGCTATTAAACATGTCTTGAACTATTTTTAGTCCCCTCAAAGAATACTAAAAATACCAAAAAAGATAACACCTGGTTCATTATCATAGACTCTTTTGTTGCAATAAAACACAGTGTGTATAATAAGGTTAAAGCTATAATTGTATTTCTCACATCAGATTAGAACCTTGACAGTTTGAATCAACCATATTTTGTTAAATATTCATGTTTCTCAAAGATAAATGAGTGTGCATAAAAGTCAACCCTCTGCCTGTCTTATCATATGGGACTTTCCAAAAAAATGTCATCAGTGCCAGTTTAGACAGACGATTCCAGTGATCCCAGCTCCAGCCCAGAGAGTTCAGTGCAGCATTAAGTGCAACAAGCATTTCCACAGCGAAGACCCTTTGTGTGGCAGACAAGGACACACATTTCAGACCATAAGAAAGGGCACAGCAGGACACAGAGCTGCTGGCCTTTTCTGGCTCTCTCTGCATGACTAAAGCATCCGGCAGCCGGCCCACCCAAATATATTAGTACTGCACCGTCACTGTCAGTGGGTGTCAGCTGAACAGCTGGAACGACATGCTCTCACGCAAAGCGTACCCAGTCCCATCCAATCCGGAATAACACACTACCACTTACCTGTGGTGGAGTGCAGACTTTCCAAACTCCAATAGCGAGACAGGACCCCCCTCAAAGTGCCGCCCAAGCTGCCTCCTCCTCCTCCACCTCCACCCTTGCATACACCCACTCCGAGACCTCCGTCCACCATGCCGTCCACCCCTCTGCCTGTTGGGCTCCCGCCGTCTGATTCAGAGCCCGGTGACAGCCCAGAGCTGCCACTGCCGCTACTACCACAACTGCCCCCTGGCAGCGGCACGCCCCCCTCCGAGCCCTGCTGAGTCCGCATCCCTGTGTGGAAACCCAACAACAAGGGGTGGAGGGAAATGTAAAAGGGGAGTGGAACTAAGAGAAAATAAAGAAAATGAAGAGAAGCGGCTAAGTAGATGGTTTATTCTCCTGGCAAGCGGACAGCACAATGGAGGAGGAGGATGAGGAGGAGGAGGAGGTAGCCTTTTGGCTGGTATCTGCTGCGGTATTTGCTGAGGTAAGCTTCAGCTGTCAACTTCCCGCTTTCTCCTCCCATGCACAGAATAGAAGAGCCGTAGCAGCGCTCCACTCCACCCTTGGATTCTCTGCTCCCCAGTGATACAGCGCTCGTCTCCTCTCTTTCTGTTCCTGCTTCTCTTGCTCTCTTTATCAATTTGAACGCTGCTTCGCTTCCTTACATTAAATCACACAGTCATCTCCCTCTCCCCCTATCGCTCACTCTGTTTCCAGGCTCACATCAGTAGGGGTCCTGCAGGGGGGTTTCTGCATCTCGATCGTGTCATTTGCCTGCTACAGATAGCCTGGATGGCTCACTAATGGTGCAGAATCCATTAAGGTTTCCCTCCCGCAGTCTTATATAGTCCCCTGCTCTCCAAAACATACGACAAAGCAGAAACATATGCACATGCACACACTCTATATTCTGTTGGTTTTCAGGAATGATTTTTTTAAGCCAAACTGGGTTTCCTACCATTGTAAATAAGGCATAGTATACACATGATGCTGTTTAATATAGAGAGTTATATCAGAGGTGTGAAACAAACGGACCCTGACTGAACAGGTCAGAACTGTTCGGTCCAAAGACTGAAAACTGCAGAGACACGCTTTCTACTTACACCAAAAAGGAAGTGCAACATATGAAATAACTACAAGAAATTTGCAGTAATTACCAAGTATTTCATATATCAATACTAAATCATTAGTCTCCATAGTAGACTGAAAGGGCTCAGTATCTTTTCATTTGTAACTGTAGTGTCTATTGATACTGCGTTTAAAGTTCCCTGAACAAAAATGTAAATAATCCACCTGTTTAGAGGATACTTGCACCAAAACCCCAGCGATGTCCATTTAAAAGGAAGACAGAGTGGGCTGGGTGACAGGCCAGCTCAAGCTCCTGCAGTGAGGGCACAGCAACTGTTGCATGTGAACATCATTTCTTTTATTTTTATTTATTTGACCCAAAAGTTCCCTTTAAAGAGATCAAACTGTGACCTTTTGAGCATAATTAATGCATTTATATCCTAATAATAGCAGAGTCTAGAAAAAAACCCAACATAAACAGATTTTTCTAAAGATCAAACCAAACTTCAGATGATAATATTGTGCAAAAATGTTTTAGGTCATTTGAAACTGCAGCTTCAAATTCAGCGATAAATAAAATAAAACATTCATTTGCGAGATTCCTTGAGTCGAGTAAGGGTCTCGTGACTTCAGAATGACCTGAATGATTCTGTTGCATCCTCATATGTACATGAATGATTACCAACCCAACACTGACACATTTCAAACTAAAGACAAGGTAAAATCAGACATCACTGGATGTGGTACCTGGTCTCAGAGTTCAGTGCTTTGACCCAACAGCCTGTGTAAACAATTCAAATGTATCAGTGACGGGGATAAAAGACAATGGCATGGGAGTGAAAAGGGCTGATGTTAAACTACACAGCAATGTCAAACATACCCATACAAGCTCGGAGCAAGTGTGGATGCTTCTCTGCAGCAAACCTAAAACTAATATACATTAGTATAAATGCTGGAGAGGAACATGACATACTGTTCATATATCGGGAATAAGAAAATATATGGATTTTAAAAACTACTTTTCTTTAGGACATAATGGAAGACATGTTAAATAAGTAAGAAGGTAATAAAATAAACAGTTAATTTAATATTTTTCACCACTGCTGTGCTTCAAAACATCATTATAGACCTTCAATAGCAGCCTCAGATGAGTGCTGCTTTTGAAAGTGAGACTGAAAAGGATAAAAAATCTGTAATTTGTTGAGTAAAGTTTTGATTATTTTTCTAACAATCTGCTAACAAATGGCAATTTCATAATAGATCGATAGTTGTGAGTAAAGCTTCTTTAGTTTGGTTTGTTCCTCTGCATTTTAAAAATAGGATGGAATCCAACCTCACCTCAGAGAGCTGTTAATGATCAGTGTTGGTCAAGTTACTTGAAAAAAGTAAATGGTAAATGGCCTGTATTTATATAGCGCTTTACTAGTCCCTAAGGACCCCAAAGCGCTTTACATATCCAGTCATCCACCCATTCACACACATTCACACACTGCTGATGGCAGCTACAATGTAGCCACAGCCACCCTGGGGCGCACTGACAGAGGCGAGGCTGCCGGACACTGGCGCCACCGGGCCCTCTGACCACCACCAGTAGGCAACGGGTGAAGTGTCTTGCCCAAGGACACAACGACCGAGACTGTCGGAGCCGGGGCTCGAACCGGCAACCTTCCAATTACAAGACAAACTCCCAACTCTTGAGCCACGATCGCCCCACAGTAATCAGTAACTAATTACTGATTACTTCCCCAAAAAGTAATCCCGTTACTTTGCTGATTACTTATTTTCAAAAGTAATTAGTTACTTAGTTACTTTTAAAAACACGATTTACAACCTGAAGAGGTGATAAAGCGATAGATCTTTCAGCCCAATTCTACTTTTTCTGCATAATCCATCATACAAAATGTAATCAAATGGAAAAGTCTCTTTTTAAAACTTGTTTTATTAGTTTTAATCTTTTAACTTTATGCATCAAGCAAACATTTAATTATCTGCAACATTCTCTGACTTGAATAAATTAGTTTAACATTTAAACCTATTTTCTGCACATTCCAGCTCATAAAATAAAATATTTTGTGTGTTTACACTCAGTCTTTCAAATAGATGCAAGTAAAACACAGCAGAAAATAAATAAAGTCAAAGACTCAGCGGTCCTGTTGCTCTATTTTCACCTGTAAAGCAGGAGTGGGGCAGGCGGAGGTTTACCCTGGTGCAGGTGTGCAGCGGTCAGTGGAAGAATCCGCGAGTTTCTCTCTGAGTTTCCCATTACGTCGTAGCTACTCGGTGCTTGTTGGAAGTTTAGGGGTTTTTTCGCTGTAAAAAGAAGTTTTCTTCCCACGCACAACAGACACTAATGTTTTTGTCACTTTTTATGGAATCAAACTCAAAGTAAGGTCAGTACTTCCACGCTTTAAACGCTGCACGCTCATACTCTCTCTGCACTCGATATGTGATCCATTGTTGATCTGCACACAGCTGTTGTAACTAACGGCGCACTCGCTTACGTCACTGTCGTGAGACATTCTCGCAAAAAATCACGGTTTTAGTAACGCAGTAACGCAGCGTTCCTACGGGAAAGTAACGGTAATCTAATTACCGTTTTTGCAATAGTAATCCCTTACTTTACTCGTTACTTGAAAAAAGTAATCGGATTACTGCCCATCTCTGTTAATGACAGACAGCAGTGAAGGACCAATGCTGATAAGAGCACAGTGAAGTTTACGTTTGTTTCTGTCAGGCTCAGGAGGGACTCGGAGGCAGACCGTCACTTAAGTTCGTGATTTATTTACACACACAGACACCAGGTGCGAATATATACAGGTGAGGGGGCACAGGAAGAGGGTCTCCGGGAAGCACAGGCACGGGAAGAAGAGGGCTATGTACAAAATCCACTGAAGCTCAGGTAG